>NC_083402.1:64237281-64547281 GCF_020745735.1 Hemiscyllium ocellatum | reverse complement strand
TTACACCTGACTGAGTGAAAGTGAGGACTGCAGATGCTGGAGATTAGAATCGAGAATGTGATGCTGGAAAAGCACAGCAGGTCAGGCAGCATCCGAGAAGCAGGAGAATTGACGTTTCAGGCAAAAGTCCTTCCTGATGAAGGGCTTTTGCCCGAAACATTGATTCTCCTGCTCCTCGGATGCTGCCTGACCTGCTGTTTTTTTCCAGCACCACACTCTTGACTTACACTTGACTGTGCAATTTCAATTCAGCAATTTTAATTTTTTTTTAATAACAGCTTAACATCAGTTGCATCTTTGAACCTTTCTGGGGAAAAAGGGGCCAGTGATGAGAGGATTATTTTCTCATTGAGAGAAAATCTATTTGATATTTATTTACCTGATATAGTCTACACAGAAAAAGACTAGTGTCAAAATTAAGAGAAGTTGTAATTGCAAACAATTTTGTCCTGAAAGCCATCTTTGTGTTATACGGTTTTTAATTCTTTTAATCTTCTTGTTAATGTATTACTATATTCCAAACAATTCGTAGCACTATTGTTCAGTAAATTATGTGGAAACCAACTTGTGAATTCAGGATCAGTGGTTTATAAGCTGCAAACACAACATCACAAATGAGCAGCCAAGCAATTTGTGAGAAGCTTTTTCTTCTTGAGTGCTCATTATCGCTCAAGATTGGTTCAACGTGCAGTGAATGTTGTTACAACCCTATTTTTTTCCAGAAATTTTCCCATCAAATTATGTTGCCAGTTGATTTCTCAAAAAATGTTATAAATGAACTGACAAAAAAAAGGATTTTGATTGAAGTTTTATCATCTTCGTACACTATTGAGCCAAAACGACTGAAATTGTAGGGCTTTTACGAGAGGAGGAAGAATTAAGAAACTCTTGCTGACAGGTGTCATTTTGATGATAAACATTTGGGATGATAGGATCAAATGTTAACACTGATCAGCGATCACTGTTGGCAGCGAGATATTTTTAGTATGTACCCCAAAAAGGTGCACACATTTAAAAGTTTTTGCTGTTGACAAAGGTACTGGAAGATTTATGTATTTCTTCAAAATCATGGTAGAGTCAGAGATGAAGCATATAGTAAACAAATATATTTATTATTGGAAATATGTGCTTCTGATCCATTATGCCTTATACCAAGTGGTTTCTTTTAGCAAAGAAATTTTAATAGTATTAGCCAAACGAGTAACATGTCAAGGATCCATTGCTGATTGTATGCCATTTACAATTATGGTTGTTGGGTATGGAGTGTGGATCTATACTTACTATCGGAGAGATCAGTTCCTATCTGTACAGTCTGATTATTGGTTGAAGAATTTGAATGCATGCAGTAGTTTAGAATTGAAGATGAGGTGAACAACTGAGGATGAAACCGAACATTCAAATAACATCTTCTGCATTTCTGTATAAAGACCATACTTTCTTCACTTTTTTATATTTTTGCTTGTGAGGTGGGTATATCGTGGTTTTAAAACCAAGGGATTGTGGAAGGAATTACTACACTTTTAAAAAGGAAGTTACCAAAACTCATTTTGAGTGGTATTTGCACTGCTGCTTTGCTCAGATAGTGAGAGAGACTGGATGTAATTGAGTTGACACCAGGCAGTGTGCGCAAACTAGCTGATTAGCTTGTGAAGTTGTGACCATCTGTGGACGGCAAAGACCATCTGCCTGACAACAACTCTATAGTTGGCAATTTGGCTAGCTGAACAGTTTGTGGATGTGAATAATAATGCTAGAAGTCTTTGAACCTCTGGAAGGCGAAATGATGTGTCTCTCTGCAGTAGAAAATACCTGAAGATTGAAAGATAGTCCATTTATTTTCTATGACCAGTTGTTGTAAGCTGTAGCTTTCAACGAATAAACGATAGATTTTCTTATTTATGAGCCAAGCGCCTGTTCCGTCTACAAAGAAGTGACAAGAACCAGGAGAAGAGAGATTGAAGGATAGCAAGCCCTGGCAAGCAAAATGATCAGTGTTGAAAATGTGTTGCTGGTTAAAGCACAGCAGGTCAGGCAGCATCCAAGGAATAGGAAATTCGACGTTTCGGGCATAAGCCCTTCATCAGGATCATTCAGCAAAGTTTGTACACAAATGTCATTGAGCTATTTTACCTGATTTTTCTTTCCCTCCACCCATAACACCAATATCTTTAGTCTGCCTGAATGTGTATATATGTGGTGCTTTATAACGTAGGGTTATTGTTTTCACTGGTATAGTTATATGTCGACAGCAATCTTTTCAGACGTTTTGTAGCATATTCCTGGAGTAAGTGGGACTTGAACCCTGACTTGATAGTCTAGAGGTAAGAACATTACCATTGTGTCTTAAGAGCCCTGCATCTGCTTATTTGTTGGAAATAGTCATGCTTACATAATACAGAAGCCTGTCCATGCTTTCCTATATCTAAACAGGCAGGTAAATTTTGGATATTTTGCATGCAGTGAGAAAATCTTTAACTTTTGCGATGACTCTGGGACTTGAATTCCTGTGTGCTACGCCAGTGAGATGTAGTTAACTCAGAATACTACAATTTGAATTATTTCTCCCCTCACTCCATATTATTGCACATGAAGTAATTATTCTGTCAAACGAAATGTATAAGTAGAAACAGGAAATGATATGGACCCTGACAACATTCCAGCAGAAGAACTGAATACTTGTTCTTTAGTAACACTTAAATATTTCAGATGTTTAAAATAGAAGGCAGGTCTTCACTTTGCATTTAGATCTCCAATGTTTTTCTTCTCTCTTTTCTTGAAACTGATTTCTTAAATATAAGATTGGTGATTTTTTTCATTTTCATTTATAACAATGAAATGTAATTACAGTGAAATCTAAGGAGCTAGAATCTTAGATAATTCATTGATAATATAAGTCAAATGTGACAGCCATGGCAGGATGATTGATGTGTTGCTGCTACAACATGTGGCACCTGCTGAAAACCAACATTATCCAGAATGAATATATCCGTAATAAGAAACAAAAGCAGAAATTGCTGCAAAAACTTAACAGGTAGTAAGTGTTTGCAGCTCAGAAAACTTTGGATACTTGTTGAACTTTTGTGTGAGCTAGAGTTATTGAGCCCCCTCAGGGAAGGGGAAAGTCATTTGGATACTTTGCTCCACAGGGCGACCACCCCCCTCAGACTAGATATTATTACATGGTCTGCTACCAATGTATGACTGTGGATGAGGCAGCTCTGAGGTTTCTCGGCTTCTGCAGTTGAAATTTACCAAGTTCTTGCAAGCTGTGTGGGCAAGAGTGGAGTCTGCAGGGAGGATGAGCAAAGTGACCATGGCACCTTGGTGCAAGGAGCCATTCAAAAGGGGGCTGTAGTTATGGTGGGGTACAGTATAATTCAGGGAACAGATGTTGTTCTCTGAAGCCGTGAGCAGAAGTCCAGAAGGCTGTGTTGCCTGCCTAGTGTCAGGGTTAAGTACATCATCTCTTGATTGTAGAAAAACTTGGAGAGAGAGAAGAGGGTTCCAATAGTCAGAATCCATGTTGGTACCAACTATGTTGGTAGGATTAGAAGGGAGGTTTTTGCTAGAAGATTTTGCACAGTGAGGAACTAAATTAAAAGGCAGATCCTCCAAGTTAATAATTTCTGGATTACTACCTGAACCACAGGCAAATGGTATAGGATATGGGTTTCAGTTCATGGGACACTAGCACGAGTACTGGGTAGAAAGGAGCTGTTCTGGTGGGGATGCTGAGACCAGTGGACTGCTTAATCGAACAACTGGGGCTGCAGATAGGGCATTAAATGTATTGAATGTGTAAATTTATTAGTGGCTTAGATGAGGGAGCTAAAATTAGCAGATGACACAAAGTTGGTTGAAGGTGCAGTCATATTGCAGTGTGACTTGTACAGGTTGAGTCAGTAGGCAAATGCATGGCAGATACAATGTAACGTGGATAAATTTGAGGTGATCCACTTTGCTAGGAAAAATAGGAAGATAGACAAGCAGGAGGCTGGAAGAACACAGTAAGCCAGACAGCACCAGGAGATGGAGAAGTCAACCATTGGAGTGCAAATTATTATTTGAGTGGTTGTGAATTGACAGAGGAATGTTCATCGAGAGTTGGGTGTCCTCATGCACCAGTTGCTGTAAGTAACTGTGTCGGTGCACCAGGCGGTAAAGAAGGCAAACTGTATGCTGGCCTTCATAGCAAGAGCATTTGATTACAGGAACAAGGTGATTATGCTGTAATTGTTGCAGGGCATTGCTGAGGCCACATCTAGAATATTCTGTCCAGTTTTGGTCTCCTTAACTGAAAGAGGATGCCCTTGCTGTGGATGAAGTGCAGTGACTATTTACCAGATTGATTGCAGGATTGGCAAGACTGATGTATGAAGAGAAGTTGGATTGATTAGAGCTATATACACTGGATGTGGGGAGGATCTCATAGAAACCTACAAAATTCTAAGAGGACTAGACAGATTAGATGCAGGAACGATGTTTGCAATGGTGGCGGAGTCCAGAATCAGGGGCCATAGTTTAAGGATAAGGTGTAAAATGTTGTACTGAGATGAAAAATTTCTTCACCCAGAGAGTGGCAAGCCTGTGGAATTCATTACCACAAAATGTGGTTGAGGTCAAAGCATTATGTTTTAAAGAAGGAGATAGATATAGCTATTGTGGCTAAAGGAATAAGGAAAAAGTTGGGAGGGTGCAGAATTAGGGTATTGAGCTTCAATGATTAACGATGATTGTAATGAATGGTGGAGCAGGCTCAAAGAGAGTGGCCTATTCTTACTCCTATCTTCTGTGTTTCTAGGCAAACAAATTGGAGGGTTGGGAGGGTTGTGAAATGGAGGCTTAGAACGATGATGATATGCCAGCATTACAAGAGCAGCTATTTGGATACCCAGAATGAAATAGGAAGGGAAAACTCAAGTCAGTAGAGTCAAAAGATGAAAAACTAGGAGGAAGGCAAAATTAATAGCTGTTTACTTGAATGTACATCGTATTAAGAGTAAAATAAATGAATATCAGCACAAAATAGGATAAATGCTATGCTTTCTTTTACTCACTATAGAGACATGATTACAAGGTGATCAAATCTGGGAACTAAATATTCAAAGGTACTATATATTATTTTGATTGGACTGGTAGGAAAGAAAGGTGGTGAGATAACATTATTGGTACTGATGGAATAAGTACAATAGCAAGAAATAATCTTGGATCAGGAGGTGTAAAATCCATATGGTTGGAGTTAAGAAGGAAAAAGGAAAAGAAGACACTGGCAGGAGCAGTCTATTGGCCTCTTAACAGTAGCTGTACTGTGGGACATAGAATAGTTAAGAGATAATGAAGCCATGTAACAAAGGCAGTATTTTAATCATTGGTGACTGAAATCTTAACTTAGATTGGGATAGTTAGATCGGTAGAGGAAGCCATGAGGAAGAATTTGTAGAGTGTCCTCGGGACAGTTTCTGGGAGAAATATGTGTTGTGGATCTGACAAGGGATTAAGCTATTTTGAATCTGGTTCTGCATAATGAGGGATGTTTAGTAACTGAGGTCAGAGTCAAGGATCCCCTGGGAAACAGTGACGATAATATTATAGAATTTAGCATTCAGTTTGAAAGAGAGAAACTTGGGTCAGAAGCAACTGTGCTCAGCTTAAATAAAGGTGATTACAAAGGAATGAGAGCATAGCTGGCTGGAGCTAGGGAAGGAGTTTAACAGCAAAACCAGCTGAAGAACAAAGTAAGTCATGATTCACAGCAAAGCTGTATCTCAGGGAGGAGGAAGGGAGAAACCAACCATGGTAAACCAGGGAAGTTAGGAAAGCATCACATTGAAAGAAAATGCATACAATGTGGCAAAGATTCGTGGTAAGCTTAAGATTGGGAAAGTTTTAGAAACCAACATAAGATGACCCAAAAAAAGGGAGGAAAAAAACTTTGAGTGTAAACTTGCAAGATGGACAACAAGATTTACTTGAATTCTTTTGAGGAAGTAACAAGCAGGATAGATAAAGTGGAAACAGTGGATGTAATAGAGTTGAATTTTCACAAGTTATTTTGTAAGGTACCACATATAAGGCTACATAGTAAGACTATAGCCCAAAATTTTGATATTATTTTAGCATCGATAAAGGTTTGGCTAAGAAGACAGAGAGTTGGGTTAAGGGAGCTTTTCAGCATAGTAACCTCGAGCTATTTGAATCTGAGTGGGACCGGTGGTGGGGCCATAATTATTTACAATCTGTATTAATGACTTGGATGAGAAAAGTGAATGAACTGAAGCCAGGATTGTGGATGACACAAAAATAGATGGGAAGGCAAGTGAAGAGGATGGCACAAAGAGTCTGCAGAGGCACATGACGAGGTTAAGTGAGTGAGCAAGAACTTCAGAAAAAACAGTTGAGGGCCTGAATATTTTTTAAATGGAGAAAGACTGCAGAAATCTACAGAACAGAGTGATTTGGGAGTCATAGATTCCTTATAATGTGGAACAAGGCCATTTGGCCAATCGAGTCCACACAAACCCTCCAAAAGAGGGTCCCTCCCAGACTCCCCCCAACCCTTTCCTTGTAACCCTGTTTTTTTCTATGACTAATCTACCTAGCTTGCACATCTCTGGATACCGTGGGCAATTTAACTTGGCCAAAACTTAGGGCGGCACGGTGGCACAGTGCAGGGCGGCACAGTGGTTAGCACTGCTGCCTCACAGCGCCAGGGACCTGGGTTCAATTCCCGCCTCAGGCGACTGACTGTGTGGAGTTTGCACGTTCTCCCCGTGTCTGCGTGGGTTTCCTCCGGGTGCTCCGGTTTCCTCCCACAGTCCAAAGATGTGCAGGTTAGGTGAATTGGCCATGCTAAATTGCCCGTAGTGTTAGGTAAGGGGTAAATGTAGGGGTATGGGTGGGTTGTCGCTTCGGCGGGTCGGTGTGGACTTGTTGGGCCGAAGGGCCTGTTTCCACACTGTAAGTAATCTAATCTTAACACCTAAACTTCTCATCCCTGGGCTGTGGGAGGAAATGGGGGCACCTGGAGGAAACCCACACATACATGGGGAGAATGTGCAAGCTCCACACAAACAGTTGCCCAAGACTGGAACTCAGATCCCTGGTGCTATGAGGCTGTAGTGCTAACTACTGAGTCTTCATCCATGTGTCACAAAAAGCTGGAATCTGAGTTCAGCGGGTAATAGGGAAGATAAATGGGATGTGGCCCTTTATTTCAAAGGAAATAGAGTATAAACATAGGGACATTTTTTAAAAATTATACAAGGTAGTAGTCGGACCACAGCTGGAATATTGTCAACAGTTTTTGTCCCCCTTCTAAGAAAAGAAATGCTATCATTGGAAAATTCACTAGGCTAATACCAGATATGAAGGGACTGGGTCTGATGAGGAGAGTTTGAGGAGGTTGGGCCTGTATTCAAAGCAATTTAGAAAAAGGACCTGATTGAAACAGACAAAATTCTTGGGGGACTTGACAGGTTAGATGTGGAGAGGTTGTTTCTCCTGTGGGAGGCTCTAGGACTGGAGGGCATAAATCAGAATAAGGGTTGCACATATTAAAACCGAGATGAGGAAGAATTGCTTCTCCCAAAAGATGGTGAAGCTGCGAAATTATTCATTGCAGAGGGCTGTTGTGATTAGATTGCTAAGTATTCAAGGCTGAGACAGACATATTTTTCATCACTGAGAGAATTGAGCGTAAAGGGAAAGAAGCAAAAAGGTGGAGTGGAGGATTATCAAATCAACGGTGATCTCATTGAATGGCTGAGTAGGTTTCAGGGGCTTATTTATGTTCCTATGTATTTTAGTTTAATAGCCTTATAAATTGACCATTCTTATCTGGTCTGACCTACATATGACCCTTCCTTCAGCAATATGGTTGATTCTCTTAACTACCTTCTGAAATGGCTGATCAAGCCACTCATTCCAAAAGTAATTAGGAATGGGCAAAAATACTGGCCCGATCAGCAATACCCAAATCTCACGAAAGTATCAAGAAGAAATGTCATGTGTTGTACCCTTTCCCCAATGCCCAGACGATAATAGCTTCAGTAACATTAAAGAAGTTTGATATCTTCTTGAGCAAAGAAGTCTGCTTGATTGGCACTTCATTCACCATCTTAGCTATTCATTCCCTGACCACTACTGTACAGTAGCTGCATCTAGGAGATGTACTGCAGCAGTAAACTTAAGCATCCTTCAACAGCATCTTCCAAACTAGCAACCTCTACCATATAGAAGTAGAACAATAGATGCATAGAGGCACCACTGTCTGGAGTTTCTGTCCTTGCCACACACCAAGTTGATTTGAAACTATATATATTGATTGAGTGTTGGTGGATCACTGACTTGGAACTCACTCCAGGACGGTTCTTTTATGAAGAATTAACTTTGTAACATTAATGTTAATATAACAGATCATGTTACAAAACATTGCCTTTTAATCATCAAGCAGGAGTCTGCTAGCTTTGTGAACTGCAGTGATTCATAAATTGGAGATGCCGGTGTTGGATTGGGGTGTGCAGTTAAAAATCTCTCAACACAGCTTATAGTCCAACAGATTTAATTGGAAGCATTAGCTTTTGAAGTACTGCTCCTTTGTCAGGTAGCTGTGGAGCAGGATCATAAGACAGAATTTATAGCAAAAGATTACAGTGTCATGCATGCAATTGATACGAAATGTTGACAAACCCAAATTGCTGTTAAGTCTTTCAGCTTTTAGAATGGATTGCAGATTTTAGTTCATTAATATGTAAATATCAGAACTTCTTTCAAATGACATTCCTGAAATAGCGACTTATTTAAAAAAAAATGACATCTCAAATCAGTCAGTACATTAAAGGTGTGATAAATTCTATCTCTACCCCAATCTTAACTCAGATTGGTTCTCTTTCCAAGTAGGAATTTATAAAATGTTACATGAATTGACTGCCTGTATTGACTGTAGATTATGCGCTTATTGAACAAAATAGAATGTATCAGCAATTATAATTCTGTAAATGCAAATTCTCCCCATTGACCTATAGGGGTGTGTGTGTGTGTGTTTGCATGTGCGCGCCTCTTGGCGGGTGTATATGTATGTGTGTGTGTGTGTGTCTGAAAGAGGGTCTGTGTGAGTGTCTGAGTATGTAAGAATGTGATATGTGTGTGTGTGTATGAGAGTGTGTAGTGTTGTGGGTTCATCTGTCATGTGACATGAGCCTAAGGTCCTGGTTGAGGCCATCCTCATGGCTACCGAACTTGGTTATCAACCTCTGCTTGGCCACTCTGCATTGTTGCGTATCCCAAAGTCTGCCTTGGAGGATGATCACTCGAACATCTGAGGCCGAATGTCCCTGACCGCTGAAGTTTTCCCCGTCTGGGAGGGAACATCCCTGTCTGGTGATTATTGCGCAGTGTCCATTCATCTGTTGTCATAAGGTCTGCTTGGTCTCGCCAGTATACCATACCTTGAGGCATCCTTGCCTGCAGCGTGTGAGATAGACAGCGTTGGCCGAGTCACTTGAGTACCTGCCGTGTACATGGTGGGTGATGTTGGATTATAACCTGGTGTTGTGTGATTTTTAACTTTGTCCACCCCACTCCAACACTGGTATCTCCACGTCAATATTAATCATGGGCACATTTACAATAACAATTATTAAGCCTCTCTTTTGCATCATTTTGAAACATGCGTTGACACTGCAAAAATCACATTTATTTCCTTCATTTCTACTGTTACTCTCACCCTCCCTCTGTAATCCAGTACCCACGTTGTCTCCCTAATTTTGAGGACAGAACCACTCTATGCCTATCACCACTGCGACTTAATGATGGGCCAACGGGTGGGCTTTCCTCTTGAAAGGCAAGACTGTAATCATCTGGTTTTTCACTGGGTATCCTGAAGCAGTTATATGTATACTATTTGTTGATATCCATTAGACTTGCTCACTTCCATATTTTCAGTGCTTTTAAACTATTTGTCAAATGGAATCTGAGAACAGATGTATCCGTGTTTCTCTCCGTAGCCACTAAGGAAATGATGCTTTCTGACCTGATAATTGAAGAAAGTGAAGAGTTCATGGTTTCCTGAGTAAATTGCACTCCCATTCATGAGGTTATAGTTGAAATGCTTAATTCTAAAAAAAACAAAACCTAAGCATCTGAAAGAGAGAGGTAGGTTAACATTTCAGGTATGATCTTCTGTCAGAATAGGCCTCATTGAGACATTCGTCTCATGCTGACTCATCCATTGTTGTGTTGTACATAATCAGATTCCCATTGTGTTTTTCTTCATTTGTTTGTACGCAAAAAAAGGGACAGTGACCTCCATTTGCTTTGAATAGCAGTTTTAAAGCACAAACGTGTGACGATAAACAAAGGTAGATGAATTGTACAGCTGGCAGCAGATTTTCTCCTTTTTCTCTGGATTGTGTTGATAGAAATAAAGAATTCTAAACTATCATGGAATTGAAGAGAGTTTTGGGGGAAATAAGAAATAAAACTGAGAGCACAACATCCATAGTTAAAAACCTTAGTACAAATCATATTAATTGTGCTTGTTTGGTTTATGTCTTTTGCATACAGCAAGCAAAAAATAAGGCTCTTTTTGTTGGAAAATATGAAATTGGGTGCCAGAGTTCAATGGGTGGATGTGAAATATTTGGACTTTTCTAAATTATAACAATTCTTCTCTCTTTAAAGACCACAGAGAAGCTGTAAGGGTGGCTCTGTGGATCATGAAAAATGTTATGGTAAAGGTTCTGCTTTTTAATGGTGAGCTAAAAGTTCAATGGGACAAAATGAAAGAGGGTTAATTTTATTCTCAAGCCATGTTGCCTCCTGGTGATAACAGATAAATGTTGGATAAGTTTCTTCCATTTGGAAGTTAGAAGCCAGAAAAAATATTACTTAAGTGACTAAAAAAGCAGAGCAAGCCTCTCTTTCTGCTTCTTTCTAGCTCATTTTATTCCCTTTTAGATTTTTTTTCACAATTCAATTAAATAAAAACATTATCAGTCATTTTAAAATTCCTCACTGTTGTTAATCAGCAGCAGTACTGCTGGGTTGGTACGTTCCAGTGAAGAAAAGAATCACTGGAGACTTCAAAGCATTACTCACATCAGAAAATTTTTAGGCTAGTAGCTAATTACATCAGTCCAAATCTTCCCTGCTGCTTTTTAAATAATTTTTTTTGATAATTAAAAAGTTTCCATGAAGGTCGATCACTGTATCTCTGGCAGTGATTTTAGACTGCACCGAATTGAATGAAGTAACAAATTATCTGATTACACAGTTTTAAACTGAAGAAATAAACCTTGCACATCTCACTTCAGCATTTACCCTCAAGAGTATGGTTATAGATGTTAGTCAGTAAAACTTGTGTTTGTCTTTCCCTTTGTGCATTTGGCTCTCTTAAGTAGCTGAAGGATATACAATTACATTAAACAGAAAAAGTGTTTTCAATTTTGTTCCCTCCTTGCATATTAATTTTAAAAAGTAAGCTAGAGCATTTTTTTCTCCACTCCGATCTCCTTTCTACTTTTCTAAAGAGAGTTTGCCTCCTTGCAGCAGGCAGCTTTTCTGCATTACTTTGGTCTACCAGGTCAGTCACCAGCAGGTTGATTAATCCTGGGGACATCACAGATGAACCTGAACCTAACCTTATTGGCTGACATGTGCATGCACACTCCCAAATCATAGTGAGATGGAGCAGCAATTGTGGCTTTTCCATCTAACAGGGCACAGAACATGACTATGACACCCCTTCTACAATCAGAGCTCTGATATCCTTGGAATGGGCTACAAATCAAATATATACAGTTTCCAACTTATTTGGAGGCAGTTGAATAAAAAAAAACAAACTGCATAATTTTCATGTTTCTCATAACTGTACTCTCTTTGGCAAAATGGTACAACGTACTGGATGGATGCAAAGGCTGATTAATATTTTGATAATTCACAGTGTGAATGCTCCTTTCATTGCTAGAAGCTGGAACTATACTTTAATAGGATTTAGTAGAGTTGTGCATCCTATACTTTGCACGAGTTTAATGGAGTTTAGGGTGTACCCATGCTCATTGTCATACCCTACATATGTCAACCCAGAGGTCAGAGCTGGAACTCTGTTATTGATTGCCCTGATGGTCTAAAGTGTTGTAATTTAAATCCCTTAGGCCCATTCCACAAAATATTCTGAATCTTGCCCTCTATTAAGGTGTCACAGTGGCTCAGTGGCTAACACTGCTGCCTCACAGAGCCAGGGACCTGTGTTCGATTCCCACCGTGGGCGACTGTCTGTGTGGAGTTCACACATTCTCCTCTTGTCTGTGTGGGTTTCTTCCGGGTGTTCCGGTTTCCTCCCACAATCCAAAGATGTGCAGGCCAGGTGAGTTGGCCCATGCTAAATTACCCATAGTGTTAAGTGCATTAGTCAGGGGTAAATGTAGGTGAATGAGTTTGGATGGGTTACTCTCGGAGGATTGGTGTGGACTTGTTGGGCCGAAGGGCCTGTTTCCATACTGTAGGGAATCTAATTAATCTAATCTATCACATTCATGTGAATTATTGCAAGATATCGAAGCCTTAATTATTTGTCATTCAATTCCATTTGTGACATGGTGTGGAGCGCTATGGTGTCGAGCATGATAGACTTTATTGATGAAACCTGGTTGTATAATTTAATAATGCTTAGTGATCTGTGAGAATCCCAGCATCTAACAGAGATCCCCACCCCCATGCTTCCCCATCTTAACCTATCACCCCTGGTCACCTCGATGGAGCCTGAGATTTTACACTGGCACTCCAGTTTAAACTCCATCATGGCACATTTTCCTCAGGTCCTCCTGCGTCCTGGAAGGGGCCACTGCTCTTGGTGGCATTGTTGGGTCAAGATTGGATGGCATCTCACCAGGGCAAGATTTTCTGTTCAAAGGAGCTGCAAGTTCTGCCTCAAGTTTATTAAATGAGTGATGGCCGTCAGATGAGGCGGCCAACCACAGACAGGATCACTTGTGACTGGATGAGTGTTCTACCTCCAATATGAAATTGAGTCCAGTATGTATTTAAGCATGTACATTTAAAAGATCATACAGCATCTCAAGTTCATGATTGTTGTGCTGTGCTGAAATTTTGGGCTCATGATTTGTGGTCTCATCAACTTAGGTAATTGGTGATTTTTCCAAAAATTAGTTATTGTCTTCATGTTGATGAAACATGAAGAGATGTTGAAATTATACTGCAAAGTGTATAAAAAAACCCTAGGATTACTAATAAAAAGAATGGCTTTGATCAAAAGTGAGGCAGGGATAAACCATGTTTGGTGGATAATTTTCTAAATGTTATGCCATAGGATAAACTTTGGACTAGCCTAAATAGATACAGGTTAATGTAAGACAGCCAATATGGCTTTGTAAGAGATGTGTGTGTCTTATATATTTTGTAAGATTGAGGAAATGACTATATGTTTTTTGATTTAAAAAAACATGTTGTTTGCTTTCAATCAATATTGTTAAGGAATCACTTAAGTGTTGATAAAGTTAAGTCATAAAATATTACTGGAAGTCATGCCCCATGGATGTTAAGTTAGTTAAATAGGTTGGAAAAAATGTTATCAAATACACAAATCAAGCGATACTGTTTGCCTCTTAAAAGTCTTTTATTAGATCATATTATAATATTCAGTTTTAGTGATCTGACCTTAGACACCATTATAGGTAGGCTGCAGGAAAGATCTGGTTAGATCTCAGCTGAAATCAGAAAATTTCATTAGGGCATACAGATCAGAGAAACTGGTGTTCTTGCTCCTAGAAATTTTTCTTTTATTCATTCACAGGATGAGAATGTTGCTGGCTAGGCTAGCATTATTACCCATCCCTTACAATTAAGAGTCAACTGTATTGCTGTGGATCCTACTCTAAAGGACATTAGTGAATCAGATGGGCTTTTCTAACAATCGACAATGTTTCATAGTCATTATTAGCCTTTTAATTCCAGATTTTTTATTGAATTCAAATTCCACCATCTGTCACGGTGGGATTGCAACTAAGATCCCCAGAACATTTACAGTCCAGTGATGATACCATGAGGCCATCACCTCTCCTCATGAAGAACATAATGAAAAAAATATGATAAGAATGTTTAAAATTTAGAGGTTTTGATCAGGTTAAAGCTATTTATCTTAGGACTGCGTCGAATATAAACTGCAGAAACTGCTTTTCATTTGAATCAATCCATAATCATGTTAAAGCCCTGTTTAAGTATTTTCCTTTACACCTTTCTCCTTTATGTCCTTGTATAGCTTCCCTTTGATTAGAAAGGGGATTAAAAATTCTTGAGAAATAATGGGATCAAAGATTACAGGGAGAAGGCAGGAAAATGGTGTTGAGAAACTATCAGCAATGATTGAATGGTGGAGCAGACTCGATGGGCTGAAAGGTTCCTATATCTTATGGTCTTAGGTGCATCTATACAATTCATCTTAAAATACCCCTTCCACTGGTTGGTAACTTGGTATGTAAAGGAGATTATTTTGGTAATGTTTTTGAATTATGATGGTGGTCAAGAACACTTACTTTCCATAGAGTTAGTTGAATATCTTTTCTTCTAGGAATTTTGGGAGACGAATGATAACCTTATAACAGAAAATGAAGTTATGTGGCATGAGTTTTTAAAAAATCATTTATGGATGTGGACATTGATGGCTGGGCCAGCATTTACTCATTCTTAGTTACCCTTGAGAAGGTGGTCCTGAGTTGTCTTCTTAAATTGCTGGAATCCATTTGGTGTGGATAGACCCACAACGCTGTTAGGGAGGGAATTCCAAGGTTTTGGCCTAATGACACTGGTTTAATTATGATTTTTCAAAGGCAAAAATAGGTTGTCCAGTATTTGAAGCTGAAACTTTGTCATTTGAGGTAAATCTACAGACAGTAATGTTGATTAGGCCAGTCAGTAAGTCAATGGTGGGCGCACAGTGGCATTGTGGTTAGCACTGCTGCCTCACAGCGCCAGAGACCCGGCTTCAATTCCTGCCTCAGGCAACTGACTGTGTGGAGTTTGCACATTCTCCCTGTGTCTGCGTGGGTTTCCTCCGGGTGCTCTGGTTTCCTCCCACAGTCCAAAGATGTGAGGGTCAGGTGAATTGACCATGCTAAATTGCCCGTAGTGTTAGGTAAGGGGTAAATGTAGGGGTATGGGTGGGTTGCGCTTCGGCGGGTCGGTGTGGACTTGTTGGGCCGAAGGGCCTGTTTCCACACTGTAAGTAACCTAAACCTAATCTACTCACTTAAAAATGTCATCAAAGTTAGACAAGAACTGAGTATCTATTTAAATTACCAGTCAGAATATCTGTTTGAAGGTGTGGAATTTGGTTCAGATTAAAAGTTGCATGTAATAATCCAGACTTCAGTGTCTTAGGATATAGTCTGTGAATGACTGCTCTTTTTACCACTTTGCATCTTCAGTTTTTTTCTTTAATGTTCGTGAATAATTTTCACAAGCAAAATAGCTTTATCTTGAGCTGAATGATTACAATTTTCAGAGGGACATTGGTACCTTAAACAAGCTTTACAGTTAGTTACTACAGATTTCAAAAATAAATTGATTATCTCTGGAAGCTCACTATTCCTTTTCCAGGTATTGACCCAGGTACTGGAAATAACAGTAAATCCAGCCCTGAAAACCCTGCAAAGTCCTCCTGACTAACATCTGACTGCTTGTGCCAAAATTGGGCAATCTACCCTACACGTAAGTCAGGTAAAAGCCTGACTTAGTCATGTTCACAGAATCATATCTTATATGAAATGATCGAGACACCATGATCACTATCCCTGGATATGTCATGATTTGGAGATGCTGCTGTTGGACTGGGGTGTGCAAAGTTAAAAATCACACAACACCAGGTTATAATCCAACAGGTTTAATTGAAAGCACTAGCTTTCGCTCCTTCATCAGGTGGTTGTGGAGGACACAATTGTAAGACACAGAATTTAAAGCAAAGTTAAAGATGACACAACACCAAGTTATAGTCCCATAGGTTTGTGTCTTACAATTGTGTCCTGCATAACTACCTAATGAAGGAGCAGCGCTCCGAAAGCTAGTGCTTCCAATTAAACCTGTTGGACTATAATCTGGTGTTGTGTGATTTTTAACCTGGGTATGTCCTTTGCATCGGCAAAATAGACTTAACAGAGGTGATAGTACAGTGACAGCCAGGTGGGAAGGATTGACATCATGATTAATCTGGACCTCATGAAGTCTCATTGTGTAAGATCACACATGGAAATAGAAACCTTCTGCTGACTATCACTAAAACCTTTCCTCATTTGAATGGTCAGTACTTCTCCACATTGAACACCACTGAGGGGAGCACTGATGATGACAAGAGTACATAATGTATTCTGGCTGGGGACTTCAATATCCATGAACAAAGAATGATTTGGTACCGTCATTATTGACAGAGCTGTCTGGGTCTGAAGGGATATAGCTGCTGAACTCGGTATACGACAGATAGTGAAGGAGCTAAGAGGGCAAAGCATATATGATTTCACGGATTTACCTAGCATGAATGTCTGTCCATGATTGTGTTAGGGTAGTGAACGTTGCACAGACCTTTTGGAGACGAAGCCCTGTCTTAGCAGTGAGGATAACCTCCATTGTTTTGTGTGTGACTACTACCATACTAAATGGTTCAAATGACCTTGAACAGATCTAGCAACTCAAAACTGAGTATCCATAAGGTACTGTAGCCTATTGGCAACAACAGAAATGTCTTTAACCTCAATCTGTAAGCAGATGGCCTGACATATCCCTGTTTCTACCATTTTCATCAAGCCAGGAGATCAATCCTAGTTCAAAGAAGAGTGCCAGGAACATGCTATGAATAGCATCAGGCATACCTGAGAAGAAAAGAGCTGTCAACCTGGGTGAACCTCCAATACAGGACCACTTGATTGCCAAATAGCAGAAGCAACATGCTATTTCAGGGCTAAGCAATCCTAATGGATCCTGAGCTAAGTTGTTCAGTCCTGCCAGGTCCATTGTGAATGGTGGAGGACAATTAAACAACTAACATGAGGAGGAGGCTCAATAAATACATGAATTTTCTCATCAATAGGTGTGCCAAGCATATCGGTGCAAAGGACAACACTGAAGCAGACACAAGTGCCAAGTGGATTACCCATTTCAGCTTCTTTCTGAGGTACCCAGATGTCAGTTTCATTCAGTTAGATTTACCACATAAGCTAGCTAAAGGCTGTGGGTAATGTCAAGGATGTGGATCCTGACAACATTCTGGCATGAGGTGTATGTACATCACAGAAATAATTCCTCAAGTTGGTATCTGAGGCCCAACCATCTTCAACTATTCCATCAGAAGATCATAAGTGGAAGTGTGCAAAAATTGATGAACAATGTTCAGTACCATTCCCAAATCATCAAAAAGTTAAGTCACCTAGTCTCAGAGAGAGACAGTTGGTGGTGATTTAACCTGAGGGCCACGATATCTCAGGTGAGGGGAGAGGTTGTGAAGGAGAGTCCTTCAGCCAGTGATGGGAATTGAATCCACACTGTTGGCATCACACTGCTTCATAAACTAACCATCCAACCACTTGAGCTAAACTGATCCCCACAACTACTCACATATCGACTCAGACTGCTTTAGTATGCAGCAAGACATGGGCAGCATCCAAAGTGTTTGATAAGTTGCAAATGACATTCATGCTTGTCAAGTGGCAGGTATTGACCATCTCAAACAAGAAGAATCGAACCATTGTCCCTTGACATTCCATGGCATTACCTTCACTGAATCCATTGTCAACATCCTTGGGGTTACCATTGACCGGAAACTGAACTGGACTAGCCCTGTAAGTACTGTGTGTTATGACATGGGATAAATCCTCTTGCATAATTTAAACCAGCAACACAAAAGATTTATCCCGTGCAGTAATCTGTGAAAATTCGAGAGGCCAAGGACTATTTAAAGTAAAAATTAACAACTTTATTTCTTAAAGTATAACAGAGAATAATTAACTAACAACTAATTACAACTCCTTCCTCTAACCTATCTTTTACCTTCCCTTCTACAATACTAGTCCGATAAAAGGCCCGATTAAGATTTACAAAACAAAACTTCTTATCTCAAAACCAGGCATGTTTTAGTTCTTCTCTGTATTGCTGTCTTTTTTTCTTCTTGAGGATTCTGCTTCACAGGTTACTGATTGATAAAGGTACCTTTGAAGAGAGCTTTTCTTTTGGGCAGTCTTTGCATGATGGTGGCTTGTCAGTTCTCCTCTCAGCTGTTCAATTTTGCCCGGTCTTATACCCCCAAAGCATCGGATTATGTCATTGGCTTTTAAGATTGTCAATATACTAAACTCAAACTTGATTGGAATTTGGTATTTTTTCAGGGTGTAATTTAAACTGATTGGCTTAATTCAAATCTGTTTTTGTCTCCAGGTAACTCAGCTAATCTAGTTTTGATCATGTGTTACATTGTTACCTTATTGAGAACACTTGGTGCTGTCAGGTATTTTTTGCTAGCTTTTAACTCTCTTTAAGGTACAGTGCACCCACATCTTCAGAACATGTGGTTCAACAGTTTGTCATGAATAACTCGCCTCCTGACTCCCAAAGACTGACCACCTATCATAAAGCACAAATCAGGAGTGTGGTGGAAAACCTCTTGCTTGTCTGGATGATTTCAGCTTCAATAACAGTCAAGGAGTTCACAATTCAAGACAAGGCAGCCCGCTTGAATGGCATCCATCTGCTCCCCTCAATATTAACTCCCTTTACCACCAGACTGCAATGTGTACCATTTACAAAACACACTGCAGTAATTCACTCATGCTTCTTCAACAGCACCTTCCAAACCCACAACATCTACCACCTGAGAAGGATCAGGTAGCATATGCAGAGGAACATCTGCAAGCTCCCCTCTAAGCCACACAGCAGCCTGACTTGAACCTATTGCTTCACTGTCACTGGGTCAAAATTTGGAGCTCCCTTTCTTGCAACACTTTGTGTTCCTTTATGCCCAGAACTGCAGTGCTTTAAGAATGCAGCTCATAATCTCATTCTCCAGGACAATTAGGGGCAGGCATTAAATGCTGGTCTAGCCAATGACACCCACGTCCCATGAATGATGACAAATGTTAAAAGTGGCGTTCCTTTAGCCAGAACAACCAAAGGATATTACATGGTATTGAATGTTTTCTGCTAGTGTTCTCATGCATACTGATATTACATCAGAGGCCATTCAGTCCATAAAATTTGCACCGATTTGCAAAGAGCATCCCACTCTCACTCTATTCCCACTACCCTCTATTTTCCATAACTAATCTACTAGCCTGTACATTCCTACACACCACAGATGATTTAGCATAGCCAAACCACCTGACATGCACATCTTTGCACTGTGTGGGGAAACTGGGTCATCTGATGGAAATCCATGCTAACACTGAGAGAACATGCAAACTCCACACATGCAATCACCTGGAATCAAACTCAGGTCCCTGGCACTGTGAGGCAGCAGTGCTAACCACCGGGCCGCCCACATGTTATTTGCACTTCCTCGTGATACTTGGACAGTAGTCCTCCAAACTATACATCAATCTTCTAAAGGCATCTCTTCCTACATCTTCCCACATCCTCTTCTCGTTTTCCTGGCAAAATTATCAAGTCTGAGCAGTTGTGTTTGTAGAATTACTATCGTGGTGCTCTGTATTCTGAAGTTGGTGGAGGCTAGGTTTGCACTAAACTTTTCCTACATAGTAAGCTCCCGATTTCAGTTTAAATTGTTATGGAAATTGGCAAGAATTGAGTGTTTCACATCTGCAGTTCTTAGCACAGAACATTGCAGTAAAAACTGTGGGAATAATGTTCATTGCTTCTTGATGAGGGGAATGGTCAGATCTGTACAAGGAAATGAGGATGTTGTGGTAATGTCACGGCACTGCTAATCCAGAGGGCCAAGCTAATGTACTCCTCATCTTCAGCCTCAGAAGCCTATAACCACACGGTCTCAATATTGAATTTGCTAATTTCCAAATCTCCCCTTCCCGCACCCCATCCCAACTCCAACTGTCCAACTCAGCTCCACCCTCTTGACCTGACCTACTTGTCCATTTTCCTTCCCACCTATCCACTCCATATTTCCCACTGACAATCACTGCCACCACCTACCTTCACCTATCTATTGCCATCCCACCTATCTTTTCCCACCCTCCCCGCCCCATTTCCCTATTTATTTCTCAGCCCTCTTCACCCTCCCCTGCCCTGAAGAAGGGTTATGCCCGAAACATCAACTCTCTTGTTCCTCAAATGCTGCCTGACCTGCTGTGCTTTTTCCAGCTCCAAACTTCATCAACTTTGACTTACCAGCAATTGCAGTCCTCACTTTCCCCTAATGTTTGTGGGACATGGGTTCAAATCATATCATGGAATTTAACTTCAGTAAATAAAATCTGTCATTGAAAACTATTCTCAGTAATGGTCTTTATGAAATTATCATTGATTGCCATGTTAAAAAATCTCAACTGTTTCTCATCTCTAAAGGGATGAATGAATCCTCCCTCTTTTCTCAACCTTGCCTGTATGTGATTTTCGATCCGTAGAAATGCAGTTGACACTTAACATCTTGGTGAAATGGCCTTACACGCCACTCAGTTCTAGAATAATTAGAGAAGAATGGGAAATGGTAGCCTTGTCTATGATACCCAGGTCCCGTGAAAGAATAAAAACAAAGGAAAAATAGAGAGCCAACGAGAAGGAAAACCAATTTGTAAAAATGTGGTGGAAAAAATGTCTTTTTAAGCAAGAATTTTCAGCAACGCTAAATGAGCTGTTTCAGGTGTTTGCCCAACTCAAGTGTAGTATTTTGAAGGACACATTCCCCCATAAGCTGATCATCCTCTTGTGACATGTTAAGGTTCCTGAGATGGGGGAAATTGAAATGTACAAAGCTGCAACTATTCATAATGACTGATCATATATTAGAATGAAGGCATTTTTTTTCAATACTCTGATAATTTGCAAATTACAGCCCAGCAGTTGCTCATTTGAATTTGATAGCAAATAACCATATACACTGTAATCAGCTTGATTTGCTTATGAATTCAAATCTCAGCCTCTTGGATTACAGTTGAGGGAAGATGAAGACTGCAATGTGACATGATTTTCTGGTGTTATGGAGGAAGTAGGAAACCTATTGAAATATTTGAGGAATAGGAATAAGGTATATTCAGTAAATAATTTGAAAAAAGAACTAAAGGTAACACTAAAGCAGAACATTTGAAAAAAAGTTAAAAAAAATCAAATTGTTAAAATCATTTTCAAATGCTTTGTTTTGATTAGCTCTTGATTTTGTATTCTTAAATTTTTTAGAAGCCTAACCAGAATTATTAGGACCATGCTGTTGGTGAATGTGTATGCACATCTGAGGATGGTGACATATTTTAAGGTTTACAGTATATAATCTCAAATAGTCAGTTTAGGAATACTGTCTCTGTTGTTGCATAATTTTGATTCCAGTGTATTATCATCAAGTTACTTCAAGTCTTATGGCACAAAAAAGACATTTCAGCCCAAATTTTCACTGCAAGTGTCTATGCTGTAGTTATCTTCCACTAACCCTTTCAGCAAATCCTTCTAGTGCATTCTGTCTGATGTTCATCTAGATTTGTCGTGAATGCATTTATGCTATTCATATGAACTACTCCTTTTGGTGGCAAATTTTACATTTTTAGACCTTTGTGCTGAGAACCTTCTCCTGAATCCATTTTTAGATTTATTGATGACTGTCTTGTATTTATGTCTCTGATTTTGATTTCTTCTTGCCTCCCTACCACATAAATGGAAAGAATTTTACTATCAAAGCAGTTCTTATATTATAGAGGGTCACTGCTCAGCCTTGTTTGTCTTGGAAAAAGAACCCAACCATATTTAGCCTTTCCTGTAAGTCTTAACCTCTAATTCTAGTATCATCCTTATGAATTTTTACAACTTCACCAATACCTCTATAGCCTTTGTCTTACGAGACCAGACTGTACACAGTATTCCAGCTGTGACCTTTGCAAGACTATAGAAGGTTAACATAGCTTCACAACTTTCAATTCTGTCCCTCTAGATATATTGCTAGTTTTGCGTTGTTACTGCCTTATTTAATCACATTGCTACTTGTCATGAGTTTTGAATTTGTAGTCTTCGACCCCTTTGCTCATTTAAGCCATCTAGACTTTTTATAGGGGCTGTGTTGCTTAGGCATGATTTTTAAGGATCTAATGTAAAATTATGAAAGTTTTTTATTGGACCTCGTTTAAAATTTAGCATCTTTTGCATTATATTGAAGAAGCGAAGTTGAATAGCAAGAATAGTCGAAACATGTAACTTTAAATGCCTGTCATCTTACTTAATGAGAGTTTAATTTTAAAGTTTGCTGAAACAAGTCATTGTTAGAACATAGCACAGTGGAAAGCAGTCCCTCAGGGTTAGATAAGATGTGATTGTAGCAGCCCTTCAGGTAAACGAGCCTTGGGAAATCCTTGAACAGGCAAGAAATAATTTTCTTCCTTTATCTAATTGATTACTGATCACTAAGTTTCAACATATCGCAAAGCAAAATGAAAAAATGCTTGTCATCAAGAAAGCAACTAGGCACTTGATCTCAGGCAAAACACTTGAAAGCATTTGTGGAATGGTAACTCATTGGGCAGAAATTTCCAAACAACAACGTGTTGCCAGAATTCATGTTCCCATCTTCTCTTGGGCAGTATGGAACAAGCAACAAATGCTACGCTTGTCATTGATATGCACACCATGTGAAAGAATAAAAAGAATTTGTACTTTCTCTTGTTACTAATATGGTGGGGATGGGGTGTTTTTTAGTATTTAATTAGGAAAGGGGTTGGCCAATGGAAACCCTGCCACCATCCTGCCTCTGGAGTTGTTTCAGGCTTTAGGGGGCTAGAGGATGCTGAAGAGAAATATTAAGATGGAACCCAGAGTACTGGACATCATTTGGTGCTTGACCAAGGTACTTTGGTGTAGCAAATGGAGTGGTAAGGTGATAGGAGGTTGCTGAAAGCCCTGGCTCTGCACTTGGTTCCAAATTCCTTTTCTTCCCTACCACTTCCCAGCTCTTGCAGAGTGGATCAACCTTTCCTTTTTTTTGGTAGACAGTTTACTTTCTATCCTTTCCTTAAATCTCCAGAGGCTGCAGATTTTTCTTTAACTAAAAGGAGAATGCTTCAGTTATTACACACAAACATGCCTTTTCAGATTTCTATTGCCATTCACTGTGAATCCCATGATGGCAGGCTAAGAATTGTTATGTGTTGATGAAAATCCAGAATTTTTCTGCTTGCTGAGTCATTACATCAATGCCAGAAACATTGCATGCATGCAATTTATTTGCATTCTAGTTTCAAGCATCACTAAGACTTCAGGCCCAGTAAAATTGAGTGTTAATTTTGATTAACACAATGTTAACAGCCCTGAGCTTGCTGCTATAAACCATGTAATGTTGAGCTTGCTGAATTTCTCTTTTATGATTCAAAGTTGGACACTTATAATATATGTACTGTTGGCTGTAATTCAGTATTTCTGTGGGAACTGGTAGCAAAGTTAATGAAACTTTTTGAAATAATGTAATGCATGCAAATTCCTGTTATTTTACTTGATTAGCAGTACTTGAGTAGTGGTTAAGATTGTGGTTTACCATTTTTGAGCTCATTCAATCAGATATTGCAAATTGCTTGGTCTATTGCTAATTTTAAATTGTGCTATAGTATGAAAGTTTTGCTGCGATGCTACATTCTTATGCTTGGTCAAGTTTCTTTAAGTCATGAGAATCTGTATTAACAATTTGTCCCTCATTATTTCAGAAAAGAATTACTGTTTGTTTCCTTGGCCCTTGTTTTAAAATGCATGAGATACACAACTGCATAATGCAGTGAGTTAGAAGACTTCCCTTTTAACTCTTGAATTTAATGTTGAATTTTGTTCAGACTTTTGTGTCTGTTTATACCTGTGCTGAATTATAGATGTGGAGTGAAGAATAAAACTGCTGGTAAATTAGCACAAGTTAGAAGTTTCATTCAGAAGTACTACGTGGCTGCTCTATGCAAGGCAAGGGAAAATATTAGTGAGAAAAAGGGAAATTTGAGGTAAGCCTGAAACACAATGTTGATAGGGAATTAGAGAAAGAATTGTTGTGCTATATGTGATATGGGAATGTCAGATGCTGATGGTCAATGATTACTTTTACTCGTGTTAACGTTTCATTTGGAGGATATGCAAGATATTGAACATTTTTTGCATTTTCCAACTCTGCATCTAACTTTCTGCCTCAGCAATTTAAAGAAATAATTAAGTGTAAAATGAAGCCATTTCTTAATAAAAATAGCTAATTATAGGCGTTATCTGTCTGAAAATCTGAAGCTATTGTGAAAAATTTTATTTAATTCAAGTTACTCTACTAAACATAAATAGTCACATATGATTACATAGTGGCATTAAATTGCTTCTAATATTGAAAATAACTCTTTTGGCTCTTGTACTGCCCACAGTGTAAATCTGACATCGTGAAAATGTGGAGAGTCTTGGAAGAAGACTGAAAGATCTCGTAAACTCACTATTATCTGGCAGTTCTGATTTTGTTGAAGTTGAGATCCAATGATCAGAATGTTTTTAATATTTCAATGTGAAGCTGAGCCATTTTGCAGAATTGACTTTATTTTGAGCATCATACAGTTATATGTTACAGCAACAATGCAGGCCTTCTGGCCTATTTGAGCTTATGCCATCTTACTGCAAGAGCATTTTAACTCATTCATCATAACTCTATTATTCGATAGAATTGCATTGTTTTTTTCTCTCAGGAGCTTATCTAGTTCCACTGTCAAAGACACAGTGAATCAGCTTCTGTCACCTTTTCAAGTAGTTCATTGTCAATCTGAGCCAAATAACTGAGTCAGTCCCAATACAGAGGAACCTCGATTATCCGAATACCGATTATCCGAAAATCAGGAGAGGTAGTACAATTGTTTAAATGCAACAAGTTTAGTAAGGGAAACAATCCATTCTGCTGAAAATGCATAATGGTTGTTGGAGTTATAATATTTCATATTCACATGCCAGGAATTTCCTCAAAAATTTATATAAGGTTGCGTGTAGCTCCTTTTTACATTTAGAGTGCTTTCATTTAAAACTGGAAAAAATAATCAGCAATGCAGCTTTATTTAAACAAGATAAGAGTTTCATGACACAAGTATTGCATGCTCACTTAACTAAAAATTGGTAATGTTATTAGTCAAAATATACATACAAAGATTTAAAGTAATGAAGGATAAAAATTACTTATGAAGCTGAAAATGAGATCAGTCTGTAATATTGATGCAGATTGAAGATACTGCTTTTGAAGTGATGGGTTCTGAAATTTGAAGTCCGATTGAGTTTCTGTGATTGCTTCTGTAGTTGAATATTTGGAAGTTGGTCCCATCACTGGTGCATTCACTAAGCAGAGCAGGTCATGGAAGTGAGTGAAGTCTCCTTTGTCTTTTACAGTAGTGAATGTTGTGGCTGTTGGTAGCCTAGTTCAATGTAACAGTCATTTACCTGGTTTATAGCGTTGATGCACCTGCCTCCAGGTTGTGTGCAGTTTTTGTTTCAGGATATACCTTTCATGCTGGTCAAACAGTGCTGCTTTAAGTGATTGTTTTCAGCAAACTTTATCCGAATCAAATAAAATGCTACAAATATTTACTGTCCGTGATCATTCTTCCGTGAAACAAAGTCAGAATTCCTTGCAGGGTGTCTCATTTTCTGTTTTGTCTTCAACACTACAGAAGCTTTGACCTTACAAACCTTTTGAGGGCTCAGTAGGCAGGCTGGAAATCCTTAAATTATTTAATTATCCTTTGTGTTTGATTGTTAAACTAATGCACTCTTGATTGTCTGATAAGATATCATTGGGAATGCTGTCTGCTTAGGCTGCAGTTGAATCCACAAGACAAATAATTGAGCTTTTATTTTGTGAGTTGGCCACCACTATAATATTGCTGTTGATCATTATATTGATTTTACCACTGAACTCTCTTACCTTGAGTTTAAAGTTAGTGATTTTGGTGTGTGTTTAATACAAGCCTTTCCTTTGATCTTAATGCTTGTTTCGAGGCAACAGAGAATAACCATGTGATACTATTATCTCTCTGTCCATATCAGTGAAACATAGCTTCACTAAAATTAGTGAATTTATGTCCAATCCATGCTGTTGCATAAATGCATTTAAAAATGTTGCAAGCTTTTTACATTCAGTGAAGAAAGGCAGTTGGAAATGAATTTCACTTAGTTCAGTTGGATCAATCTGGCCATTCAACTTGGCTTAGGTTTTCCTTGTCCTGACTTTGTCTTGAATCAGAATGGGTAAACAGGTAAACTTTCAATTGCTGAAATAGAATATTAAGTTGTTGTTTTCTTTTAATGATTAATCAAGGCTGGAAAGCTACTAAAATGGACACTGAAAATTTCAATATATTTCTTATTTCTGTGGACAGTTTGTGGGCGGCACAGTGGTTAGCACTGCTGCCTCACAGCGCCTGTAGACCCGGGTTCAATTCCCGACTCAGGCGACTGACTGTGTGGAGTTTGCACGTTCTCCCCGTGTCTGCGTGGGTTTCCTCCAGGTGCTCCGGTTTCCTCCCACAGTCCAAAGATGTGCGGGTCAGGTGAATTGGCCAAGCTAAATTGCCCGTAGTGTTAGGTAAGGGATAAATGTAGGGGTATGGGTGGGTTGCGCTTCGGCGGGTCTGTGTGGACTTGTTGGGCCGAAGGGCCTGTTTCCACACTGTAAGTCTAATCTAATCTAATCTAAACCAATTTATGAATTGTCACATAGCTGAATCATATGCAGAATTAGACATTTCAAGGTTGGGTAAGAGGAAGGCAGTATATCTGATTTTTCAATTTGCTTTGAGTAGACATGTATACTAATGATACAGAGCAGGAAAATGATCCCTGTTGGTCTTGCATGTTCAAATTATGAAATATTTTGCTCAGTATGTTACTAGAATTACAGGCTGACAATAGCACAATGTGGGGAACTGGGACCTGGGTTCGGGTCATTCAGCAATGTGACAGTCTAGCGATGTATATGTAGTATTACATCAGGTGACACAGGATGATGGAAGACAGTGTTCCACTTATGATCACCAAAGAAAACCACAAATTTAAAACTTTATAAAATATAGTGTATGAATTGGGAGCAATAATTTAGCTTGCAGAGAGCTACTGTGGAAATACTTGTTAGCCAGCATTGCCGAAGCACAAAAACAAGCCATTTGCTCCAGCTAGTCCATGCTGGCATTTACATTGCACTCAAATCTCTCCTTAACTTAGTTCATCTAAATTGTAATCTTCTATTCCCTGCCTGTCATATCCTGACTATCTTCCCCTACATATTGCTATAGCATTTGCTTTAAACATATCCTTTGGTTACGAGGTCCAAATTTTCATCATCTTTGTTGGTAAAGAAGTTTCTTATGTATTCTATATTAGATTTTTGTGACTATCTTATATTGATGACCTCTTGTTATGCTTTTTTTTCCATAAGCAGCAACATTCTCTTTGTACCTGAAGATTAAGGATTCGGATATAAAATATGGAAAGACTGTGAAGGAGAGTGAATTAGAATGGGCGAATTCATTGTCAGATCAGAGACAGAAAGATAAATAGAGGTGAAAAGAAAATCTCTTGATTTAAGAGAAAAAAGTAAAAGGAAGAAAATAGCATTTAAAATTTAAAATGTCACTTTTTAAAAATTCTTCTAAATCAGTTCACAATCTGAAGAGATCAGGCTCCAGATTATTAATTGTTCACTTTCTGGGCAAGAGTGTTTGATTAATATTTCATTAATAATTACACATTCTTAAAAGCCTTCTTATGCTGTTAATTAAAGGAGATAACTTTGATACGTGGGTTTAATGGGCAGTCATTGTGCTAAAGCAGCAACTTCATTAAATTCATTGGGAAAGTAAGCCCAAGATGCTGTTATCATGAAGCTAATGAAAAGCAACATGAATCAATCTGAAAATTGTTATTTGTAATTCATAGAATATCTCTTCCGCAATCCAAAGTTGTAGACTGATTTACAAATTATTGTCATTTGTCATGCAGTTGCTGTTATTTTTCAGCAAATTCTGGCTCATTGTTTCATGGCTTGGGAGTATGTATTTATTTTATTTCATGATTTGAGAATTATGTTGTATCTATTTCCTGTGGGGGGAGTGGAGGAAATTGCCCAAATTTCAGAACTTGTGCTGAATCAAAACTTGGCAAAAAGGCAACAGAGGAAGGAATGAAAAAGGGAAATGATAAACAGGCAGTGACAGCGAGGGATAGAAACCAACAAATAAGACTAGAGGTAACAAAACTTGAGGCACTGTTTTTGAATGCACACAGCATTCAAAACAAAATGGGTAAATTAGTAGTACAAGTTGAGCTAAGGAAGTACTATTTAATAGCCATGACTGCTGGATGACTTGGATCGAGACCCAAATATTGAAGGGTATATGATATTTAGGAAAGATGGAAAACAAAGAACATGTGGAGGAATGTCTCTATTTATTAAATAGGATAATAGCATAATAGAAATAGATGACATAAATTCAAGAAACCAGGATATAGAAACAGTCTGGGTAGAGATTAGGAATGATAAGGCCAAGAGATGATTTGTGGAGTTGTGTGCAGACACCCTAACAGTAACCACAGTGTTTCAAGGAAGAAATAATAGGAGCAAAGGGTGCAGCAATTATCATGGGAGGTGTTAACCTAGATGCAACTGGGAAAAAAAAAATCAGATGGATAAAGGTAGTGTGGATGAGGAATTAATTGAATGATTTCAGGACAGTTTTTTAGATCAGTATGTTATGGAACCAACCAGAAGCAGGCCAAGCTGGACCTGGTTTTGATCAGTGCGAGAGAATTAATTACTGACTTCACAGTGAAAGCACCTTCGGTAGCATTGAACATTACGAGATTGAATTCTACAGACCATTTAAGGGACAAAGGGTAAGTCCAAGACCGTGATTTTGAATTTCAACATGAGCAATGATGAGGCTATGAAAACAGAACAAATGAAAGTGGACTGGTAATTCAGGTTAAAGGATAAGTTAGCAGAGATGGCATGGATATTTATGGGGATACTCTGGAAAGCGCAGAATGGATGCATTCCAACAAATAAGGAAAACGTTTGAAGGGATGGACCTCTTATCTGTGGTTGACCAGAAAAATGAAAGATAGGATCATGCTCAAAGACATATAATCATGCAAAGACGGGTGGCAGATTTAAAGATTGCACAAAATATATAAATAAATGAAAAATTACCAAAAGGAGAGAACAATTAGTCTACTGGGGAGTTAGCTAAAAATGTAGAAAAAGATAGGAAAAGTTTCTTTGGAATTGGAAAAAAAAGTTTTCAGTAATTGGTTGTCCTCTAGAAAATGGGTATGCTGGTTTAGTAATGGAAGATAAAAAGATGGCGGATGAATTAAATATATATTTTGCATCAGTCTTCACTAGAGAGCACACAACTAGCATCCCAAAATAGCTGTAAATCAGGAATTGAAAAGGAGGGGGTATCTCAAGAAAATTACAATTACTAGGGAAGTAGTACAGAGTAAATTATTGGAACTGTGAGATGACTAATCCCCAGGTATGGATGGATTTCATCCTTTGGTTTTAAAAGCAAGAGTCAGCAAGATAGTTGATACTTTCATTTTTAATTTTCCAAAACTCATTAGATTTGGGTTAGATGCCTTCAAATTGGCAAACGCTAATGTGACTAATTAGCATCTATCACAGGGAAAACATTAGAAGCTATTACTCAAGATGTCCGTTTGGCGTGGACAAGTTGGACCAAAGTATCTGTTCCATGCTGTGTGACTCACTGACTCTGTGTTACAACTTCAATAAGTTCAAAGTAATCAGGCAGAACCAACATGATGTTGTTAAACTAAAATCTTGTTTGCTTAATTTATTGGAGTTCTTTGAAGAAGTAACTTCTGCTGTCAATACAGGGAATATTTAATAGATATGCTGTACTTAGATTTCTCAAAGGCATTTCATAAAGTTTTACATCAAAGGTTATAATTAGGGGGTTTTACAGTACAGAAGAAGACCATTTATCCCATCGCTGGCTCCCAAAAGACCTGCTCACCTTGTCCCATTCTCCAGCCCTGTCTCCAAAGTGTAAGTTCATCACTTTCAAATATGTATCCAGCCTTCTATTGAAACTTGTCATGGAATCTGCTTCCAACATTGTCCCAGGCAACACATTCCAAATGCTACCAATTCTCTAAGTCAAGATGTTTCTCCTTGTTGTATTCTTAGCTGTCTTGCCCACAGTCTGAAATTGTGACCCTAGTTACTGCCATACCAACTAGTGGAAACAGAATATTCTTCTTTACTCTGTCAAAATTGTTCATAATTTGGAGCATTTCAGTAAGGTCATCTCTTAATCTTCTCTGCTTCAAGGAGAATAAGCCCAATATCTCTAACCTTTCATTGTATTTCAAGTCTCTCATTCCTGGTTTTTGCAGGTGCAGTAATTAATCAGGAAAGTTATTTGAATTATATGTTTTATTGTGAAGGTAATTGAATGCAAAAATAGTGAGGTTATGCTTCAGCTATACTGGGCATTTCTGAGATCCCAACTACAGTATCATGTGTTGTACTGTACATTGTACCTATGTAGGCTATAAATACATTGGAAGCAGGTTAGAGAAGGTTTACTAAACTAATACCTGGAATGAATGCATCATAGTATGAAGAAAGGTTGAATAGTGTGGGTGTGTACCAGTTTGAGTTTAGAAGAGTCAGAGGTGACTTATTTGAAATGTATTAGATCCTGAGGGGATTTGACCTGACGGGTGCAGTAAGGGTGTTCCCTCTTGTGCGGAAAATCTAGAGGGGGTCATCGTCTAAAGACCCATTTAAGACAGATGAGGGAAATAATTTTCTTTCAGAGGGTTGAAAGTTTTTGGAATTCTTTAAATATTTTTAAGGCAAAGATAAATAAATTCTTGATTACCAAGGGGATGAAATATTGTCTGGGATATGCAGGATTGCAGAGTTGAGGTTAAAACCAGATCTGCTGTGACCTTATTGAATAGTAGTGTAAGATCGAAGGGTTGAGTGGCCTGCTGTTGTTCATTTTTCATATGTTCGTATGGTTTCAGACTGTTTATTGTATTTGCTGCACTGCAAATGCATTTTACCTATTTAATTTTTACTTCTTAATGCATAAGTTTTCTGGGGGAAAAGTTGAGGATGTAAATAGACTTTCATAGTAGACTGGTGAAAATTCTTGTATTATTTTCTACACTGTTCTAATCCAATAAAGGACTGATGTTGTGAGAAAGAATATACCGGCTCACAGATAATGAAACTATAAGACTAGAAAATGGCTGCTATTAAAAAAAATTATTTATTATCCTTTTTGATTTTCCCAATATGCTTTGTCTTTATAATATGCAAAACATATTTAAAATTTATTTTAAAATATATAAAAGACAATATTGGCCACAGCAGGAAGGCTGCAAGGAGATTTCAGCCTGTTAACATGAATAATGTTGGTTGCATAGTCATTCCTTGACTTGTGGTCAGCAATTAGAGCAAATTAATGCAGGTTGAAGACTGAGTGTAGCTGTTTTATTTTATTGTAGCTGGAAGAGCATTGTTGAGATGATGATCGATCTCATTCTTTTAATAACCCCTTCGCATTAGCATATACGGAGCATGGCTACTTATCATGCTGAACTCTTGACCTAATATCTTTCCTTGAAGACATTTTGTCCTCAGCAAAATGTTGTGTGGCCAATTTGTAATGATTATTGACTGTTAAATATGCAGTTTCTAACACTTCACTGATTTGTAGGTGATTAGAAATTTCAAGTATTGTGTCAAAATTCTGAGAATTGGTATTCTCCTCACTCCCCAGACATATGTTTAATGTAAAACCTTTCCTTGTATGCAAATTTCATCATCTTGGGGACACATCCCAATTTTGTGAAGCCACATTTTCTATTTGTTCATGTTGTCATCCGCATTGTAGGAACGCTCACACCAATAGGTTTTAAAAGAATGGTGTGTCAGTCTTTTCGTCCACAAAGGAAGATCACCGAACATAAATTCAGATTGAGTTATCCTGCTTGAATAGTGTGATTGACTTATGAAATATTGGGTATTCATATGTCTTAAATTGGAGACAAATTCAGAATAGATCTGATGCAAGAATTTTATGTTTCAACATCTCTTTTCAAGTTAACAGAGAGTGTTTAATTAGTAATCTTGTAACATGTCTGTTGTGCCAATCAATGTAACTAGATGGCAGAGCTAGAAGACTGCAATATTAACCCTTTAAAGTGGGGAGCAGTTATTGGTAATTGAATCCAGTTTGTTTTAGTTTCTTTCTAGGATTCTGGATTTTGAGCATTTCTGATATTCAACTTCATAACCTATTTTCATATAGCATTGAAACAGACCTTTCGGTCCAACCAGTCCATGCCGAACATAATCTCAAACTAAACTAGCCCCACCTGCCTGATCCTGGCCCATATCCCTCAAACCTATTCATGTACATATCACATGTCTTAAACATTGTAATTGTACCTACAGCCACCATTTCCTCATGAAATTCACTCCATACACAAACCAACCTCTGTGTAAAAAAAAATTGCCTCTGATATCTTTTTTGAACCTCTCTCTTCTCACCTTAAAAATGTGTCCCTTATATTAGGGAAAAGACACCTACCATTTTCCATACCCAGCAAGATCCTGGTAAACCTCTTCTTGCTTAATAATATCCTTTCTATAAATGGACGACCACATTGGACACAGTATTCCAGAAGAGGCCTCCCCAATGTCCTGCACAACCTCAACATGTCTTTTCAACTCCTATCCTCCAAGGGTGGAGCAATGAAGCAAAAGCCTGCTTCCAGATTCTGGTTGTGGAGTGCTGTTTCAGATTTCTCACTTATGCATTTTTAAAAATTCATCCATCCTCTGTTGCCCTTTGAGAAAGTGGTGGTGAGCTGCCGCTTTGAACTGCTATAGTCCATCTACTGTTGGTAGATGCAAAATATTACAAGTGAGGGAATGCCAGGATTTTAATGTAGCAGCAACTGAAGGAACAGCAATATATTTCCAAGTCAGGATGGTGAGTGGCCTAGAGGAGAACTTGCACGTGGCAGTATTCCCATGTATCTGCTGCCCCTGCCCTTCCAAATGGTCATTATTAAGGGTTTGGAAGGTGCTGTCGAAGGAGCGTTGATGAATATCCATAGTGCATCTTGTAAATGATGCATATTTCCACGAGTGAACGTCGGAGGCAGTAGATGTTTGTGGATTTGATGAGAATCAGGTGGGCTGCTTTGTCCTGGAAGGTGTCATGTTTTTTGAATATTGTTGTCTCTGCACTCATCCAGGCGAGTGGAGATTATCCCATTCCACTCTTCACTTGTGCCTTGTAGATGATGGAGGTGGGTTACTTGCTGCAGGATTCTTAGTCTCAGACCTGCTACTGTAGCCATTGTATTTAGATGGCCAGTCAAGCTGAGATTTGCTGTTGCCTTGTAATGCCGTTGAGTGTCAAGTGTTGGTGGTTAGATATTGTCTTGTTGGAGGTGGTCATTGCCTGTATGTTACTTGCCGTAGTAAAAAATGAGGTCTGCAGATGCTGGAGATCACAGCTGCAAATGTGTTGCTGGTCAAAGCACAGCAGGCCAGGCAGCATCTCAGGAACAGAGAATTCGACGTTTCGAGCATGAGCAGCTCATGCTCGAAACGTCGAATTCTCTGTTCCTGAGATGCTGCCTGGCCTGCTGTGCTTTGACCAGCAACACATTTGCAGCTGTATGTTACTTGCCACCTGTCAACCCAAGTCTGGATATTACCCAGGTTTTGCTGCATTCAAACATGGCTCACTTTATTACTTGAGGAGTCATGAATGCTACTGAACTTTGTATGATCATCAACAATTATTCCTACTTCTGATCTTATTATGGCAGGAAATAATCAAGCAGCTGAAGATGGTTGGACTGAAGACATGGCCCTTAGGTCATACAGAGATGTTCTGGAGCCAAAGTAATTGACCTGTGACACTTATAACCTCTTTCATTTCTACCAGGCTGACTCCAATCTGCACAGACCACCTCCCATTCCCACCGTTTTCACTGACTTGAATTTTGCTGGGATGTCTTGCTGCCACATTGTTAAATGTGATCTTGATGTCACTGTTTCCTCACCTCTGGAATTCAGTTCTTTTGTCCATGTTTGAACCAAGGATGAAATAAGGAGAAGGTCCTGGTGGAACCTATCTGGGCGTCAGTGAAAAGGTTCCTGCAATGCAACAGGACTTGATAGCGCTGAATTAAATTATGCTTTCCTTGAAAGGAAAATAATGTTTAAATTGGGGAAAACATTTGTAGCTTCCTCTGGACATCAAAGAAATAGAATGTCGGGAATTAGATGTTGACATCTTGAAAGATGTCTGTACTACAGAGGAGGAAGTGCTGGCTGGCTTGAAACGCTTAAAAATGGATAAATCCACAGGACTTGATCAGCTGTACCCTCAAACTCTTTGGAAAGCTCGAAAAGTGATTGCTGGGCCTCTTACTGAGATAATCGTGTCATCGATAGACACAGGTGCCAGAAGACTGGAGGTTGGCTAATGTAGTGCCACTGTTTAAGAAAGTTGGTAAGGACAAGCCAGGGAACTATAGACCAGTGAGCATGATGTCGGTGGTGGGCAACTTGTTGGAGGGAATACTGAGGGACATGATGTACATGTATTTGGAAAAGCAAGGACAGATTAGGACTAGTCAACATAGCTTCGTGCATGGGAAACCATGTCTCCCAAACCTGATTGAGTTTTTTGAAGATGTAACAAAGAGGATTGATGAGGGCAGAGCAGTAGATGTGGTCTGGATGGATTTCAGTAAGGCATTCGACAAGGTTCCCCATGTGAGACTGATTAGCAAGGTGAGATCTCACGGAATACAGGGAGAACTAGCCATTTGGATACAGAACTGGTTCAAAGGTAGAAAGAAGGTGGTGGTGGAGGGTTATTTGTCAGACTGGAGGCCTGTGACCAGTGGAGTGCCACAAGGATCGGTGCTGGGTCCACTACTTTTCATCATTTACATAAATGATTTGGATGTGAGCATTAGAGGTACAGTTCGTAAGTTTACAGATGACACCAAAATTGGAGGTGGAGTGGACAGTGAAGAGGGTTACCTCAGATTACAAGGGGATCTTGATCAGATGGGCCAACGGGTTGAGGAGTGACAGATGGAGTTTAATTTAGATAAATGCGAGGTGCTGCATTTTGGGAAAGCAAATCTTAGCAGGACTTATATACTTAATGGTAAGGTCCTAGGGAGTGTTGCTCACAAAGAGATCTTGGAGTGCTGGTTTATGGCTCCTTGAAAGTGGAGTCGCAGGTAGATAGGATAGTGAAGAAGGCGTTTGGTATGCATTCCTTAATTGGTCAGAGTATTGAGTACAGGAATTGAGAGGTCATGTTGCGGTGGTATGCAACATTGTACAGGCCACTGTTTTGGAATATTGCATGCAGTTCTGGTCTCCTTCATATTGGAAAGATGTTGTGAAACTTGAAAGGGTTCACAAAGGATTGGCAAGGCTGTTGCCAGGGTTGGAGGATTTGAGCTATAGGGAGAGGCTGAACTGACTGGGGCTGTTTTGCCTGGAGCGTCAGAGGCTGACTGGTGACCTTGTAGAGGTTTATAAAATCATGAGGGGCATGGATAGGGTAAATAGGCAAAGTCTTTTCCCTGTGGTTGGGAGACTAGAACTAAAGGGCATAGATTCAGGGTGAGAGGGGAAAGATATAAAAGAGACCCACGGGGCAATGTTTTCACACAGCGGGTGGTACGTGTATGGAATGGGCTGCCAGGGGAAGTGGTGGAGGTTGGTACAATGGAAGATTTAAGAGGCATCTGGATGGATATATGAATAGGAAGGGTTTGGAGGGATATGGGCTGAGTGTGGGCAGGTGGGACTAGATTGGCTTGGGGTATCTGAATGAGTTGGACTGAAGAGTCTGTTTCTGTGCTGTACGTCTGCATGACTCTATGACTGGTGCTAAGGCTACCATGGTGCTTGACTATAGTTATTGAATTCTGCCAGCAAAGGTACATTAGTTGCTGATTTGTAGGTCCAGATCATTATCCAAAAATGGTTTATCCAGGAACAAAAGGAAAACTTTGGTTAGTTGAAAGGTCTACTGAATCTCCGCCCTCCTAACCTGCAATCCTCTTCCTGACCTCTCCGCCCCCACCCCACTCTGGCCTATCACCCTCACCTTGACCTCCTTCCACCTATCCCACCTCCATCGCCCCTCCCCCTAGTCCCTCCTCCCTACCTTTTACCTCAGCCTGCTTGGCTCTCTCTCTCTTATTCCTGATGAAGGGCTTATGCTCGAAACGTCGAATTCTCTATTCCTGAGATGCTGCCTAACCTGCTGTGCTTTGACCAGCAACACATTTGCAGCTACTGAATCTTAAGTATATCTATTGGGGTGTACACCATTGCATGAATTTAATCTTTTTCAGAGTTTTTAAGAATGTTTTCTTAGCTGTTAAAAACTGATTGTATTGGTATTGAATTTGTTACTTTTGTTTTAGTTTTTGGATTTACATTCTTGATTATAGTTTGAGAATTTTTAATTTGAGAATAAAATAACAATTAAACTAAAGTGTACATACTTGAAGTTTCTTACTTCATTTCCTCTTAGTCTATATTTTCATTTGCACCAGTTAGCACTTATTATTAGGACAGTTTTGGCAAGTTAGAGTTGTTGCAGCCAAAGCCATTGTTGTCCTTACTTTATAATGAGAGAATAAAGGAAAATATCTAGTCAGTCTGTCGAGTAAGGATCTTTCAATACAATGTCAAAAGCTTCCATTTTCCTTAATATTGGGTGGAAAAAAATACATTAATTGTAGAAGAATTAAGGTCTATTTGAGCGTGATATTAATTCCAGGAGAACATCTGCCATAGCAACTTACCAGGTTGTGATGTGTATGTTTAATATATGTGTTATATAAAAATGTTGTGTTGTAGGTTTTTATATTTGTGGTCCGTCGACAGCACTGTTAATTACACTAATTGTGCTGTGGCTCAGTGCTAATGTTCCCATCTGAGTCAGGAAATGGAGAATTAAAATCCTACTCCAGACAATAAAGATGGTCCCTTGCAGACGAGGATGACTCTTTAGCTCTCTGGGTGAGCTCAAAGGTGGCTGTACAAAATGATGTGGCAAATGCAGACTTTCTTACATTTGGGGAAGGAGGTGGTTGTGGGAAGAGGAGCATGCTCCTTTCATTGTTTTTGCCTGGCATCCACTTTGCGACAGCAAGTCTTGAGATGCTCAAAGCTTTTCTGGATACTCCTCCTCCTCTTTGAACAGTCTTGAGCCAGTAATGCCTAGGCGCCTGTGGGGAGGCCACACCTTGCCAGTGAGGTCTTGAGGGTATAACTGAAATGCTTTCTCTGTGCACCTGGGGCTCGCCTGCCATTTAGAAGCTGGAAATAAAGCATCTGGTTGGGGAATTTTGTGTTGGTCATGCAAACAACCTGCCCAGCCCATCGTAGCCAATCAAGAGTGATCAATGCCTTGATGCTGCGGATGTTGACCTGTTTGAGGGGCTGGTATTAGTGCACCTTTCTTCCCAGTGGATTCACAGGTAATGTCTTGAGGTGCCTGTTGTAGACAGTTCACATCTCAGCCATACAGGAATGTGGGAACAACCACAGCTCTGTAAACCTTGATGTTGGTGTCAGATCTGATGTTGTTGTCTTTGAACATCCTTTTCCTTTGACAGCCAAAGGCTGTGCTAGCACACTGGAAATGATGCTGGATATCTTCAACAGTTGCTTTGGACAGTAGGACACCCCTGAGGTATTGGAAGTCAGCATTCTCTAAGGCCTCTCCATGAACTTTGATGGTTGGCAGTTCACTCCACAAAACCAGGTCAGGTTGTTGGAGGACTTTCACCTTGCAGGTGTTCAGATTTGCACCCATGTTCTCATATGCCTTCCTAAAGGTACTGACGGCGATCTCACAGGATGTAGTGTAGAGGATAGATTCTTGGCCAATGCTCCAATGATATATGTTAATTCTTTTTTTGGATATGATGGGAAAATGAAATTCTGATTGTCTTTCTTGGACCCTCAAAGATCTCAATTTACTTTTTCAAAGAGGAATATGCTTGACCTCCGTCGAGTTAGAATAATATTTATCTTTTCAACCACCAAGGCCAAAACATTCTCTCACATTTTTTAGGGTTCATAATATATCATTGGCAGTTAAGAACTTAGGCTGTAAGTGCTGGAAAAGCAGATTTTAGCTTTCAGTTCTGTAAAGTTCAGAAAGCCATTTTGAACATTTATAAGAAATCATGTGATTTCAGTTAAATGACCAGCTGTCACCAGAGTGGAAAATTGCTAAGGTATTTGCCGATTTGAGTTACATGAAAACCAGAGAGAGAGAGAGAAAACAAAGGAGCCAGAAGCAAGTTCACGCAACGGAGAAAATTCAGTAACAGTTATTAGCAGTGTTGCCAGTAGCAGTTATTAGTCAGGGCTGCAGAGAAGTCCTGAAATGCTTATAGATCGGTAAGAAGAAAGCTCCAGAAGCAAAATTTGTTTCGGGGTGTCAGATGAAGTCATCCTACAAAACTGTTGAAATCATGAATTTAGGAAACTCAGGTTAAATAATAGTAAGCTGGGTTTGTAGTTTATTTCCCTGGTCTTGGAGAAAGACATTAACCAAGGGAAATGATATGTAGCGCATGGTCAGCAATTTGTACCAAGTAAACCAATTAGCCATGCCAGCTGAGCAATCAGCTTTAGTTTCGACATAGGGATAAAACTCGTGCTGAGGTTTGAGTGTCTGCAAAGGTAATATTTGCATAAAAGGGATTTTTTTTCTGATGTTTGTAATGAGGGGAAAGATTTAAAAAGGACTTAAGGGGCAACCTTTTCATGCAGAGGGTGATGTGTGTATGGAATGAGCTGTCAGAGGAAGTGGTGGAGGTCGGTACAATTACAGCATTTTAAAAGGCATCTGGATGGGTTTAGAGGAATATGGGCCAAGTGCTGGCAAATGGGGCTAGATTAGATTAGGATATCTGGTCAGCATGGACGAGTTGGATCTGTTTCCATGCTGTACATCTCTCTGACTCTAATGAGCTCATTTCAGTCTTGTCCAGAGTCATTTGGTCTGTGTTTTTCATTCGTGTAATAAACTTGTTAACAGTATTTTGTTAACAGTACTTTCGCAGCTTCTTAATGCATTCAGTGCTTGACCTCCATGATATATAAAAAGAAAAATGACAGTTGTGATTTATGATCCCAGGTTTCACCTGGATTTTGACTTGTTCAATATTACCTTCAACTGGGATCATAATACTTTGCCATTTGTCAGCACAAATTGATTTCAGTATTTTCTCCAATGCAATGAAGGAAAAGTAGCCATGGTCCCAGAGGATCAAAGGGTTGCTCTCATTTGGTTTAACCTGAGTGTCAATATGCCTCAGGCAAGTATAGCAGTTGAGAATGAGAGCCCTGGTCACCTCAGCCACTGTGGGATTTATAGAGTCATAGAGATGTACAGGAAGGCCCAACTTGTCCATGCCAACCAGATATCCAAATGCATTCTAGTCCCACCTGCCAGTACCTGGTCCATATCCCTCCAAACCCTTCCTATTCATATACCCATTCAGATGCCTTTTAAATGTTGCAATTGTACTAGCCTCCACCACTTCCTCTGGCAGCTCATTCCTTAAACGCACCACTCTTTGCATGAAAATGTTGCCCTTAGGTCTGTTTTATATCTTTCCATTCTCACTCTAAATCTATGCCCTCTAATTCTGGACTCCCCGACCCCAGGGAAAAGACCTTGTCTATTTTTCCTATCCATGCCCCTCATGATCTCATAAACCTCTGAGGTCACACCTCAGCTTCCGACACTCCAGGGAAAACAGCCCCAGTGTATCCAACCTCTTCCTGTAGCGCAAATCCTCCAACCCTGGCAACATCCTTGCAAACTTTTCTGAACCCTTTAAAGTGTCATAACATCTTTCCGATTGGAAGAAGACCAGAATTGCATGCAATATTCCAACAGTGGCCTAACCAATGTTCTGTACAGCTGCAACATGACCTCCTAACTCCTGTAGTCAATAGTTGAGTGTGTGTTGCTGGGAAAATGCAGCGGGTCAGGCAGCATCCGAGGAGCAGGAAAATCGATGTTTCGGGCCAGAGCCCTTCATCAGAATGAGACTGGGAGCTTTGGGAGTGGAGAGATTTATTCCTCCAACCCTGAGGCTCCCAGCCTCTTCCTGATGAAGGGCTCTGGCCCGAAATGTCGATTTTCCTGTTCCTCAGATGCTGCCTGATCTGTTGTGCTTTTCTCGCAACATACTCTCAACTCTGATCTCCAGGATCTGCAGACCTCACTGTCTCCTGTACTCAATACTCTGACCAATAAAGGAAAGCATATCAAATGCTGACATTACTCTGCTCTGCAAACTAGCTGTCCAGCCAGTTGAGATAATTGACTTTATTTTTCTACATATTAACAGTGACTGTCCTTCAGAAGTGCTTAATTGACTGTTGAACATTTTGGGCTATACAGAGGCTGTAACAAGCACGATATAAATGCAAGTAGTTTTTAAACTCAAGCTGTTGAAATATGCACTGAGTGTCATTTTTCCAATTAGCATTTCAAGAACCAAATTTCACCATGAGCATCCACCTAAATGTATTTCCCTGAGAGAAAAGGGACAGCTTATTTGGAAAACATCTGACTAAAGGTAATAGTAACCTATATCTCAGCATCTCAATCCACTTAGAACATCAGTGTTCAGCAATTTACATAAGTCTCTGAAGAGTGTCCTTGAGTTGTGGTGTTTCACTTCTCAGATGTATTTCAGTGTCCTTCAGATCCATCTATTTTTACAAAGTGGAAACAGGCAGCTAAGTCAAATCAGTCTCCTTATTCCTGTGTTTGCAGCACACTAATACTAAAATACTCAATGACCCTCAAAATTACTCCAATAGTTTTGAATCAGACTTTAAATAACCAATACCAGACTTTGTGAACGGCTAATACCAGGCACGAAATTTGTAGCTTAAATAAAATAATTAATTAATAAGACAGTGGCTTTAGAAGACCAAAGTTAAGCAACAAGGCAATAGAGTTAATTTCTATGATTTAAATCTAATTTTTTTTTTACTTCTAACCCCCACTCACACAAGGCAGACAGACAAACAGACACAGTTAAGGGATAAATAAGTAGCAAAGAAATATAACTGGCTAATTCACTAAATAGTTTCCACAATGTGTCAAATCATAGGCACGTATCTTAAATTGGATCTGATGCTGGTCACTGCAAACAGCTTCCAGTAGGCCTTGAAGGCTATGCATTTAATTCTTATGATTTGAGATTCTATTCTTCAGACTTTCAATAAGTTGATAATGGAAGGGTAACCAGGAAGCAATTAAATATCCAAGCTTTGGCAACTACAATCCTTCTGATAAAAACAGAAACACGGTTCAAAACCAATACAAACATTGGATCCTTCTTCTGTATTCTTCCAACATTCTATTGGCACCAACCTCCCTGTGAGTCCCTGTTAACATTGAAACATCAACCAGATATATTTGAGTGCACTGCCTGTCCGGAGTCAAAATGCTCAAAGTGTTCTTTGAACACGAATCAACCTGCAATTAACTTCCAGGCCTTGCCTCAAAAGCAACTATCAGTTTGTTTGTTCTCTTTAACAAAATACAAGCTACTGCTCTCAGCTCAAGGTCACCTTTAGTTCTCAGTTCACTGTTCACAACTCAAATCAAAAATAATAAAATAATATAAGTCTTACCACTATGGTCCTGAAGCTCCTACAAAGAATGTCAAAGATATGCCCAATCATGATTTTTGCCTTTCTCAAAGTCCTAGTCTTCCACAGAGAGGTTGAACACTGTCTGTTTCTTCCTATTTTTTCTTCCATGACCTGACTCCTACCATATATTGTTGTAATAATTTCTCCATAGCTGCAGAATATGCCCCACTATGTTTGTGCCCTGGTTATAACCCAAGGTGATAACTGTCAATCATGCAATATGGTCACTTGTCTCCTCCCTCTTTCTCATTATCCATTTTCCCCACATACCAACCTCTTTCTTTCCTTTTCTCTTCACTCCTCTCATTCTGTTCTCTCATGTACCTCGGTCCAACTTTGATCAGCTGTCTTATACTGTGTGCTCTGTATATTGCATTCAGTTTCGATTCCATGGTGCCAATCCTTGGGAGATCAACTAAAACATAAAAATAATAATTCAAAGGTGAAATATTGCAGATGTTGGAAATCTGAAGCAGAACTAACAACTACTGATAATGCACAGCAAGTTAGGGAGCCCCTGTCGAGAAAACCAGAATCAGTGTTTAGGTTGATGACCTTATGTAATGAACATATTAGCTGAATATGAAAATTATATATCCCGTTCCTGAACATGGTACTTCTCACTTTTGCAGGGGCAGGAATGGATCAGATTGGGATTTTGACATCTGTGGTTCATGGAGACAACTGGCCATTTATTTTCTTAGGTGCTTGCACTTGTGTGTAATTTTGGCAGCCTAGTCCAGCAGTGTGAAACTTGAAGTGTCCAGGAGGATGCCTACTCACTGCAAGTTTGATCATTGTGCATTTCTTTGGACAGCTAGGTTACCAAGGTGCCCTTTGAAATAGTCACGTGTAGACATGAATATGAATAAAAAGTGGGTAAACCTATTAACTGTCAAACTAATTGGAACTAAATGCAAATGCTGGGAGTTCCTGTTAAAGGTGTCAAGTGGACTGTCAAAAAATGTTGAGGACTTTCAAAACTGTCTATTGTTGACTTTTCAAATGGAAAAGTAACTGATTCATAAAAATTCCCTTATCACCTTTACAAGAGGATCTTGTCCAACAGTGTCAAGAGGCTTTGTCAAAAACGTGAATCAAGGGGAGCTATCAGGCATTTGGAAGTCCTGCCCTTTCTAATGTTGTAAAATATCTAGTGTTTAAAATGTTTACTATTTTATTCTATCTGTTGACAGAAGCTTGAGGGTTTCCATTATCAGATTTCTGCTGTATGACTGTTTTTACAATCTTTTTTATTACAGCAGAGTTACTGGTATTTCACAATTTGAATGCCTTTTATTCTTGTAAGATATAATATTGTTCTAAGAATGTCAGCGTGTTAAGTAGTCTTTTTATGAATTAGCTTGTTTAAATTTTTTGTAAAGTCAGCAATGGGTAGTTGGACTTTTATTTAATACTCCAATTATTAGTAATTATTGATACTTCTCTTCATGGATCCTGAGTTTTTGCATCAGTGAGTTGGCTTGGCAGATGCAAATGTGGTGGGAGGGAGGAATCAGTTAGTATTAAGTAGGCATCAATGCTGCATAGGGCATTGAAGAGTGGATAGAGGGGCAAAGGGGCTCTAAAGAGCCATTGGCAGGTGTAGTGAACATGTGTTTGCATTGATGGTATGAGATTCCATGAGTGAGTATAAGATATATGTTCGTACATGGGCTCTAAAGGATATGGTTCTGAGTACCGGGTACATGATGACATGTATTACCATGGATTGGGGTGGGGAGTAGGCAGTTCTGAGTGGTTGTGAGGGTTGGCAGTTCTGAGTGATTGTGGGGGATGGAGGACCATTTTTTTTAAAAAGCCTTAATATAGGTGTAAATTTACACCTGTATTAAGGCTTTTTAAAACAAAACGTCCTCCATCCCTCCCCACCTATTAACACATTATAATATAGGTGTACACAAAGCAAGCCTCCTACACAGCACAGCTGTGCTTTCAAAATCCTCCTCTCCTTGTTCTGGTATGCACTCCTATCCATGTGTGTGTACACACAAACATGTACCTGCGCATACTCGTATATGCACACACACAAACACATACATGCACACATATATGCGTTTGCAGATTCTGTGCACTTGCCTTACAAAAGAAAATGTAGGCCCCTATCTTATTCCTGACCCAGTAAAATCGTTACGCATGATTTTGGCATTTACAGAGGTAACTCTTTCATTGTCCTTCCTGTTATCATCTCATCCAACATTCTCCATCAGCTAATAATGTGCACATCCTTTCTGTATAAAGTCTCATTTGTTCATCAGTGCATCCTCGGTGATCTTCAGTGTTCCCTGTTCTCGCAATACATTATATTTATAGCCCTTGTTACTTCAATTCCTCGTTTTTTGTAGGCTCCTTTGTTCAAATAGTTTCTCTTTCAGTCTTGTTGTTTCAATTTTGGCCTTCTGTCTTCTCTTCCACACTGAAAGTTGTGGAACTTTCAATTGTCTTGTTCCTACCTTTTGGTACTTCTGACTTTCAAACTTTAAAACAGTCTCAAGAATCCTCTTTATCCAGTCATTTCTTCACTTGTTAAATTTTGTTCTGCTGGATTCAGTACCATTTCTCTGTTCCTTGAAGATGCTAAACAAAACCATATTGAGATAGTGGCTGTAATGAATATAAAAGGGTAGAGGAAGGGGCAAGTAAAATGGCACAGCGAAAATCCAGTTATCATATATTTAAATTTAGCGCAGCCAAGAATTCAGCAATAGTTTTAATTTACACCTGTATTAAAACTAGAAAATAATGGCACAGTGACTCAGTGGTTGGCACTGCTGCCTCACAGCGTCAGGTTCAGTTCTCACCTCAGGTGATTGTCAGTGTGGAATTTGCTTATTCTCCCCGTGCCTGTGTGGGTTTCCTACAGTGGTCTGATTTGCTCCCACAGTCACAAAGATGTGCAGGTCAGGTGAATTGGCTAAATTGCCCAGAGTGTTGGGTGCATAAGTCACAGGGAAATGGGTCTGCGTGGGTTACTCTTTGGAGGTTCGATGTGGACTTGTTGGACCGAAGGGCCTGTTTCCACACTATAGGAAATCTAATCTCATCCAAATCTTAAAAAAAATCTCAAAGCACTTTACAGAGTTGCAAAGAATGAGCTGAATGAAGTTGTTTACAGCCTCTTTACAATTCCTGAGTTGAGTTTCTCTTTATTCTCATGTCTCTTTTGACTTTGCTGTCAGCTTGCTAATCATGCACTATTTGCACGTGCTAATAGAAAGTTCTAGACAGTTCTTGATGTTACAATTACTTTTTAAAGGCAATATAAATTTTAAAATGGAATATGATGCAAATCTGATGTGTTTAAAAGAGAAATATTGTTTGAATAAGTATTTGGTCTTTATTTGTTACACCAGATTAGTGTAATCAGAGAATAAGAAATTTAATGTTAATGTCTGCTGAGCATTTAGCAGTGACAACAAAATTGTCAGTATTTGCCATCAGTACTCTTCTGAAACTTCTGCAGATGTATATGTTCAATTAAAACTGGATATCCAGGGATAAGTGACTCAACTCTGAGCCATTGGATGGCTGAAAACCCAGCAGACAGCAATCCAGTAGAAATTACTGGACTGAAAACTTGTCCTTTGATATGTTTCACATTACTAAAGCTCTTTGAGAAAATTGCAGTTTATTTGTGAAGTGTAAATGAAGTGTTTGTACAAGTACATTGAGTTCATCATTACTGCTGAACAGTAACTGGCCCCAAAAAATTGGACTTCTATTTTGGAAATGTTAAATATTAAATTTCTCCATTTTGATCACCTGTCATTTTAGCAGCAGGACCAAATATCAATGACAGGATCTCCTCTTTGTTAGTACCATATGATTCTAGAGTTTAGAAGGAGAGAGGAGATCTGATTGTAGTGTGAGATATTGTATTGGAGGTCTCTTTACTAACCCACTCACAAGTGCTCTATATTTACAATTTGGCATTTTCATTCATTCATTCATTACTGTACTGACTTATTCACCAGATCGCTTGTTTTTATTCATTCATTTATAAAACCGTGTTTTTGTAGGACATTTTATCATTACAAAGATAGATTAAATTAAAACATCCCTTCTAACCTATTATTGCTTCTTCACACCTTCAGTTCTTATCAATGCCAAGCTGCAGACATTGTTTAGACCTATTTCTACATCGAAAGCTACCTCTGAATAAGTGTCAATAATGTACATTATTAAGAACAATGCCCTCCCATTCATCGTGCCTCCATTTCTCACCTGAAACTATGGAAAGATTATAATATTAATCAGGGTTAAAAATCACACAACACCAGGGATATAGTCCAAAAGGTTTATTTGGAAGCACTAGCTTTTGAAGTGGTGCTCCTTCATCAGGTAGCTGTGGAATACGATCATAAAACACAGAACAGAATTGATAGACTCTTTGAGTATAAATTCTGTGTCTTATGTACATGTTAAATGCATATTAAACAGGACTGCTATCCCCTTTAATAAACTTAGTATCGAAACAGCACTACTGTGAAATTGCATGAATGAATGAGCACTGTCAACCAGGCAAATAGTAAGCAAATTCTGAGCTGCAGCAATCAGTTTAATAGCCTCTATACTTTTATTTAGTGCATGTATAATTTTTAACTTATTTAGGTCATATAGGCCTAGTATTTTCACTAGCATTCATTTACTTGAAAGATAAAAGAACTAACCTCTTAATTATGCCAGCAACCGGACAGACAGTTCTGATCAGTAGTTACAGACAGCATTTAGCAAATGTTAAAACCATCTCCTTCTCCAGGACAGATGTTGTGCAAACTTTTGTGTACAATAGATACAATTATATAACACACAGTACTAGAATTTTAATGTATGAAAGAATGGTGTATAAAGAGACTGCTGTAAGAACTGTACTTCGGGATTCCGTCGCTGCCTCGAACTGAGCTACTGCAGATGCTCAATAAAGAGGCTATTTTTGCCACTCACCAATTTCGGTTGTTATTTGAAGATGATCCCACAGTGGTATATAAGTTGCTAAAGGAAAATGACAAAATACATTTGGAGAGGAAATTACCTCATGTGTGGCAATATAAAATGAGAAGCCATAGTTTTAGGAAAAGGGATAGGAAATTTAGAACAGACATGAGAAATTACTTTTTCTGAAAGGGTCATTGATCTTTGCAATTCACAACCCCAGATTATGGTGGATTTTGGGCTTTGAGTAATATTTCAGGAGATGGACATATTTTATTCTTGGTAATATTTGAAGTACTATGGAGATCAGGCAAGAAGTGGAGTTGAGGCTGAGATGAGACAGCTATGATAGCTTGAGGAGCTGTATTGTCTGCTGTTTTTCTTTTTCTTATGTTCTTACCTCCTTGCTTTGATGAGAAGACCCAAATTGCATCCCGGTGTGATCTCATCAAAATTCTGTAGAATTGAAGCAAGACTTTTTTTAGTTCTGTACTCAAATCCCTTCCCTATGCAGGCCAACATACCATTTCCCTTTCCAATAGCGTGCTTTACCGCCATCCTAGCTTTCTGTGACTTACGATCAAAGATTCCCAGATCCCTATGGACATTAATTTTACCCAGGAAGGCGCAGCTGCTCCAAATTGATCTAGCTTTGTGGCAATTTTGCCTTTTCCCATATCATTTAATTTTGTGCAGGTTTGCTTCTGCAGCTAATGTTCTGCTTGTTGGGATAGGGTGGGGTGGGCGTTCAGACAAGATGTTTTATGAATTCTGGAAAGGTAAGCTTTACATGTGTGGGCCAGTGAGGAATGCAGCGAAGCAGATTACGAAGGCCCAAAATTTGATTCCTGGTCATTGCTAAAGCCAGATTTTCTGTTTTATTGAAGCAACAGTAGTGATTGCTTCATTTCCTAATTATAAAGGAATAAATCTGTATCATTAACTTGAATTCAAGTAAATCCCTTGTGGTAGCTCATAACTGGGAGGGAAGGCAGTGGCATAGTGGTAATGTCACTGGATTAGTTTTCCAGAACTCCAGACCAATGTTCTGGGGCCATGGATTCAAATCCCACCATTGAAGATGGGAAAATTTAAATTCAGTAAAAATCTGGAATAAAACATTATTACCAGTGATAACCATATAACCATTGTCAGTTGTTGGAAAAATCCATATGTTCACTGATGTCCTTTAGAAAAGGAAATGTGTCATTATTATATGGCCTGGCCTAAGGATGAACCCAGACCCATAGCAATATAGTTTGATTCTTAACTGGCCTCTGGACAATTAAGGATGGGCAATAAATGCTGACTGCATCAATTACACCGCATCTCAGGAATGAATTAAAAAAGCCCACACTGGTTTGAGAGAAATACACTATTACTTCATTATAAAAGCATAATGTAAGATAATCCATATTTATAAATGATGGAACCACAGAGGTTTAGTTTCAGTGATGGGTGATTGTTGAAGCAGTTTTTATTTTGAGTGTGTGCTGCTCTGCATTAATCGCTAATACGTAGAATACCCTACATATATTGGGCATTTTGTTTCATCCACATATCATCAGCCACAACAGTTTGCTCCGGTAATTCTAACTCTTATATTAACTCTTTATGCTGAGTATACAGTGTAGCAAAATAAAAAGCAGTTGCTTGTTTTCTTATCCAGATGTAATTGTTCTCCATGTTACACTGACATTTGTCAAGTAATCCTCAGAAAAGATAAAATTCACTCACTTTCATAGGATTCATTACTTTTGTCAGACTCAAAATGCAGTCTGATGTTTGCCACGTTGGCAAAATCTTTTGGAGAACGGCTCAGACTCCTGATCTAGTTAATTATCTTTCCTACAAAATGCTAGTGATGCACTTTGCTTGTTGAATAATTTATTTGAATTACCATCTTTCATGTTCAACTTATGTCACAGAATCAGGAGAAAAAGGTTTTCTAAATGTTTATTAATTCAAAAGCAACACTTTGAAATCTCAGTGGAGCAAGTGAGGACTGCAGATGCTGGAGATTAGAGTTGAGAGTGTGGTGCTGGAAAAGCACAGCTGGTCAGGCAGCATCTGAGGAGCAGGAGAGTTGACGTTTCAGGCCTAATCCCTTCTTCATGAATGAGGTTTGTGGGACAAGGGGGCTGAGAGATAAATGGAAGGGGGTGGGCCTGGGGAGGATGGTAGCTTGGAATACGATGTGGACGAAGGTGGGGGTGAAAATGATAGGTCGGAGAGGAGGTTGGAGCAGATAGGTTGGAAGGAAGCTGGATAGGTCAGACCATTCAAGAGGGCGGTACTGAGTTGTGAGGTTGGGACTGGGATAAGGTGGGGGGAGGAGAGATGGGGAAACTGGTGAAATCCACATTGATCCTGTGTGGTTGGACCAAATGTTATCTCTCAGCCCCCTTGGGCCACAAGCTTCATTTCTGATGAAGGGCTTATGCCCAAAACATCGACTCTCCTGCTCCTCAGATGCTGCCTGACTGGCTGTGCTTTTCCAACATCACACTCTTCAACTATGAAATCTCAATGTTGTGCATCCTTGGCCCAAAGTGAATATTGTTCCACCAAATATCTCTTATTTGGTGGTGACTTTGGACCTTCTCCCAGTTAGGAACAATATTTGGTTTTGCCTGTCTTGGATCTGCAAACTTACAAACTGTACCTCTTATGTTCGCATCCAACTCATTTATGTAAATGACAAAAAGTTGAAGACCCAGCACCGATCCTTGTGGCACTCCACTGGTCACAGGCCTCCAGTCTGAAAAGCAACCCTCCACCACCATCCTCTGCCTTCTATCTTTGAGCCAGTTCTGTATCCAAATGTCTAGTTCTCTCTGAATTCCATGAGATCCAACCTTGCTAATCAGTCTCCCATGAGTATTGAGTACAGGAGTTGGGAGGTCATGTTGCGGCTGTACAGGACGTTAGTTAGGCCACTGTTGGAATATTGCGTGCAATTCTGGTCTTCTTCCTATCGGAAAGATGTTGTGAAACTTGAAAGGGTTCAGAAAAGAGTTACAAGGATGTTGCCAGGGTTGGAGGATTTGAGCTATAGGGAGAGGCTGAATAGGCAGGGGCTGTTTTCTGTGGAGTGCAGAGGCTGAGGGGTGACCTTATAGAGGTTTACAAAATTATGAGTGGCATGGATAGGATAAATAGGCAAAGTCTTTTCCCTGGGGTCGGGGAGTCCAGAACTAGAGGGCACAGGTTTAGGGTGAGAGGGGAAAGATACAAAAGAGACCTAAGGGGCAACTTTTTCACACAGATGGTGGTACGTGTATGGAATGAGCTGCCAGAGGATGTGCTGGAGGCTGGTGTAATTGCAACATTTAAGAGGTATTTGGATGGGTATGTGAACAGGAAGGGTTTGGAGGGATATGGGCCGGGTGCTGGCAGGTGGGACTAGATTGGGTTGGGATATCTGGTTGGCATGGACAGGTTGGACCGAAGGGTCTGTTTCCATGCCATAAATCTCTATGACTCTATGACTATGACTATGACTATGACTACCTCTTTTTGGTTAGTTGGCAAATAATGTTATCAGGGATAGATATGATATACTCTGTTCTTTTTTGTTAATTGATCTTGATATATGAAACTTGTTACTTTCCCAGCGAACTGAAATGATTTCTGACTAGCTTTGTCCAGGTCAGTCTTAAACTGAAGACAATTTGCCTGTGTTGTAGTTTATTAGTTATATATTCAGTTTAGAACTAAAGAATGTCCAAGTTACAGCAATATAGGAACAACTAATGATGCAATCAATGTTGCCAGGAGAACATCGTAGTTTTCTTTTGGGATGTACGATTTATATGTATTCAAATCTTATTATTTAATAGACCAAGTCAAATGAAAGGGAGTTGTCCACGGAGTAACAGTTGATTCTACCTCATAAAAAACAAGTCTTTAAAATGTATTCATCCCTTAAAACTGAGTCCATTTACCTTTGAAACAGTTAGCTCTACTACTTTATATATCACAAACTATTAAATGAACTATCTGTAAAATTCTGCCGTTGCATTATATTGTTAAGATTTAGTTGACATTTTACTCTTGCTGAATTGTTTTTGAAATATATAGGGTTAGTGCAACTAATGCAGGAACTAGCTAGTAGCAATTCAGCTTTTTTTTTGCAGAAAATCTCAGTCAGATAGTACAAATGATAAATCCAGTGCAACTATTTTGAATTTAATCTTTGACTAAGCTCACAACTCTGAAACAGGGCAGTGACCAAAATAGGCAATTTGTCTGTCTTTTTAAGTTCTCATGGTAAAGTGCAGGTTGCGTTGAAAGCATAGTGATATCTATCTAATCGAGCTATCTAATCTGTCTTTCTTCATGTATATTTTGTTAAAAAGTACAGTGAAAAATGTTGTACAATGTCCAACAATCCAGTGCTATCTTTAAACACAAAGTTAACCAAAACAGAGTGTGAAGGCAGAGAAATAAAAAAAATTGCATTCAACTTTACAGTCCTCCTTGTTAAGTGCTCTGCTATGGGTTGGTGGCCAGCCCCAAGTCCCCTTCACCATGATGCTGCTGCTGGAACAAAAGTCACCACTGGTTGGTGCCATCTCACCTTCACTGGCGCCCTTTCCATTATGAGTCCTTCTTGGATCTCACCAATGCAGCTGCTTCTGATGCAGCCGTGTATTGCACCGGCCTAAAATCAACTCTGCTGCTGCTAAGGGTCGGCCTTGGGCCCACTTTGCCACTCAGCCAGGTCTTGTACTGGGCCCAAACATTCCTCTACCGTCACCTCCATGAATGTGTACTGGACGCAGATGCTTCTCGATATCCAAACCTGCTTGCGCCAGAGCATGCATGAGATGACTTTAGTACTGCTTTGCCAATGCAGAAGCAATGGGCTTCCTTTGAGTTCATTCTGGGCCCACCTGCCAACTGCTATGAGTCCACACTGGGCTCCCTTTGAATGCGTTCTAGGCTCACACGCTGCCACTGATATCATTGCTGCAACTGAGCTCTTAACTGAGAGTTAAGTAAAAGAAAAAAGAAAAGTAACGAAAAGAAAATGAGGACAAAAAGCAGAAACCAGAAGAAACTAAACTAAAAGAAAAGCGGATGGAGTGGACAAGACCCGGGCTTAGGAGTCCTACTCTGCTGTTTTTAATGTGTAATACATGAATTCATGCAAGGTTGCTGATGAAATTGTTAGAACTATTTTGGTATAAAAGGCTGAGAGGTTTTAGGCATTTCAAAACAGATAAGATTTCGTATACAAAAACCGATGTTGCTGGAAAAGCTCAGCAGATCTGGCAGCATCTGTGAAATCAGGGTTAATGTTTCGGTTCGATGACCATTCCTCAGAACGAGAATTTTGTACATATTTGTTTTTGACTTCCACCGTAGTCTGCAGTTATAAGCTGGATTAATTTGATGTTGCAAATAACATCACGAAGTACAAAGTCTCAGTAAATCACTTTTTTTTGTGGTGAAAAGAAGTCCCCTTCTTTTTTTTCTGTAATTTTTGATTGGGCAGAAAATCTATTCTGAAGGCTTCTGCCGATATCAGAACTGAATGAAATTATTCATTTAAAACACAATAACTAGATTGTCTTTTTGTTTGGCGTTCCTTGCCCTGAAGATGATATATAGTTTTTGTGTAACCTTCACATGACGATGATCCAGATGTCAGGATGGGGAGTTTGCCAGTTGAAAAAACATTTCCCTGCTGGTGAACAAGCACCATTAGTTTGGCTGCATTTATCTAAGACCTTTTTCATTGAACAAAAATCTCTAGGACCTTTATAGATATGGATAGAGAGAATGAGCATTTTCATAGATCCTGTTGACTCTATAATTCAATTTAGCAATTGCTAAAGTATCATCCTTGTCGATGAATGTTCAGTTCATAGCATACTAGCAGTGTGCAAGCAAGCCATTCAACCCATCGAGTTCACGCTGACCCTCTGAAGACCATCCCACTTGGCCCAGTTTTACGGTCAGCCATGAATTCAAATTCACTCACCATGATGTCAAGTAGAGCTGCTCCCTAAGATCTGTTAATCTTTGTGGCATGTTTCTCCACTTTTTCCAGAGCAGCAGAAATCAATGTCCAGTTCAAGGGGATCTACAGTGATCCAGCAGCAATCATGTCAGCAAACAGTGTAACTAACCAGTCACACTCAATTATTCTTCCTGGCAGCAAGCCAAGGAATTAAAAGCTCAGAATTGCTTCACTTTTAATTTAAATTTTCTGAGAATGAAATATGAATTATGATTGAATCAAGGTGAAAGCATATAAAATTACAAATGCTTGGAATTTCTTATCATAATGCAGGTTTTTGGCACTTCATTAAGATAAAATTAGTTTCGCAGGGTTCACGAAGGTGTTCAGCGATACATATGCAGTTAGGAAAGATACACCTTATTGGACTAATTGTAACTCTTTCAGGGGTTTTTAACAGCAAGACTAGCAACTTAATAGTCGAGATGTTCCTCAATTCATTGTGTAGTAATTACAGTATGAGGGTCTACAAGAGCTTTACCTTGTGAAGGAGTGGGCAGTCACACTGATAGCAACTTCTCAATGTCTGTGTTATTCTGTGCATGACAAATTGCAGTCAGTTTCATGCAATCATGATGAAAATACTCACAACTTCTCTACTACTGCATCGGAAAATCTGAGTTGGAGTTATGGAAACATATTTCTAAAACAGGTAATGCTAAAAATGCAGTTTGCTTTTTAATTGACATTCATGAGTTTAAGAAGCTAAAAATTCTTCAATAATAATTTCAAAAGTAATAGAACAAAGAACATTACAGCGCAGTACAGGCCCCTTTGCCCTCGATGTTGCATCGACCTGTAAACCAATCTGAAGCATATCTATCCCACACTATTCCATTTTCATTCATATGTTTATGTATGACCATTCAAATGCCCTTAAAGTTGGCGAGTTTACTCATGTTGCAGGATGGGCGTTCCATGTTGCTACTACTCCCTGAGTAAAGAAACTGCCTCTGACATCTGTCCTATATCTATCACCCCTCAATTTAAAGCTACGTCTCTTTGTTCTAGCCATAACCATCCGAGGAAAAAGGGTCTCACTATCCACCCTATCTAACCCTCTGATTATTTTATGTCTCAATTAAGTCACCTATCAACCTTTTTCTCTTTAATGAAAAGAGCATCAAGACCCTTAGCCTTTCCTCATAAGACCTTCCCTCCATACCAGGCAACATCCCAGTAAATCTCCTCTGAACCATTTCCAAAGCTTCCTCATCCTTGCTATAATGCGGTGACCAGAACTGTACTCAATACTCCAAGTGCAACCGCACCAAAGTTTCGTACAGATGCAACATGACCTCGTGGCTCTGAAACTCAAACCCTCTACCAATAAAAGTGAACACACCATATGCCTTATTAACAATTCTATCCACCTGGGTGGCAACTTTCAAGGATCTACGTACATGGATCTCTCTGCTCAACTACACTACCAAGAACCTTACCATTAGCCCAGTAATCTTTACTCCTCTTTCTTCTTCCAAAGTGAATCACCTCACAGTTTTCTGCATTAAACCCCATTTGCCATCTCTCAGCCCAGCTGTGCAGCTTATCATGTCCATCTGTAATCTGCAACATCCCTCGGCACTATCCACAACTCCACCGACCTTCGTGTCATCCGCAGATTTACTAAACCATCCTTCTACGTCCTCATCCAGGTCATTTATAAAAATGACAAACAGCTGTGGCCCCAAAACAGATCCTTGCGGTACACCACAAGTAACTGAATTCCAGGATGAACATTTCCCATCAATCCCCACCCTCTGTCTACTTTCAACTAGCCAATTTTGATCCAAACCGCTAGATCACTGTCAGTCCCATGCCTCTGTATTTTGTGCATTAGTCTACCGTGTGGCACATTATCAAATGGCTTACTGAAATCCATATTCACCACATCAACCACTTTACCCTCATCAACCTGTTTGGTCACTATCTCAAAGAACTCAATTAGGTTTGTGAGGCATGATCTACCCTTCACAAAACCATGTTGACTATTCCTAATCAACTTATTCATTTCTAGATGATTATAAATGCTATCTCTTATAACCTTTTCCACAACTGAAGTAACGCTCACTGGTCTATAATTACCAGGGTTGTCTCCACTCCCCTTCTTGAACAAGGAATAACACTTGCTATCCTCCAGTCTTCTGACACTATTCCTGTAGACAATGACAACATAAAGCTCTCCCTGGCTTCCCAGAGAATTCTAGAATAAATCCCATCTGGCTCAGGGGACTTAACTATTTTCACACTTTCCAGAATTGCTAACATCTCGTCCTTGTGAACCTCAATCCCACTAGTCTAGTAGCATGTATCTCATTAATTGCCTCGACAATATTGTCTTTTTCCAGTGTGAATACTGAAGAACAATATTCATATAGTGCTTCCCCATCTCCTCGGACACCATGCACAGCTTCCCATTAATGTTCTTGATTGGCCCTAACCTTACTCTAGTCATTCTTTTCTTCCTGACATACCTATGGAAAGCTTTAGGGCTTTCCCTGATCCTACTGCCAACAACTACACAAGTCCCCTTCTGGCTCTTCTTAGCTCTTTCTTTAGGTTGTTCCTGGCTAATTTGTAACTCTCAAGCACCCTAACTGATCCTTCACGTCTCATACTAACATAAGCCTTCTTCTTCCTCTTTTCAAGAGATTCAACTTTTTTTGTCAACCATGGCTCCCTTGCTCGATCACTTTCTCACTGCCTCACAGGTGTATACTTACTAAGGACACACAGTAGCTGTTCCCTGAATAAGCTCCACATTTCAATTGTGCCCATCCTCTGCAGTTTCTTTCCCCATGCTATGCATCCTAAATCTCATCTTATCACATCATAATTGCCTTTTCCCCAGCTATAACTCTTGCCCTGTGGTACATACCTAACCCTTTCCATCCCTAAAGTAAACATAACCGAATTGTGATCACTATCACCGAAGTGCTCACCTACCTCCTATTCCTCGATTCGCTAGCACATGGCACGGGCAACAAACCAAAGGTAACAACTCTGTATGTTCTAGCTCTGTACTTCCACCCTAGCTCCCTGAATTGCTGCCTTAAATTCCCATCCTTTTTCCTACATATGTAGTTAGCGCCTATGTTGACCACGACTTGGGATTGCTCCCTCTGCCACACAAGAATCCCAAAAACACGATCCAAGACTTCACAAACTTTGGTGGAAAAGCGCAACAGGTCAGGCAGCATCCAAGGAGCAGGAGAATCGACGTTTCGGGCCTGAGCCTCATTGCTGAAGAAGGGCTTAGGCCCAAAACGTCGATTCTTCTGCTCCTTGGATGCTGCCTGCCCTGCTGCACTTTTCCAGCAACACATTTTCAGCTCTAATCTCCAGCATCTGCCGTCCTCACTTTCTCCTTCACAAACTTTGGCATCTGGAAGGCAGCACACCAACTGTGAGTCTCTCGCGTTCTCACAGAACCTCCTATCTGTCCCCCTAACTATGGAGTCCCCACTGACTAATGCTGTGGTCCTCTTCGCCCCTTCCCTTCTGAACAACAGGGACAGACTCTGTGCCAGAGACCTGTACCCCATGGCTTACTCTTGGTAGATCATCGACCCAAACAGTATCTAAAACAGTATACTAGTTATTGAGGGGAATGGCCACAGAGTAGCCCTGCGCTGTCTGATCCCTGACTGTAACGCACCTACCTTTCTCTTGTACCTGGGATCTGAATACCTCCCTGTAACATCTTTCTATAACCCCATCCACCTCCCAAATGATCTGAAGTTCATCAAGCTCCAGCTCCAGCTCCAGCTCTGGTTCCCTAACATGGTTTTTGAGGAGCTGGAGTTGGATGCTTCCCGCAGATGAAGTCAGCAGGGACACTAGTGGAGACCATTACCTCCCACATTTCTGCAGGAGGAACATTCAACTGCCCTAACCTCCATTCCCAATATTCTAAATTCCCAAAGAGACAATTGAAAAATAAAGAAAAAATATCTAGTTACCTTACCGATCCGGCGTATGGAACTCTTTTTTTTGTTAGATGAAGGGTAGGAGACACTACATAAGTAGTGTTTTGGGTAACGCAACCGCACAAATATATTACTTCACTTACTCAGCAGTCCCGTGTCCACTCCTGCTCAGCATGTGCTCTGCCTATTCTCAAGGTAAGTTTTTAAAGCAGTCATTTACTTTCCCAATAGCCCCCGGACGTCGCTCCCACTCTTCCTGCTGCTGAAACAAAAATGAAGGACCCCAATGCTCGAGGTACATTTTTAAAGCAGTCACGTAACATCCTGACAGCCCACTGGTCGTCGCTCCCGCTCTTCACTAATAAACAGAATTTCTTTGGCAATTAAATTGTTTTTAGTTGAGATGACTTTAAAAACCAGGAAGAGGGAAAGAATTGCTACTTAAAACACATAGAAGTTTTAATCCTTGATGCTCGATAATGGAAAGTTGTAATTTGATGATGCAACCTGGTGCACTGAATAAGGAAAATATATTAACCAAGATCTATCGATGATCTATTTTAATGGGTGGAAAAAATATCAATGCCATTAGTTCCAGACCAGTCTCTTTTCCCATTTTCAAAGCTTTAGTGCATAACTTATAAATCTCCTTTCATCAGCTGTATGACTTATTTTAAGCAAATCCAACATGAAGCAATACCCAAAGAGTGAATGTCAATGAAGGTGGAATAGGCAATCAAATTATTACAAATTCCTGAGTGGAAGCTAATGGACTCAGATAATGTGATCAATTGTGATTTTCTGTGCCCTTGTGTCATTGGATGCTTTAAGTATGTCTAAAAGAACTTAAGTTAATTTTATTTTTACCATCAGGTTGACAATGTCCTTATTATTTAATTGTATTTTTTTCTCCCAATGTTTTTTGATGGAATCATTTTCTAGCAACATTTATTTTGGTGTCAGAAGGTTTAGAATTCCTACCCAGATTCTGTGCATCTTATTACATAACTTTGTTAATACTAATTACATGAGATTTCCTTTCAATTACAAACATGGAGAAATCCACACAATATTTTCAAGCTATGAAAACAAAATTAAGTATTAAAAGGTGTGATTTCTTGATCACATGCAGATTATGCATTGTACCCCATAGTGCTCTGAATGTAAAATAATGCTGTAGTTGCACCTGATTTATAAATAATGACTGAACAGAAGAGCCAAGCTGCCAACAAATACTAACAAAAGCTTGCCAATAAACATCAATCAGCAGCATTTTTTTTTCCTGTATATATGGCTACTCATGGCACTTAGTTACATGGGGCTGTTGCAGATGTGCAGTGTACCAATTTTGTTCTGATTATTTCAGCTTGTTAACCTTAAAAGAGATCAGCCAGCTTAGTGATTTTAGCAACAAACACATTTTCTCAATTTTTCCTGAGCTAAAGATTCCTACTCATTTAATAATGAGATTTGTCTTGACATATCTTCTGACCTTATAAATTCCCATGGGAATTTTTTTTACAATGCAGTATTCCTTTTTCCTGTTGTTTTACTCCTATCATCAAGAAGCATTTTCTGGTTTTTATGTCGGGCATACTTGAAGATTGTTTTCTCATTTTCAGCATATTAGTGACTACTGAACTTACGGGAGCCAAACAGAAAGGTCGGATTGCCTTTGGTGAATCATATATCTTGCTTTTCTTCCGTGAATGTTGTGAAAAATGACACATGGAATCATTACATTGTTATCATTTCAGTGTAGTCCCAGCATGATGCAAACAGTTTGCATTATTCTCTCATTCTCGATCTGGCAGTTTAATGGGCAGTACTTCCTTTATGCACACATTTTGGAAGTACTCATCTATGCTGGAAAAATAAGAACCCCCTCAATAGATGAAGCCTGCAATAAGAATTTGACATGAAGTTAGTGTGTGATTCAAATACACATGGTCTGGACTTTTCTGAGCGATGAAGAAATGCCTTTTGCTGTATACCTCAGATACAATTGCTCTCTGATATGGAATGGGCTTATTGGTGGCGGTTTCTAAGCTTTTATTCTATTTATTCTATCCATGCCCCTCATAATTTTGTAACTCTTTATTAGGTCACTCCTCAGCTTCGGATGCTCCAGGGAAAACAGCCCCAGCCTATTCAACCTCTCTCTATAGCTCAAATCTTCCAAATGTGGCAACATTCTTGGAAATCTTTTTTAACCCTTTCAAGTTTCACAACATCTGCCTGATAGGAAGGAGACCAGAATTGCACACAGTATTCCAACAGTGGCCTGACCAATGTCCTGTCCAGCCGCAACATGACCTTCCAACTCCTGTACTCAATATTCTGACCAATAAAGGAAAGCATACCACATGTCGTCTTCACTATCCTATCTGCATGCGACTCCACTTTCAAGGAGCTATGAACCTGCACTCCAAGGGCTCTTTGTTCAGCAACACTCCCTAGGACCTTACCATTAAGTGTATATATCCTGCTCTGATTTGCTTTCCCAAAAATGCAGCACCTCGCATTTCTCTGAATTAAACTCCATCTGCCACTTCTTAGCCCATTGGCCCTTCTGATCAAGATCCCGTTGTAATTTAAGGTAACCTTCTTCCCTGTCCACTCCACCTCCAATGTTGGTGTCATCTGCAAACTTACTAACTGTACTTCCTATGCTCACATCAAAATCATTTATATAAATGACGAAAAGTAGTGGACCCAGCACCGATCTTTGTGGCACTCCACTGTTCACAGGCTTCCAGTCTGAAAAACAACCCTCCACCACCACCCTCAGTCTTCTACCTTTCAGCCAGTTCTGTATCCAAATGTCCAGCTCTCCCTGTATTCCGTGAGATCTAACGTTGTAAACCAGTCTCCCATGCGGAACCTTGTCGAAAGCTTTACTAAAGTGCATAAAGATCACATCTATCGCTCTGCCCTCATCAATTATTTTTGTTACTTCTTCAAATAACTCAATCAAGTTGGTGAGACATGATTTCCCAAGCACAAAGCTTGTCCCTAATCAGTCCTTGCCTTTCCAAATACATGTGTATCCTGTCCCTCAGGATTCCCTCCAACAACTTGCCCACCATCAACATTAGGCTCACTGGTCTATAGTTCCCTGATTTGTCCTTACCTCCTTTTATACTCTTGATGACATAACAATATTTCTTACATAGGACAATTCCTATGTTGCAAATACCATCAGATTCAAATTTAATAGGTTTTTGATATATAAGTGCCTGGTTCAAATTGATTAGCTAAATTCAAAAGTTGTCATCTTGATTTTGAAACTGCAGCTTGGTCTGCTAGCTGTACGTCTTTATGATTCAAATGTTTCAGTTTGGGCTCTCTGTGCACCTGCAAACCCAAGCTTACAGACATACATTATAAAATCTCTAGGAACTGGAAAAACACCAGTTTTTAAAGGGACCATGAATGCCTTACAATTTTACAAAAACTAAATTCTAACTTCCTGACTCCCAATCTACAATTACTCAAACCAACTTTGCTACAATATCTCTCTTCCGGATGGTGAATAGCTTGGAGGAGAAGTAGTAGGTAGTGGTATTTCCATATATCTGCTGCCATTATCCTTCTACATGGAAGTGGTCATGGGTTTAGATGGTGCTGTCTTAGGATCTTCGGTGAATTCCTGCAGTATATTTTGCAGATGGAATACACTGCTGTTACAGAGTATTGGTGCTGGAGGGAGTGGATGTTTGTGGATGTGGTCCCAATCAAGCGGACTGATTTTTCTTTTTTCATTCACTCACTGGATTTTGTCGTGGATGCAGTTGAGCTTCCTGAGTGGTGTTGGAGCTTTACTCATCCAGGTAAGGGGTGAGTATTCCATTTCACTCCTGACTTGTGATTGTTGATGGTGGACAGCCTTTGGTGAGTCAAGAGGTACTTTACCCACTGCAGGGTCCATAGCCAGTCTTTAGCCTCTGGCCTATTCTTGTAGCTGCAGTATTTTTATGATTAGTCCAGTTAATGTTGTGTTCAATGGTACCCCCAACCCCTCCAAACCCACAGATATTGATTCTGGGCACTTCAGTGATGATAAAGCTATCAGAATGTAATAGGGTGATAGTTAGATTGTCTCTTATTGGAGATGATCATTGCCTGGCAACTGTGTAGTGTGAACTTTAGCTGCCACTTGTCCAGGTCTAGCTGCATGTGGAAATGGACTGCTTCAATATGATGAGTCATGAGTGGTGCTAAGCATTTTGTAATTATCGGCGAGCATTCCTATTTCTGACCATATGATGGAGGGAAGGTCGTTGATGAATCAGCTGAAGGTGTTTGAGCCAAGGACACAAGGACATTATCCTGAGAATCTTCTGCAGAGCTGACCTGGAGCTGAAATGAAAGGCTTTCAATAACCATGACTATCTTCCTATGTACCAGGTATGATTCCAACCAGCAGAGTGTTTTACTCCTCATTCCCATTGATTCCAGTTGTGCTAGCGCAGTTTCATGTTACACAAAATCAAATGCAGCCTTGATTTCAAGGGCAGTCATTCTCACCTCATTTCTGGAATTCAGTTGTTTTGTCCATGTTTGAACCAAGGCTGCAATGAGGCTAGAACTGAGTGGCTTTAGCAGAACTCGAACTGGGTGTCACTGAGCAGGTTATTGCTAAGCAGGTGGTGTTTGATAATACCTTTCATCACTTTATGGATAAGTAAGAGTAGACTGATGGGGTGGTAATTGACCAGGTTGAACTTATCCTGTACTCAAAAAGCAGGACATATCTGGGCAATTTTCCATATTGTTGGATTAAATGTCTGGTGTAGCTGCAGTGAAAGAGCTTGGCAAGGAATATAGCAAGTTCTGGAACACAAGTCTTCAGAACTATTGTTTGAATGGAGTCAATGACCACAGCCATTTCAGTTCTAGTGCCTCCAGGCGTTTCTTTCTGTCGTATGGAATTAATCAAATTGATTGGCATTTGTGATATGGAAGAAGTTGAGATAGATCCAGTTGCCTCTTTTGGCTGAAGGTTACTGTATGTGCTTCAGCCTCATTTTTTGCACTGATGTACTGGGTTCCCCCATCATTGAGGATGTGTTATTTGTGAAGCCTCTCTCCAATGAGTTGTTTGATGGTACTCCATCATTCATGACTGGATGTGGCAGGACTTCAGAGCTTTGATCTGATTGGGTCAAAGCCCTGTCGACCTGGCATTGTATGGCAAAATTCAAGTGAGTATGTTTAATCATGTTTCTTTTCTAATCTTTCATCATTTTAGTGTCTTGCATTCCTTTAAAATGAAGGAATTATTCACTGCTTATTCACATGCTCCATCCTTTGGTCTGCCTGCAACATGAAGCACTTTATTTTGCAGAGATTAGAGGCATAATTGTACTGTCAAATGTGCAAAGATAAAATTTAAAAAGTCTTTTTTTTGTGTACTGAATTTTAGTTATGATGTATATAATGGAAAATTTTCAAAGAATGTGATCATCTATCCATTCATATTTGTAACATCATATATTTATTTCTTCAACTTAGTGTTTTTTTCAAATATGACCAAAGTCATGGAAATCTATAACTACTTACTCATCTCTGGCATGACCTCAAGTCTTAATTTTACATCTCAATCATTGTAATGTTCATTTTATACTTAAGTTTTGGAACTATCAGAAGAAGTTGTGAAATTTTGGTGAGCCAAAATCCTGAAACAGTTTTGATGAAGCACTAAGTTAATAACAAGAGAGCATTCATTGAGGTTCATCAAATGAATAAAGGAAAATGTTGCATCACTTGTAACAGAGACTGTGAGGAAATGAAATATCCCACCAGAAACAATAGTAGCTTGTTAAAGGAAACAGGATATATATTTGATAGAGTTATGAATGCATGTGGAGAAATGGTATAGGGGTAGCCTTTCATCAGTTGTAGGGAGTATATTAGAGTCTATTCTAAAAGATTTTGTAGCAGAGCATTTGGAGAATAGTGACCAATTGGACAGATTCAGCATGTTTTACAAAAGAGAAGTTATGCTTGACAAATCCACTGGGATTCTTTAAGGATAAAGGGGAGTCCGTGGATGTGCTTTGCTCAGACTTTCAGAAGGCTTTGATAAGGTTCCGCATAAGAGATTAGCATGTAAAATTGAAGTTTATGGAATGGGGTAAGTGTAATGACATGGATAGCTGGTGGGTAGGAAACAATGAGTAGAGATAAAAGGGACATTTTTTGAGTGGCAGCCAGTGACTCGTGAGGTACAGCATGGATCAGTGTTTGGACCCCAACCTTTTGCAATATATCTTAATGATTTAATTGGGAGAACTAAATAAAATTTCTCAAAGTTTGCAGACAACACTGGGTGGGAGCATGAATTGACAGTAGGAAGCAGATATGTTTCCATGTCATTTGGACAAGCTGAGTCAGTGGACAGATGGATGGCAGATGAAGTACAATGTGGATAAATGTGAGATTATCCACTTTAATGGCAAAAATAGGAAGACAGGTTAACATATGGTATGAATTCTGTGTCGTCTTAACTACTCTATTGACCTGTACGGCCATCTTCAGCGATTCAAGATCCCTCTGTTCCTCTAAACCTCCCAGTGTCCTGTTATTCATGAGTATTCCCTTGTTATGTTACTTCTTCCAAGTCCGTTGCATCACATTTATCAGGGTTAAATTTCATCTACTATTGAAATGCCCATCTGACCAATCCGTTTATGTCTTCCTGTGATCTGAGGCTTTCCTCCTCACTGTCAACAACCTGGCCAATTTTTCTGTCATTTGCAAACATGTCTCACATCACCACCCTAGTTCTCATATACATCGGTTATATTTATCACAAACAAAAAGGGATCCAGTCATTCTTGTGATACACAACAACCTTGTAGCACTGTGCTCTGTTTCTACTAATAAACTGATTTTGGATTAAACTTGCCAGTTATCCCAGATCCCCTGAATCTTTATCTTCTTTATCAGATTTCCACGACTCCCAACCTCAGCACAGAAACGGTGATGGGTCCCCTCGGACCTGAGTGGCTGCCCATTGTGGCCTCCTGGCATGGTGTGGTGTCCTCTTGGCCCAGCGTGGTGATCTTTTGACTATACATGGTGGTCTGTCAGCCTGGCATGGCCTCAGTGTAGTCTCATGGTCTCAAGGTAATTCCAGAGCGATCTCCCAGTCTCATGGACTTTGAGGCAAAGCTTAGTGCATTCTGGAACCAAGGCCCGGTGTGGACTGGAGACTAGGTGTCACTGTGTGCTGGGTTGGAAGGCATTGTTGTAAACTTTTCTTTCTACAGTGCTGGACTTTTATTTCGCTATTTTCTAATTTCTTGTAACTAAAGAAGCTGTATCCAGGTAGTTTTGTACCTAAGACACCACAGTAAGTGGCGATCTATAAACCTTTCACTGTACTAATATCAGTAGATGTGACAATAAAGCTAACTCAATTCAGTTCAATTCAATGTGGCAGTTTGTCAAAAGCCTGTTGAAATCCACATAAGCTACTTCGATTGCCCTACCCTCATCTACACACGTGGTCACCACCTTGAAGAATTCAAATAGATTTGTTAGACGGTTAAAAATATTAAAACATAGCTTCAGGGCTGTGACAGTCAAAATCAACAATACACAGCACAGCTTGTTCTGACAAGAATTGGATTTTATTGACAATAGAACTGCATGCAGTTTAGCTAAACTTGGAAGAGAGAGAGAGAGCTGAGAGCAGCTCTCTGTTTCTCACTCAAATTTCGCCAAACTGCATGCACAAGTCAGATTATTGTCAGAACTGCTGTGTATTGTTGACTTTAGCTCTCACAGTCCTGTAGCTATTTTTAACTGACTATGACATGACATCCCTCTGACAAAGCCATACTGACTAACCCTGATCAAATCTTGACTCTCTAAATGCATACAAATTTTCTCCTTGAGTATTTTCTCCAATAATTTCCTTACCACTAGTGTGGGACTCACTGGTCTACAGTTCCCTGATCTATCTCAGCCAGTCTTCTTGTAAAATGGAACTGCATTAGCTGCCTTCCAGATCTCTAGCACCTCCGCTGTGGCCAGAGACATGATAAAAATTTGGGTCAGGACCTCCATTAGTTCCTCCCTTGTCTCCCATTGCAGCCTGGGATACAACTCATTCAGACCTGGGGACTTGTCTACTTTTAAGCTCACCAAAATGTCCAATGTCTCCTCACTTCTTCTATCAATTTGCTCAAAATCTTCACAGTCCATCTTCTCATTCTGTAATTGCGTCTTCCTACTGTGTGAAGGCAGATGTGAAACATTTGTTAAATGCTGTACCAACGTCTGTCTTTCACACACAGATTTCCCCCTTGAACCCCAATAGGCTGTACTCTTTTCCAGGTTATTCTCTTCCCCTTGATGTACTTGTAGGATAAATTGGGATTCTTTTAAATCTTCTCTGCCATCTCTTTTCTTCATACACCGTCTTTGTTCTCCTAATTGCTTTCTTGATTTTTTTTATTTTTGTTATATTTAGTGTTGTTCAGCATGCCTCCTCAACCATATTTTGCAGTTTTCTCTCACTCCAGCATTATGAGTGACAGGCCTGCATTTCGGTGTTTTGATAGATCAAATGGACAAATTGTACATACTTGTTAATGTGTTTTTTTTCTTGAATCCTAATAGCAGCACTGAATAATAATCCATTAGTTGAGAATTACAGCCTTTTCAAAAAAAAACACCATTTGCTCTGTTTGTCTGATAATGAGGTTACAGCTGTGGTCCATGAGACTTTGACAATGTTCAGATGCACCACTTTACATTAAGTAAACAGAGAGAAAAATTGCTGTTTGTGATTGATTCTTGAGGTAACTGCCAGAATTAAGTAAGCATTTAATAGAGGTTTCTTCTACCTGCTGGAAGTTCATTTTTGATATATTTAAATATTTAGCAATAATAGCATTTATTATCATGATTGAACTTTTAGTCAAAGCTGAGATAAAAATGAAACATATCTCACCTGTACAAAAATATCTATAATGACACCCACCTGTTTTTCGAATGCCTTTAACATTTTAATCTTGACTACTATATTTATTAGTTTATGCTAATTGTTTACCATTCTTCCACGAAATAAACTTAACCTCTCTTTCAAGTATCTGGTTTATCGTTCATGAAATATATTATTGGTGTGTTTAGAAGTTGAAATTCTTGCTGAAAAAATTCAAAGCTAACAATAGGGAAGCTCCATTAGATTCAAGTGCATCCTTTTCATTTGGAGCTTGGGAGAATTTGATGAAGTACATCTAGATTTTTAATTGGCAGATAAAGATTCAAAAGGAACAAGCACAAGTAATTTCCACTGATGGAAAGAATTAGAAAGAAAACTGGAAAAAGAATTGAAAATTGCTGAAAAGAGAATTAAGATCATGGAGAGAAAATTGGAAAAGAAAATTGGTGATATCTGAAGGGAATGCTAAGATGCTTTGGTGCTTTCTCTATTTGCTGGTGAAGGAGAAGCTTAGAGTTAAGAAATGAAAAGCAAAACAGCTTGCACAGAAGGATGTGAGCACAATTACAACTGTTTTAGCTTAATATTGTTATGTAGATAGAATTTTTAAAAATTTATTTTCGTTCACAGAATGTGGTTTTCGCTGGCTAATCAGCATTTATTGCATGTTCCCCACTATCTTCGAGAAAGTGGTGATTGGGCCACTGCAGACTATAAGAGTTAGGTTTACTCAATGTTGTATGGAAGGAATACTAGAGTTTCCATCCTGTAACCTTCGTAATCATATTCCAATTTTTTAAGGATGCATAGTTCCTTGAAATGGAGTCGCAGGGTGGTGAAGAAGGCATTTGGTACTCTTGCCTCCATTAGTCAGAACGTTGATCATAGGAGTTGAGACGTCATATTGCAGCTGTACAGGACATTGGTAAGGCCACTTTTAGAATACTGCATGCAATTCTGGTCACCCTTCTGTAGGAAGGTTATTGTTAAACTTGAGAAGGTGCAGAAAAAGTATACAAGGATGTTGCTGGGACCGGAGGGTTTAAATTAGCGGAAGAGGCTGAATAGGCTGGGGCTCCTTTCCCTGCAGTGTTGAGGCTGAAGGATGATCTGCTAGAGGTTGATAAAATCATGACGGACATGAGTAGGAGTGAATAGCCGAGGTCTTTATCCTCGGCTGAGGGACTCCAAAACCATAGGACATAGAATTAAGGCGAGAGAGGAAAGATTTAAGAAGGACTTGAGGGGTAATTTTTTCATGCAGAGGGTGGTCTGTGTATGAAAAAAGCTGCCAGGGGAAGTGGTGAAAGCAGGTGCAATTACAACATTTAAAATGTTTCTGGATGTATATATGAAATGGGAAGGGATATGGGCAAAATCCTGGCAAATAGGACTAGTCAGATTTGGGTGTTCTGTCGGTATGGACGAGTTGAACCAAAGAGTCTGTTTCCATTCTATTTGAGTCTATGACTTTATGACTGTGAGTTTCAATTATGCATAGTTTGAAGGGTACTTACAGGTGGTGATGTTCCCATCCATCTACTGACCGTCTCCTTCTCAGTGTTAGAGGACACGTGTGTGGAAAGGTATTGGAATTGATATTGAAGAGGCATCAATGGATTTCTCCAGTGTGTCTTGTAGATGGTACATACTACTACAACTCAGCATCAGTGAAAGGATTCAACTTTTAGGGTGATAGATGGGATGCCAGTCAAGTGAGTTGCTTTGTCCTGGATGGTGTTGAGCTTCTTGAGTGTAATTGGAGCTAAACTCATCCAGGTAAGTGGGAAGTATTCCCACATACTCCTGGTTTGTACCTTATAAATGGTGGACAAACTTTGAGGAGTCGGGAGGTTTGTTACTCTTGCAGTATCTGACATGCTATTGCATCCTTTAATATTCATATGACTTGTCCGGTGTGGTTTTGGTCAGTGGCAAACACCAGGATGTTAAAAGTGGCTGATTCACCAAAGGGTATGCTATCAAGGAGGAGGCGATTAGATTCTCTTTTGTTAAAAATATTCATTGTCTGGCACTTGTGTTATCGAAATATTATTGTCACTTATCAAACTTGGCCTGAATGTTTTCCGGAGTTTGCTGCTTCAGTATCTGAGTAGTTATGAATGGTGCTGAGCATTGTCTCTCATCATGTGCAAGTGTAATTACATCTGACTTCACAGCGAACGGAAGGATTATTGGTTAAGCAGCAGAAGATAGTTAAACCCAGGACACCACCCTGAGGAAGGTGTGCAATGATGTCCTGGGTCTGAGATGATTGAATATCAAGCATACCTTCTGGATTACAAGTTCAGAGGTCCCTGAAAATTTTCAGCAGAAAAGCTGCGATCCACCACACTGCTATTTTTACATCATATTTTATCAATTTATTTACCATTTGTTGTGAAGGATCCCACATAATGTGAATGCTGAAACGCAAAGGGAAGAAGAAAGTCCACAGAATGGCAGCTCTCTGTCATAAATAGCTGTCATTTGTCATTGTGTTCTTGTGAAAAGTCTGAAACTTTTAAGGATATTATGCTTTGTGACTGTCTCTAATTTAGGATGAAACAGAGGAATGAAAGCTTGAGTTTGACTTGTTCTGAATTCTGTCTTACAAAAGTTTTAAGAGTTGGTAGACAACTTAGGTTTTATTACTTGGAAGAAACGGCAAGAAAGATGTATGCGGACAACTAATAAGGGTATTTGTGATGACTATGGATAGGCTCTTCGTCTCCAGGTCTCACAAGGAGTTGTTAGGAGTGTCAGATTTTGAAAATTATTATGTGATAACTTGTTGAGAGTTTGTAATATAGTTAATGAATGCTTCTAATTGAATGTAAATCCCATGTGATTTGCATTAATATGGATAAGGGAACAGGTCATAGAAACCAATTGTAGCATTGGCTTATAGGGTTTCATTTAGACATGACCAAAACACTGCAGTGGCAGCCAACGCAAGGAGAAAGCAATTAATTTGACTTACTCTCGCCAGTTAATATGATGGCATTTTTCCTTTTTTTCTGGACCCCGATCAATTAAATGCAATGAGTTTCCAAACACAGAGGTTAGTCTTCAGGAATTGTAGAGACAGCATAAAGATGGATGCAGCCAATCTCCTTTATTCACCACGCAGACTGTAGGGGAAACTCGCACTCTGATTAACAAAAAGCAAGTTTTGGAGGATTTAGCCAAAGCTGGAAGATTCACCTAGCTTGGCTAGCTGGGGGATTCTTCAGGATAACCCCACATTGTGAAAATCAGTTTGAGTTCAGAAATGCTCTGTTAGAAAAGGGCAACACTCCATCAAACATGGAGAACATTTTTGACGGGTTCCTGGAGAACGAAGTATCCACTTAAGGGACTGAATAATGCATAACCATGAAAAGGAATTTTTGTTTGCTTTAAAATCATTAACTTTGGATATAATGCTAATTTAAATTCTGACTGTTTTTGTGTAATCCACATTGGTTTTATGAAAATTGATCAACCTCTGTGGGTCAGATGATTTCTGCGACCATTTTTAGCCAGAATTTGTATGCCTTTTTGAAATCATTTAAGTCCATAAGTATTCCAGGATATAAATCAGCTGATCAGATTCCAAGATCGCCAGTATATATTTTGTATTATCATGATAAATGATTGGTACTTTGAAACAGAAAATTGGCTGTTGCTGAAATAGTGTCGAGCGTGTGTTGCTGGGAAAGCACAGCAGGTCAAGCACCGTTCGAGGAGCAAGAGAATTGATGTTTCGGGCATAAGCCCTTCATCAGGAATCGTGGTAGGCCAATTAACTACATCCATTCTTAGTCCACGTTCTGCTTGTTCAACATAAAGTGACATTTCACTCTGTATTGTAGAACCTGATTTGTTGAATATAATGAGATTCCAAACACCTTGTGATATTTTAGAGCGTTGAAGTATGTAAGTGCAAATTGTTGTTTGATTCCATTTAGCAACCAAGTAGATTGAAGTTGTAGAGAATTTCCGAGTAAATTAATTGCTGGCCAGGAATTTTTAAGACTTCTCTAGATTTTATACATACTCTGATGAGAGCACTCCCATACCATTGACTATGGTTGAGGGAGAGGAGTACTCCTTGTGTTGCAAAGTTCTATACACACTCAAGATCAACCTACATATAATAATTCTCAATCCTTATGTTCCTGTCTGTTGGGATTTTCTTTCAGTACGTACACCATGTCATGAAATTTCTGTTAAACATTTTGCCTTCGCATTTGCCACTGTTCAGTCCAGCATGTCTGCACTGACCTATCATTGAACAGTTCAAAGCTAATCCATTGACAATCATTGTTTCAGTTGTGGCTCATTGAATAGCACTTGAACAGCTGAATCAGAAAATTGTAGGTTTGAGTCCCCGGTCCAGACCTTGAGTACAGTACAAAAAGTAAAGCTGACTTCTAGTGCAGTGCCAAAAGAGTACTGCAGTCTGAGATGTCATCTTTTGAATGAAATCAACTGATGCCCTATGTGCTCTTTCAAAAACCTCGCATCGTACTATTCTGAATTAGAACAGAGGAGTTAGAACATAGGAATTACAGCACAGTACTATCCCTTCAGTTCTTGATATTATGGCGACCTGTGGAACCAATCTGAAGCCCATCTAACATTCACTATTACATTTTCATCCATATGTCTATCCAATTACCACTTAAATGTCCTTAAATTTGGCAAGTCTACTATTGTTGAAGGCAGTGTGTTCCACTACTCCTACTCTGAGCAAAGAAGCTACCTCTGCATTTGTTCTATATCTATTACCACTCAATTTAATGGTATGTCCCCTTGTGCTAGCCATTACCATTCAAGGAAAAAGGCTCTCACTGTCCACTCTATCTAACCGTCTGGTCACCCTCTCCAATAACTCAAAAAGGTTTGTGAGACATGATCTACTCTTCACAAAACTGTGTTGACTATCTCCAAACAACTTATTCATTTCTAGATGATTATAAATCCTATCTCTTCTAATCTTTACCCTCAACTGAAGTAAGGCTCACTGGTTTATAATTACCAGGGTTGTCTCTACTCCCTTTCTTGATGAAGGGGCCAACATTTGCTACCCTCCAGTCTTCTGACACCATTCCTATCGACAATGACAACATAAAGATCAAAGTCAAAGGCTCTGCAATCTGCTCTCTAAAATACCATTTGGCCCGGGGGCTTGACAAATTTCACACTTTCCTGAATTGCTAACACCTCTTCCTTGTGAACCTAAATCCCATCTAGTCTAGTAGCCTGTATTTCTGCATTCTTCTCGATGACTTTGTCTTTTTCCAGTATGAATACTGATGAAAACTATTCATTTAGCACTTCCCCTATCTCCTCGGACTCCAAGCACAATTTCCCAGTAATGTCCTTGACTGGCCCTAATCCTACTGTAGTCATCCTTTTGTTCCTGATCCTACCTGCCAACAACTTCTCACCTCCTGTCTCTTTTTAGCTCTCTCTTTTGGTCTTTCCTGGCTAACGAGTAACCCTCAAGTGCCCTAACTGAACCTTCATGTCTCATCCTTACATATGCCTTCTTCTTCCTCTTGATAAGCGATTCAACTTCTTTAGTAAATCACGACTACCTCGCTTGACCGCTTCCTCCCTGCTTGACAGGTGCATAATTATCAAGGACACGCACTAGCTGTTCATTGAATAAGTTCCACATTTCAATTGTGCCCATTCCCTGCAGTTTCCACCCCCATCCTAAATCTTGCCTAATTGCATCATAATTGCTTTCCCCCAGTAATAACTCTTGCTCTGTGGCATACATTTACCCCTTTCCATCACTAAAGTAAACAAAACCGAATTGTGGTCACTATCACGTACTTCCAAATCTAACACCTGGCTAGGTTCATTACCTAGTGCCAAATCCAATGTGGCCTCACCCTTGTTGGGCCTGTGTCCATACTGTGTCAGGAAACCCTCCTACACACATTGGACAAAAAGTGACCCATCTAAAGTACTTGAACTATAGTATTTCCAGTCAGTATTTGGAAAGTTAAAGTCCCCCATGACAACCACCCTATTACTCTCACTCCTATCCACAATCATCTTTGATATCCTTTCCTCTATATCTCTGGAAATATTTGGAGGTTGATAGAAAGCTCCCAACAGATGATCTCTCCTTTACTGTTTCTAACCTCAGTAGATGAGTCCCCAAACGTCCTTTCTACCACCATACTGTCCTTTACTAACAATGCCACACCTCCCCCTCTTTTACCATCTTCTCTGTTCTTAGTGAAACATCTAAATCCCAGTACCTGTAACAGCCACTCCTGTCCCTGCTCTGTCCATGTCTCCGAAATGGCCACAACATTGAAGTCCCAGGTACCATGCAGCCAGTTCACTCACCACATTCTGGATCCTGCTACTGTTGAAGCTGCCACACTTCAAACCATCTTTCTACTTGCTGGTACTCCCTTGTAGCCTTGAAACTCTCAACCTCCTGGACACTGGACCTACAGTTTCGATTCCCATAGATAGAGAACATAAAAAATTCAACACAGAATAGGCCCTTTGGCCCACGATGTCGTGCCGAGATTTAATCCTAATGTAAAATATAGTAACAATCTACACACCCCTCAACTCACTGCTGTCCATGTGCATGTCCAGCAGTCCCTTAAATGTCCCCAATGACTCCGCTTCCACCACCACCACTGGTAACGTATTCCATGCATTCACAACTCTCACTGCAAAAAACCTACCTCTGACATCTCCTTTATACCTTCCTCCTAATATCTTCAAACTATGACTTCTCATACCAGTCAATCCTGCCCTGGGGAAAAGTTTCTGGCTATTGATTCTATCTAATCCCCTCGTTATTTTGTACACCTCTATCAGGTCTCCTCTCTTCCTCCTTCTCTCCAGAGAGAAAAGTCTGAGCCTATTCAACCTTTCTTCATAAGGCAAGCCCTCCAGTCCAGGCAGCATCCTGGTAAACTTTCTTTGCACCCTCTTCAAAGCCTCTGTATCTTTCCTATAGTAGGCGACCAGAACTGGACACAATATTCCAAGTGTGGCCTCACCAGGAACTTGTAGAGCTGCAGCAAAACCTCACGCCTCTTAAACTCTATCCCCCTGTTGATGAAAGCCAAAACACCATATGCTTCCTTAACACCCTATCTACTTGGGTTGAAAATGTGTTGCTGGAAAAGCGCAGCAGGTCAGGCAGCATCCAAGGAACAGGACATTCGATGTTTCGGGCATAAGCCCTTCTTCAGAATCCTGAAGAAGGGCTTATGCCCGAAACGTTGAATTTTCTGTTCCTTGGATGCTGCCTGACCTGCTGCGTTTTTCCAGCAACACATTTTCAGCTCTGATCTCCAGCATCTGCAGACCTCACTTTCTCCTATCCACTTGGGTGGCAACTTTGAGGAATCAATATACTTGCACACCCAGATCCCTCTGTTCCTCCACATTGCCAAGAATCCTGTCTTTAATCCTGTATTCAGCATTCAAGTTCGACCTTCTAGAATGCATCATTTCACATTTATCCAGGTTGAACTCCATCCACTATTTCTTAGCCCAGCTCTGCATCCTGTCTATGTCGTGATGCAGCCTGCAGTAGCCCTCTATACTATCGATGACACCTTCAACCTTTGTGTCATCTGAAAATTTACTAACCTACCCCTCAACCTCCTCATCCAATTCATTTATAAAAACTACGAAGAGCAGAGGCCCAAGTGCAGAGCCCTACGGGACCCCACTCAAAACTGTCTTCCAGGCAGAATACTTTCCATCTACAACCACTCTGCTTTCTGTCAGCCTGCCAATTCTGAATCCATATAGCTAAATCTCCATGTATCCCATACTCCTGATTTATGAATGAGCTGACCATGGGGAACCCGATCAAATGCCTTGCCGAAATCCATATACACAACATCCACTGCTCGACCGTCGTCGACCTGCCTTGACACCTTCTCAAAGAACTCAATAAGATTTGTGAGGCGTGACCTGCCCCTCACAAAGCCTTGCTGACTGCCTTTAGTCACATTATGCTTTGCCAAACAGTCATAAATCCTATCCCTCAGAATTCTTTCCAGAACTTTGCTGACCACAGATGTAAGACTGACTGGTCTGTAATTGCCTGCGATTTCTCTATTACCCTTCTTGAAAAGAGGAACAACATGCGCCTCCTTCCAATCCTCCAGTACGACTCCTGTGGAGAGTGAGGAGGCAAATATCCTTGCCAGCGGCTTACCAACCTCCTTTCTCGCTTCTCGTTTCTCCCTCCACTAGTGTAAACCTTCTTGAAGAGCATTAGCAAATGCTCCCCCCAAGATATTGGTTCAGGTGTATACCATCCTGCTAGTCGAGGTCCCACCTACCTCAGAATGAGCCCTAATTATCCAGGTATCAGAAACCCTCCCTTCTGTACCATCCCTGTAGTCACAAGTTTGACTTCTCTCTCTCGCTCTCTCTCTCTCTCTCGCTCTCTCTCTCTCTCTCTCTCTCTCTCTCCCCCCCACCGTTCCTCGTCTCGCCAGCAGGTGGCACGTGCAACAAATTAGAGATAACAACTCTGCTCGAGCTCTAAGCTTCCACCCTAGCTCCCTGAATTAAATCCCCATCCCTTTTCGTTTCTCTGTCATTAGTGCCGATGTGGACCATGACTTGGGGCTGTTTCCCTTCAAGGATCCCGAAACATGATCTGGGACATTACAAACCCTGGCACCTGGGAGGCAACATACAATCGTGAATTTCTCTTGTTCCCATACAATCTTATATTTGACTCTCATAATTATGGAGTCCCTAATGACTAATTTCTGCTCCTCTCCCCCCTTCCATTCTGAACAACAGGGACAGACTCTGTGCTAGAGACCTGTACCCCATGGCTTAACCCTAGTTTGTCATCCCCCACAACAGTATCCACAACGGTATACTTGTTATTGAGGGTAATGGCCACAGGGTATCCCTGCACTGTTTGCTGGTTCCCTTCCCATCCCCTGACTGTAACCCATCTGCCTTTTATTGTACCCCATAATTGTGTAATTAAATATCCCAAAGTCAACATCACAAAATCTGTCCATGGTCAGATTATTATTTGAGGATGCTTTCAATGCAGAAATTTCTGCTGTATTTTTCTTCCTTTGCAACATTGACTACTATTTTAAAGTGCTTACTTTGTTGCAAAATGCTTTAAAACCATCTGTGGTTGTGAAAATGTTTCTCTTTTTCTCCTGTGTATAAAGAACGTTGTGGAATTTGGGCCAATATTTTATTTCTCACATTTGCTCTTGATAAAGTGGTGATAAGTTACATTCTATAAAGCTGAAGTCCATTTGCTGCATTAGACCCACAGTGCTATTAGGGATGAGTTCCACCATTCTCTCACTACTACCTTAAATCTTCTTTTGCTTCAAATGTTCAGTGATGTACAGATAGTACTGTGCATTCATATACGTGTTTGCTGTACAATGTTGACAATGTGTGCACTTGCTTTTACAAATTCCAGAAGCAGCCACAATCCAATGTCAAAAGTAAGATATTGTGCATACCTTTATCTTTCACACTTCTCAAAGTCAGAGTCATGCAGCACAGAAACAGACCCTTTAAGTCCAACTGGTCCACCTCAACCATGTTCCCAAACCAAACTAGTTCCACTTGCCAGCATTTGTTCCATATCCTTCTAAACCTTTCCTATTCATGTACTTATCTAAAAATCAAAGGACAGTCAGCAGTGTTAACTTAATTATAGGTTCCATCTCCCAAACTGGCACCCTCTGGTATGTAGCCTGAACTTCCAGATTTCCCTGTACAATAATCTACAAGCTCTGAATGGATTTGGATTTATTTTTCTTTTCTTTTACGCTGTGTCCAGTCTGAATATCCTTAATCCTGCTTTTGTGTTGTATTGAAAAAACATTCATTAGTTAGGCATGTGATTGATACAAGTCAAGGTGAGGATTTTCATCTTTTAAGGGTTGAACATTGACTATACTTAACCTCCTATAGTCCTTCAGGTTGTCTCATGAGTCAGATGCCCAGCCCTGAGATGCTGGATAAGAGACATATAACTTTATGGGGTCTTGAAACTTCTTTAGGAATATGGGGCTACATCCATATCTTGTAAAACTGAAGTTTCATAACTGCCTTTTATTGTAATTTGGCATTAAATAATAAGTGCTCTCCCTTCATAAATATTGTATGGGCTTCAGTAACTCAGTGCAAACTATGCAAAGTTTAATTTTTTAAGGTTCAGTGGTCTTTTTCACCTAATTTTGATGAGCAGGTAATTCCCCTGAAATGGTGAATGTCTTTGCAAAACACCAATGCAATTCTTTGTGACATCAGAAGTGCCAGTTGCTCAGTACACATTAGTGAAGGAATTGAATTCATTTCTTCTGTGTAGGTAGCCTTGGTTTAGTTTTGTGGAGGAATTTGAGTCAACCATTCAGACTCTTTTCCAAGAGACCATTGTTATTGCATGGCTAAGACACAAGGTGTTTTGGATATTTTGCTTTATTTTGCTGGTTGATTTGCAGGTTTTAGGATTTTATTCACACATTTTGTAAAACAGTGCCATATTTAACTAGGAAGTTGCACATTTTGTATTGTGGTTCAGTATATATCAGTAGCTGAATCATGTGTTTAATAATTTATGGGGATATTTGATTCTCAAAATGATCAGTTAACAAGATTGTTCATCTCATCTACATGCCTGAAAACAGTGAATTCTCACCTTTATTGGATTTTTGTCAACCTTTGCAAGTAATTTCCTCTTCTCAGCCTCTGGGTTCCTTTCGAAAATAGTTAAGTTGGGAATATTGGTGCAGCCAACCTTGAATCCCACTAAGCAGTCAGCAGTTATACTACAATTTGTTACTTCAATAAGTTAAAAACATTTTGTTGCTTTTTTTCACCAGACTTGCTGTGATCATCTTCTCAAACATTTTGTTTCTTTTAAACAGTGGTCTTTATTGAATCATAGAGCTGTACAGCATGGAAACAGATCTTTCAATCCAACTCAGTCACGCTAACCAGATATCCTAAATTAATCTAATCTCATTTGCCAGCATTTGGCCAACATCCTTTCCTATTCATGTACCCATCCAGATGCCTTTTAAATGTTGTAATTGTACCAGCCTCCACCACTTCATCTAACAGCTCATTCTATACACGCACCAATCTCGCATGAAAAAAATGTCCCTTTTAAATCTTTCCCATCTCACCTTAAACCTAGGCACTTTAGTTTTGGACTCTGCTACCCTAAGGAAAAGACCTTGACTGTTCACCCTACGTATGCTCCTCATGATTTTATAACCTTCTATAAAGTCATGCCTCAATCTTCGATGCACAAGGGAAAATAGCTCCAGCCTATTCAGCCTCTCCCGATAGCTCAAACCCTCCAACCCTGGCAACATCCTTGTAAATCTTTTCTGAACCCTTTCAAGTTTCGCAACAGCCCTTCCTCTTACAGATCGCATGTTGTAAACCTTTGTCACCTTTTACCAATTTGGAATTCCTTAAATAAACTGAAGCTTTAGCAGTCGTATGTCGATGTGAGAGAGTAATGTATGGAGCTGCTTTCATCTCATAGTGGGAATCATTCTAATAACTCTCAACAATGGACTTGGATCTTTCTTAAAATGTGGCAGCCACAACTCCACACCTTTCAGAAGGTGCAAAGGATGTCATGTTCTCAAGAGTCATGCTTTAAATTGTTCATTTGCTTCAAAGCTCGAGTAAAGTTGAGGTCTCAACGATAGCTAATTGTCATTTCTATCAATATACAGGGTCCATGCGATTTTATTTCCCTAGATGGATAGAGGGGAGGGATTACTAATATATCTCTGCAGCCCACAGATGTGAGAAGCTTGTCAGGGCCTGGGGAAAAGAGAGCTCCTCCTAGTTGAAAACCCCTATTGTTCATTGCACATGAATACAAAGAACAAAGAAAATTTACAGCCCAGGAACAGGTCCTTTGGCCTCTAAGCCTGTGCCGATCCTAGTCCACTGTCTAAACCTATCGCCCAATTCCTCAGGATCTATATCCCTCTGCTCCCCATCTACTCATGCATCTGTCCAGACACACCTTAAATGAATGTACCATGCCTGCCTCTACTACCTCTTCTGCCAACGAGTTCCAGCCACCTACCACCCTCTCTGTAAAGTAATTTCCACATGTATCTCTCGTAAACTTTTCTCCTTTCACCTAGAATGCGTGACCTCTTGTTATTGAATCCCTCACGCTGGGAAAAAGCTTATCTCTATTCACCCTGTCTATACCCTTCATGATTTTGTTGACCTCAATCAGGTTGCCCCTCAATCTCCTTTTCTCTAATGAAATCAATCCTAACCTACTCATCCTGTCTTCATAGCTAGCACCTTCTATGTGAGGCAACATCCTTGTAAACCTTCTCTATATCCTCTCTCAAGCGTCCACATCCATTTGGTAATGTGGCGACCAGAACTGTGCACAGTATTCTGAATGTGGCCAAACCAAAGTTTGTACAATTTTAACATAACCTGCCAGCTCTTATGTGCAATATCCCATCCGATGAAAGCATGCATACCATATGCCTTCTTGACCATACTATCCACCTGTGTAGCCACCTTCAGGGTACAATGGACCTGAGCTCTCCGATCTCTCTTCTCATCAACTTTTCTGTTTACAGTATAGTTTGCTTGAGAATTAGATCTTCCAAAATGCATCACTTCACATTTGCCGGGATTGAATGCCATCTGCTACTTCTCCATCCAACTCTCCAGTCTGTCTATATTCTCTGTGTTCTTTGACAGTCCTCTGTGCTTTCTGCTACTCCACTAATCTTTGTGTCATCTGCAAACTTACTGGTCAGACAACCAATACCTTCTTCTAGATCATTTATATATATCACAAACATCAGTGGCCCCAGCACTGATCCCTGTGGAACACCACAGGTCCTGTTTCTTCATTTTGAGAAACTCCTTCAACAACTACTACTCTGTCCCCTGTTGCTCAACTAGTTCTTTACCCACCTAGCTAAAACACCCTGCACACCATGTGACTTCACTTTCTCCATTAGGTTATCATGGAGAATCTTATCAAGTGTCTTCCTAAAGTCCATGTATATGACATCTGCAGCCCTTCCTTCATCTATCAACTTGGTCACTTCCTCAAAGGGTTCTATTAAATTGGTAAACCACGATCTCCCCCGCACAAAACCATGTTGCCTGTCACTGGTAAGCCTATTCTTTTCCAAATATAAATAGGTTCTACCAGTACTACCTTCTCCAGCAACTTTCCCACCACTTACATCAGGCTCACTGGTCTGTAGTTACCTGGAATATCCCTACTACCCTTCTTGAACAGGGGGACCACGTTAGCAGCTCTCCAGTCCTCTGGTACTTCATCTGTGTTTAAGCATGTTACAAAGATATCTGTCAGGGCCCCAGCTATTTCCTCTCTTGCCTCCCTCAGCAACCTGGGATAGATCCCATCCGGTCCTGGGGATTTGTCCACCTTAATATCCTTTAGCCTACCCAACACGTCCTCCCTCCTATGTCAACGTGATCCAGATTAAATAGACTTCTATCTCTAATCTCAACATTCATCATGTCCCCCCCCTCAGTGAACACACTGATGCAAAGTAATAATTGAGAATCTCACCCGTTTTCTCAGGCTCGACACACAACCTTCCTTCCTTATCTTTTAGTGGACCAACTATTTTTCTAGTTACCCTCTTGCTTCTTATATATGAATAAAAGCCCTTGAGATTCTCCTTAATTCTGCTTGCTAAAGTTATTTCATGACCCCTTTTAGCCCGCTTGATTCCTTGTTTAAGATTGGTCCTACTTTCCCAATAGTCCTCCACGGCCCGTTCTGTTCTTAGCTGCCTAGACCTTATGTACGCTTCCCTTTTCCTCTTGGCTAGTCGCACGATTTCTCTTGTCATCCACAGTTCATGAATCTTGCCTTTCTTATCCCTTGTTTTCAAAGGGACATGCCTATCCTGTACTATCTACAATCTATCTTTGATGGACTCCCACATGTCAAGTGTGGAATTCCTTTCAAATAGCTGCCCCCATCCACATTTCCCAGCTCCTCCTGAATTTTGGCCTTAGCCCATTTTAGTACTCTTCCCTTAGAACCACTCTCATCTTTGCCTACGAGTATTCTAAAATTGTGGTCACCATTCCCAAAGAAATCTCCCACTGCAATTTCTGCGGCCTGGCCTAGCTCATTCCCCAACACCAAGTCTAATATGGCCCATTCCCCAGCTGGACTATTGACAGACTGCTCTAGAAACCTTTCCTGGATGCTCCTTACAAATTCTGCCCCATTCAGACCTCTGACACTCACTGACCTGTGAATGTGGATGATGAATCTTATTTGGAAAACCAAATTCATAATGAGTTAAATGTAGCTGGCAGCTTCCTCTAGTGCTAGAGGAAGAGCTCACTGTGAAATCTTACTGTGAAACGCAGTTCTGAGATTACAGGCTACCAGGTTGGGAAAGCAAAAGAACAAAAGTAAACCCTTGGGAGCTAGGTTTCAGAGTTGGATAATGACTTAAGGACATTGTAATAAATACCTGTAAAATGGGTTTTCAGTTATGTTGAAAAGAAAGTATTTAGTTTAGTTCTTTATAATATGTATATTAAAATAATGTTCAATCCATCATGCTTTTAGTTATAGCAAAAATCTTAAAACATGAGGCTGTGACATACTAACCTTTCCTCTATTAATTGTGAGTGAATTTAATTATGCTGCTGTAAATTTTTTTTTATTTTTTATTTTTTTTCTTTAAACCACTTATAACCATTAGAATTTTAACACCAAAAATAGTTCAGGATACATTTTGATGATGTATGGCACTATGGTGTGCATGTTGTGCATCACAGGGGGATAAACTCTGGTAACAAAGTAGCAGCTGTACTTGTCACATGGTTCCATCTTTAACATTGAAACCATTTGTCACAGTGCCACTTCAAGAAGTAACAGGTACTGATTGAAACTCATAATCCATGTACAGGATTTGATATATACTTAATGCATCACTGAAGAGCAGATGAGAAGTAAGAGTTCTTTGCACTGGCTTTATTTTCAATCTCGATGCAAGGTTGAATTTCATGGATCATGTTACACCCAAGTTTGATTTTAATGACATTTAGATATACAGTAACGAATATGTGATCAGTGCAAATGGTATTGCTTTAAGCTCTTATTTGCTGCGTCACTTCAAGATTGTGATAATTTTAGTGATTCAAGTTAATTGTCATGAAGTATGATCTATTCACCCAGCCATTTGAAGTTTCACATTCAATATTCATGGCTAATTCATAACAAGTGAAAAGTAATTATATCTTTTCATAATTATATATATGATCAAGATTTTATTTAAAAAAACTTCCACTAAGAAAAAACGTTAAAATATTCTTCCTAATCAGAAGTTGGTATTCCAGGGATAAATGAGATAAATATTTGACAGAATAGTAGCTGTACTTTCTTTCCCATTCATATCAGCATTTTAGTTCAAAATATGAAAGAAATATTTTGCACCAAATTTCATGCATCTCAGACATGCTGGAGCAAGATGAAAATTTAATAGACATGCTGCAGCCATTCCTGTACAGGTTTAATTCCAAAAGTGGTTCTACTGTATTGGAGATTTTACCTTCCTGCTGATTAAGTGCCATGTGGAATGATATTGACAGTTTTCCAAGTAGAGGGCAAAAGCAACAGTTAAAAGTGTGGATGGCATAAATTTGATTATGTGAAGCCTTTCCACATTTTTCAGTGTTAGTGCTCACTGTTCTCACTGTAATGCCCAAGAATGCCGAAGAAATCTTTAGCTTAATTGTATCAAGATTTGTCATCAGGGTTGGTCTGGGACCATAATCTCATTTCAATCGCAGAGCATCAGTATTTAATCAAAATCCTGTTTCGTTGGGAGAAACATTTCATTTTGCTGAGTGTAACCAATTTTTAAATAACAGGTTTGGTTACAAATGTACTTATTTTCTCTAGTGTGAAAAGAAAACAGATGTTAGCCCAACAGATATTTAACAATAACCTTTGTATTTTTTTCCTCTCATGATCAAATTAATGAAGGGGAGGTGCCAGTATTAGACTGGGGTTTGCAAAGTTAAAAATCACACAACTCACAACAGAATTTATAGCAAAAGATCACAGTGTCATGCATGCAACTGATAACGATATATTGAACAAACCTAGATTACTGTTAAGTTTTTCATCTTTTACATTGGGTTGCAGGTTTTAGTTCATTAACATGTAAACCCCAGAACATCTTTCAAATCATATTTTCGAGATAACTTAAGGTTTTATAAAAACAAGTGACATCTCAGCTCAGACAATGTAGTAAAGGTGTGAGGTTAGAGTTTTTTTTATTTGTTTGTGGGACTTGGGCGTTGCTGGCTGGCCAGCATTGATAGCCCATCCCTATATACCCTTGAGAACGTGGTGCTGAGCTGGCTTCTTGAATTGCTGCAGTCCACTTGATGTGGGTTGACCTACAATGCTGGTAGGGAGGGAATTCCAGCATTTGACTCAACGACTATGAAGGAACGGTGGTATATTTCTATGTCAGCTTAGAGGGAACTTGCAGGTATGGTGTTCCCTGCTGCCCTTGTCCTTCTAGGTGGAAGTGTCATTGGTTTGGAAGGTGCTGTCTAGGGATCTTTGGTGAATAGATAGTACATACTGCTGCTACTGAGCATTGGTGGCGGAGGGATTGAACGTTTGCAGATGTGGTGCCAATAAAGTGAGTTGCTTTGTCCTGGTGTCAAGCTTATTGTTGGAGCTGTACACATCCAGGCAAGTGGGGAGTATTTCATCACACTCCTAACTTGTGCCTTGTAGATGGTGGATTGTCTTTGGGTATCAGGAGCAGAGATACTCATTGCAGTATCCCTCGTCTCTGACCTCCTGTTGAAGCCACTGTGTTTATGTGGTGAGTCCAGTTGAGTTTCTGGTCAACGGTAACCCCAACGAGGTTGACAGTGGCGGATTCAGTGATGGTAATACAGTTGAATGTCAAGGGGCTGTGGTTAGAGTGTCTCTTGTTGGTGATGGTCATTGTCTGGCATTTGTGTGGCATGAATGTTACTTGCCACATGTTGACCCAAACTTGGATATTGTTGCATTTGAGTATGTTCTGCTTCAGTATCTGAGGAGTTGAGAATGGTGCTGAATGCCGTGCAATGATCGGCGAACATCCCCACTTCTGATCCTTTGACAGAGGGAAAATCAGTAATGAAGCAGCTGAAGATTGTTAGGCCTCGGATACTACCTTGAAGAACCCCTGCAGAGATGTCCTGGAGCTGAGATAACTAACCCTCCACAACCACAACCACTTTCCTTTGAGCCAGCAATATAACTCTAACCAGCAGAGTATTTGCCCCCTGATACCCATTGATTCCAGTTTTGCCAGGGCCTTTTGATGCCATACCTGGTCAAATGTGGCCTTGATGTTCAGAGCTGTCACTCTCACCTCATCTCTGGAATTCAGCTCTTTTGTCCATGTTTGAATCAAGGCTATGATGAGTTCAGGAATTGAGTGACTATGGCAAAACCCAAAGAGGGTGTCACTGAACAGGTTGTTGCTGAGCAGGTGCTGCTTCATAGCATTGTTGATGACCCCTTCCATCACTTTACTGATGATGGAGAGTAGACTGATTGGGTGGTAATTGGCTGAGTTGGATTTGTCTTGCTTTTTGTGTACAGGACATACCTGGGCAGTTTTCCACATTGCCGGGTAGTGACCGTGTTGTAATTCAACTGGAAGAGTTTGGCTAAGGCAGCAGAAAGTTCTGGAGCATGTCTTCAGTATTATTGCCGGAATGTAATCAGTGCCCATTGCCTTTGCCATATCCAGCGCTTCCAGCTATTTCTTGATATCACGTTGAATGAATCAAATTGGCTGGACACTGGTATCTGTGATGCTGGGGACCACTGGAGGAGCCCGAAATGGATCATCCAGTCAACATTTCTGACTGAAGATTGTTGTGAATGTGTCAGCCTTATCTTTTGCACTGATGTTCTCCATCATTGAACATGGGGATATTTGTGGAGCATCCTCCTCCTCCAGTGAATTGTTTGAATGTCCACCACTATTCACAACGGCATGTGGAAGGACTGCTGAGTTCAGATCTGATCCGTTGGTTGTGGAATTGCTTAGCTCTGTTTATGTCATCTGGCACACAAAAAGTCCTGTTTGGTAGCTTTATCAGGTTGACACCTTGTTTTTAGCTGTTCCTGATGTTGCTCCTGGCATGCCCTCCTGCACAATCCATTGAACCAGAATTGATCCTCTGCCTCGATGGTAATGATTGAGTGGGGGATATGCCAGGCCATGAGGTTGCAGATTGTGCTGGAATACAGTTCTGCTGCTGTTGATGGCCCACAGTGCCTCATGAATGCCCAGTCTTGAGCTGCTAGATTGGTTCGCAGTGTGTTTCATTTAGCGAGGTGATAGTGCCACACAACATAATGGAGATTATTCTCAATGTGAAGCCGGGACTTTGTCTCCACAGGGCAGTCTGGTAGTCACTTTTACCTCTACTGTTATGGACAGATGTTTCTGCAGCCAGTAGATAAGTAAGAATGAGAGTAAGTATGCTTTTCCCTCTTGTAGGTTCCTTCAACACCTGCCGCAGACCCAGTCTAGCAGTTATGTCTTTTAGGACCCGACCAGCTTGATCAGTAATGCTGCTGCTGAGCCATTCTTGGTGATGGACATTGAAATCCCCCACCCAGAGTACATTTTCTGTCTTTGCTACCCTTCGTGTTTCCTCCAAGTATTGTTCAACGTGGAGGAGTACTGCTTCATCAGCCAAAGGAGGATGGTATGTGGTAACCAGTAAGAGGTTTCCTTGTCCATGTTTAACCTGAAGCCATGACGTTTCATGGAGTCCCGCGTCGATGTCAAGGACTCCCACGGCAACTCCCTCCCAACTGTATACCACCGTGCTGTCACCTCTGCTAGATCTGTCTTCCCGGAGGGACGTGACATATCCAGAGGTGGTCATGGTGGTGTCTGGGATGTTATCCGTAAGGTTTGATTCTGCACGAATGAATATGTGAGGCTGGTGTTTGACTAGTCTGTAAGAGAGCTCTCCCTATTTTGCCACTAGCCCCCAGATGTTGGTAAGGAGGACTTTGCACGGTTGACAGGGCTGTTTGGTGTTTCTGCCATTGTGTTTTCTGATTCCAAGGTCAATGCCTGGTGGTCTCTCTGATTTCGCTTCTTTTTGTGTGGCCTTCGAGCAATTGATACTACTGAATGGCTTACTAGGCTATTTCAGAGGGCAGTTGAGAATCAACCACATTGCTGTTGTTCTGGAGCCATGCACGGGTAACATGGCAGATTTCTTCCCCTAAAGGACATTAGTGAATCAGATGGGTTTTTCCAACAATTGACAATGGTTTCATGGTCATCAGTTGAATCTTAATTCCAGATTTGTTTTTGTTGAATTCAAATTCGACCATCTGTTGTGGCAGGATTCGAATCCAGGTCCCCAGAACACTATTCTGGATTTCTGGATGAATAATCAAGTGATAATGCCAATAGGCTACCACTTCCCCCACTACAAAGTCTGTCTGTATCCCAATCTTGAATCAGACTGTTCCTGTTTCCAAAGTAGGAATTTGTAAGATGTTATATAGATTGACTGCCTGCAGATCGTGTGCTTTTTGAACAAAATAGAATGTATCTGGAATTTCAATTCTGCAAATGCAAATTCACCCCGTAGACTTGTATGTGAGGGAGTGAGTGAGTGAGTGAGTGAGTGAGTGAGTGAGTGAGTGTGTGAGTGTGTGTGAGAGAGAGAGAGAGAGGAGAGGGTGTGCATGGGAGAGGGTCTGAGTGAGTGTCGTGGGTCACCTGTAGTGTGACATGAACCCAAGGTCCCGGATGAAGCCATCTTCATGGGTACTGAACTTGACTATCAGCCAATTCTGTGTCTTATGATCCTGCTGCCTGATGAAGAAGCAGCAGTCTGAAAGCTAATACTTCCAAATAAACCTGTTGGACTATAATCTGGCATTGAGTAATTTTTAACTTTGATCAAATTAATGTTCAATTCTATACTACAAGGATAGTTGAAAAGCAATATTCCACTTTATCTTTGCTGTCTTTTGATGTTTTCAGATGACATCAAGTTTAAATCAGTACTCTGTTTGCAACTGGCTATTAACAGAAAATGTTCGCTAATCATGTGCTTTGCAAGCTCATGTCGCAGTGAGTTTACCCTCAAGAAACAATCAGCATTGACAGTCTTTCAATAAAGCTAGAAACGATTCTGCTCTCTCTATCCTAATTTGCAAGAAGTCCTATTCACTCACCCCCATGTGTTTGCTGCCCTACATTGACTCCTGGGCTGTCACTGTCGTGACATGCTCTTATTTCTTTTCATATCTTCGCACGAATCTCTCCCTGCTTCTGTCATCCCCTCAATTGTTACATCTCTTTGAAGTGGCATCCTTTCTCCACTTTTGGTTTCTCATCTGTTGATTGAAGCATTACTTTCAGCTACTCAGCTTCTCTGCCTCCCTATATTTTTTTCCTCCCTCATTGAAACTTAACTGTTACTGTCCTCCTATATCAAATTTTGTTTTTAAATGCTGTGAAGAACCTGGGAAATTTTCCTATATAAGTGTAAAGTAGATGTGTTTATATGTACATATATGTGTGTTTTATGTATTTAGATGACCCATGTATTGTTCCCTTTCTACAATCTATAGACTTGGTCACCGAGCACTAATAATTAACTGTTTGCTGTTTTCAATGCTGTAACTAACAGTTTAAATTTTGCACAATGACCTAGATCCTTTTGTTAGACATCAGAATAGTAATAACCAGGAATTAAATATATGAATTTTTAGCGAGTTTTGAGAAGATATGATTTTTTAATGCATTTGTGTATCTTGTATATTTGAGCTGAGCTGCTTCGATATTCACTATCATTGAACATTCTTGTAATGAAGGAAACTGTTTATTCAACATGATTTTTATTACTTCTATTTTATTAATCCTACATTTCTATATTATTCACAAAACATTATTGTGCCAATAAAAAAGATTATTTAGAGTGCAAAGTGAAAGACTTCCTCTGAGACTGACTGAAGGATTGTGTATGCTCAGCGGGTTTATAAATATTAGATCAAATACAAGTTTGTGTTCAGATTTTGCAATTAAAATGGTTGCTTCTGCAGATTGTGCTCATGGTTAAAGGCTGCCATGGATAGATCTAATTTGGAATGTGTCCATTGCCAAGAAGTTCAAATGAACACCCTTGGGGGCTAACTGGAGGACAGTTATTAAATTTTCAGAAAATTAAGAAGACCGCTAAAGTTCAGGATTCTATTTGCTATCAAGGTTAACAGGGACTAATTCAAAACTCCTAGTCCTTAAAAAGAAAATATTTTCCAACACCTCACATTTTAAAAACCTCCATGTAGGTCAGATCCCATTTGTGTGAAGCAATACACTTGGGATTCAACTCTTTGTGAATGCTCTTTTGCTTAATTGTTGTGAAAGTAACCATGTTTTGATCAGCTGAAGCTGGTCTTCCACTTTCGTACATGTGGATTATATTCTTTTTGGTACTAAACTGGAGAAAATTATGCAGAAATTATTAATACCATTTATACATGTTGCTGAAACCTAATGGAAGGAAACGCCTAGCTACTGTTTCGTGCTGGCTAAATTTGGAATCCGGGTGGGTTAGAATTACATCTTGTCTGTTTTATGTGTTGTGGAGCTAGCTGCTTCCAGCTAATATTGCAATAGAGTGCTTTTACCAATGTTCCTTCTTAGATATTTTTAATCAACTTGTTTGGACTTGCTACGACATATTTATTGAGCAGGTAGGATTTGAAATCAGACCCTCCGGTCCAGAGGTAGAGACACTGCCACAATGCCACCAAAGCTGTAATCCTCCTTTCAACTTTTTTAAAAATAAGACTTTAAAAAGTTAACCACAACCTTGGTGAGGCAAAGCAAGCTGGATATTTTTAAATCAACCTGTTCAAAGATAAAATGACACACCTCCAGAGCAGGTGAACTTGAACCTGGTCGGCTTGGCTTAGAACTAGGGATACTACCAGTGTCACAGGAGTCCTAATCTATATTTCTGCACTAAGTTAGGTGGAATTTTTGAATGAACAGTAATGGAGGATGAACCATGAATGATTCTTCATGAGAAGAAAAACTGGTCTTAACCACTTCTAGTTTATTGCATGACACCAGTAGGGTCAAGTTAAATTGTTCAGTTAATGTCAGAAGAAATGATGACAATTGCCATTATTAAAATAGAATGACAGCAAACGAATGCACAACAGATAGAGACAAACATGTTCAAGAGCCGTCCAATTCGCAGACGGAACGTAATGTCTCATATGCAGATAAAAATGCTGATCTCATTGGAAAGCCCAACTGGGAAAAAGATGGAACAATCAAAGAAATAAGATGGCAAAGGGATTACCCCATGCAGAGCGGCAGGGTGAATGAGAGACACAAAACCACAATATTCATACCTTGGAGTTAGTGAAAAGTTTGAGATGACAATAAATAAGAGAACCTGCACAGCATGATATATCTCGATACTGTAGTTCTCAGAGAAAATAAATTTATAAAACAAGACGGCACGGTGGCACAGTGGTTAGCACTGCTGCCTCACAGCACCTGAGACCCGGGTTCAATTCCCGACTCAGGTGACTGACTGTGTGGAGTTTGCACGTTCTCCCCGTGTCTGCGTGGGTTTCCTCCGGGTGCTCCGGTTTCCTCCCACAGTCCAAAGATGTGCGGGTCAGGTGAATTGGCCATGCTAAATTGCCGGTAGTGTTAGGTAAGGGGTAAATGTAGGGGTATGGGTGGGTTTCGCTTCGGCGGGTCGGTGTGGACTTGTTGGGCCGAAGGGCCTGTTTCCACACTGTAAGTCTAATCTAATCTAAAGACACATTAGTAAAAAATGAAAAAGTGAACCCATAACCACGAATCTAAACTGAAACTTGATGGCAGTGTACACTCTATTCAGACTCTACTGGGATATCTTTGCTGAAAATTTGGAAGGAAATGGGCAGCCAAACAAAGCGACTCTGAAATTGGAGTGATATAATGCTGACATCACATGGTGGAATTAAGATATAGCAGTTAGAAACAACCCAAATCAGAGGCACAGACAAAGGAATACCCAAACCTTGACCCTGACAGTCATAGAACATAGAACATAGAAAGATACAGCGCAGTACAGGCCCTTCGGCCCTCGATGTTGCGCCGACCGAATCCTACCTAACCTACACTAGCCCAATAACTTCCAAATGCCTATCCAATGCCCGCTTAAATGACCATAAAGAAGGAGAGTTCACCACTGCTACTGGCAGGGCATTCCATGAACTCACAACCCGCTGCGTAAAGAATCTACCCCTAACATCTGTCCTATACCTACCACCCCTTAATTTAAAGCTGTGTCCCCTAGTAACACCTGACTTCATTAGCGGTAAAAGGTTCTCAGTGTCGACCCTATCTAAACCCCTAATCATCTTATACACCTCTATCAAATCTCCCCTAAACCTTCTCTTCTCCAATGAGAACAGCCCCAAGTGCCTCAGCCTTTCCTCATAAGATTTTCCTACCATTCCAGGCAACATCCTGGTAAACCTCCTCTGCACTCGTTCCAATGCCTCCACATCCTTCCTATAGTATGGCGACCAAAACTGCACACAATACTCCAGATGAGGCCGCACCAGAGTCTTATACAGTTGCAACATGACCTCAGGACTCCGGAACTCAATTCCTCTACCAATAAAGCCCAGTACACCATATGCCTTCCTCACAGTACTATTTACCTGGGTGGCAACTTTCAGAGATCTGTGTACATGGACACCAAGATCCCTCTGCTCATCCACACTACCAAGTAGCCAACCATTAGCCCAGTAATCCATCTTCTTGTTACTCCTACCAAAGTGAATGACTTCACACTTAGCTACATTGAATTCCATTTGCCACATTTCTGCCCAGCTCTGCAACTTATCTATATCCCGCTGTAACCTACCACTTCCTTCCTCACTATCCACAACTCCACCGACTTTTGTGTCATCCGCAAACTTGCTTACCCAGCTTTCAAGCCCTTCCTCTAGATCATTTATAAAGATAACAAAAAGCAATGGTCCCAAAACAGATCCTTGTGGTACACCGCTAGTAACTGCACTCCAAGATGAACATAGTCCATCAAATACTACCCTCTGTCTCCTTCCAGCCAGCCAATTCCTAATCCAAACCTCTAATGTATCCTCAATGCCATACCTCCGTAGTTTTAGCATTAGCCTACCATGGGGAACCTTATCGAACGCCTTACTAAAATCCATATACACAACATCTACTGCTTTACCCTCGTCCACTTCCTTAGTCACCTTCTCAAAGAACTCAATAAGGTTTGTGAGGCACGAGCTGCCCTTCACAAAACCATGCTGGCTATCCTTGATCACGTTATTCCTATCCAGATGTTCATAAATCTTATCCCTTACCATTCTCTCTAAGACTTTGCCCACCACTGAAGTCAGACTCACTGGCCTATAGTTACTAGGGCTATCCCTACTCCCTTTCTTGAACAAGGGGACCACATTCGCTATCCTCCAGTCCTCTGGTACTATTCCCGTTGACAATGACGACATAAAAATCCAGGCCAATGGCTCTGCTATCTCCTCCCTAGCTTCCCATAGGATCCTAGGGTAAATGCCATCAGGCCCAGGAGACTTATCTATTTTCATCCTTTCCAATATTCCCAGAACCTCTTCCCTGCATATTTCCAGGCCATCCATTCTAATCATTTGTGACTCCATATTCACATCAGCAACAGTGTCCTGTTCCTGAGTGAATACTGATGAAAAGTATTGATTTAGTGTCTCTCCAATCTCCTCCGCCTCCACACACAACTTCCCACTACTATCCTTGACTGGACCGATACCTACCCTAGTCATCCTTTTATTCCTGACATACCTATAGAAAGCCTTTGGGTTTTCCCTAATCCTACCAGCTAAAGACTTTTCATGTCCCCTTCTCGCTTCTCTTAGCTCTCTCTTTAGATCCTTCCTGGCTACCTTATAACTCTCTATCGCCCCAACTGAACCTTCACGCCTCATCTTTACATATGCCGCCTCCTTCCCTTTCACAAGGGATTCCAATTCCTTACTAAACCACGGCTGCCTCACAAGGCCCTTTACACCATGCCTGACTGGTACATACTTATTGAGGACACGTAGTAGCTGCTCCTTGAACAATCCCCACATCTCATTAGTGTTCTTCTCTTGAAGCCTGTTTTACCAATCCACACATCCTAAGTCATGCCTCACTGCATCATAATTTCCCTGCCCCCAGCTATAACTCTTCCCCTGCGGCGCACACTTATCCCTCTCCATCACTAAAGTAAAAGTCACCGAGTTATGGTCACTGTCCCCGAAGTGCTCACCTACCTCCAAGTCTAACACCTGGCCTGGTTCATTACCTAGAACCAAATCCAGTATAGCCTCACCTCTTGTTGGCCAGTCAAGCCAACCTGTGGGATCCCACATTGGCTGTGAATTTTGAAGGCTAAGGCAGAAATCAAGTCAGCCTGTTTGGTGATCTTTTCTCCCTAATCTTATGCTGAAGGTCTTAGTCAGTAAAGAAAAGTGTCTGTCTGCTTCCTTGATAATCTCACATACCTGAACTTTTACCATCAAAATCTGTAACTGTACACTTCAACATTGCTACGCAGTTTTCAGACTTTATCCATTCACAGCGTATTCTCTTGCTTTATTTGTCCTCCTTAAAAACATTAGCTAGGATTATCTGCTGGCCTGACAGTTTTTGATTTGAGTAAAAGGTGAGGTCTGCAGATGCTGGAGATCAGAGCTGAAAATGTGTTGCTGGTTAAAGCGCAGCAGGTCAGGCAGCATCCAAGGAGCAGGAGAATCGACGCTTCGGGCAAAAGATGAAGGGCTCATGCCCGAAACGTCGATTCTCCTGCTCCTTGGATGCTGCCTGACCTGCTGTGCTTTAACCAGCAACACATTTTCAGTTTTTGAGTTGACACTCTTTCTCCCTTCTCTCCACTCCAGATCAGATCTAGCCTGAGATTGTCCCCCACACCTGGACCCTAACTGAAACCATCACCAGCACAGCCCCTGACCATACCCAACCAGACCCTACCCAACCGGCTCGTTATTAATCTGGCATCCCAGCTGGAATTCCCCACTTGACACCGATCAAGTGGCACCTTAGTAACTACCTTACCTACTTTAGTTTGATAGCTGCTGTCAAATTTCAGAAAACAGCAGCTGACTGCTGTGAAAAGGTTTGCCTTCCTCGGACAGTTCTGCCCTCCAAAAGAACTGTCAGAACCTTAATATGGCTTCACAATCCTGAGTGGAATCTCTTCTCAGAAATATGGAGCTCACTCCTTTCATAAAAGACAAGTGCTCGAGTGGCACTCTGCATGAGATTGCCATTCCTTGGAACGCTGTTTCATTATTGAGATAGTGCTTTAAAGGGAGCAATGAAGGATTAAGGAAAGGGAAAATTGAAAAGCAAGAACAGAAATGTCAAGGATGTGGAGTCAAGAAAGTAGAGTGAGTCACAATGGGATAGACAGCTTAATAAAGGTTAAAACATCAATAACTTGGGTAGTATCAGGAAAATCCTGCAAATGTGCACAACAAAATAGATGATAACACTTTGAATCTATAATGGCTATTCAGTCATTGTTACATAGTGAAAAGATTGGAAATTAGGTCATCGAGGATTTTTAATTTTCGGAAGAAAATGGAAAAGGACGAAGATTTGCCTTGATAATAAAAGAAAGGGTGACATCAGTAAAGAGAAGTATTATTATGGTACTAGCTAGCGTGCACTGGTTCTTGTGGGACACTCCTGTGGGTGAAAGTGAGGACTGCAGATGCTGGAGATCAGGGCTGAAAATGTGTTGCTGGAAAAGCGCAGCAGGTCAGGCAGCATCCAAGGAGTAGGAGAATCGACGTTTTGGGCATGAGCCCTTCAGGAATGAGGAAGGTGTGCCAAGCAGGCTAAGATAAAAGGTAGGGAGAAGGGACTTGGGGGAGGGGCGTTGGAAATGCGATAGCTGGAAGGAGGTAAAGGTGAAGGTGATAGGCTGGAGTGGGAGTGGGGGCGGAGAGGTCAGGAAGAAGATTGCAGGTTAGGAAGGTGGTGCTGAGTTCTAGGGTTGGGACTGAGACAAGGTGGGGGAAGGGGAAATGAGGAAACTGGAGAAATCTGAGTTTATCCCTTGTGGTTGGAGGGTTCCTAGGCGGAAGATGAGGCGCTCTTCCTCCAGTCATCGTGTTGCTATGGTCTGGCGATGGAAGAGTCCAAGGACCTGCATGTCCTTGGTGGAGGTGAAGTGTTGAGCCACGGGGTGGTTGGGTTGGTTGGTTGGTCCGGGTGTCCCAGAGGTATTCTCTGATTCGTTCCGCAAGTAGGCGGCCTATCTCCCCAAGATAGAGGAGGCCACATCAGGGGCAGCGGATGCAGTAAATGATGTGTGTGGAGGTGTAGGTGAATTTGTGGTGGATATGGAAGGATCCCTTGGGGCCTTGGAGGGAAGTAAGGGGGCAGGTGTGGACACATGTTTTGCATTTCTTGCAGTTGCAGGGGAAGGTGCCGGGAGTGGAGGTTGGGTTGGTGGGGGGTGTGGACCTAACGAGGGAGTCACAGAGGGAGTGGTCTTTTCGGAACGCTGAGAGGGGAGGGGAGGGAAATATATCCCTGATGGTGGGATCCGTTTGGAGGTGGCAGAAATGACGACGGATGATGTGATGTATATGGAGGTTGGTGGGCTGGTAGGTGAGGACCAGTGGGGTTCTGTCCTGGTAGCGATTGGAGGGGCGTGGCTCAAGGGCTGAGGAGCAGGAAGTGGAGGAGATGTGGTGGAGAGCATCGTCGATCACGTCTGGGGGGAAATTGCGGTCTTTGAAGAAGGAGGCCATCTGGGTTGTATGGTGTTGGAACTGATCCTACTGGGAAAAGATGCGACAGAGATGAAGGAATTGGGAATATGGGAAATTTACCTGGACCATCTCAGACTCCTCCCTCCCCTTCCTAGACCTCTCCATTTCTATCTCGGGCGACCGAATCAACACGGACGTTTACTATAAACCGACCGACTCCCACAGCTACCTAGATTACACCTCCTCCCACCCTCCCCCCTGTAAAAACGCCATCCCATATTCCCAACATGCACAGAAAGGCAGGTTAAAATGGAGTGACACTTCTTGAAATAAAAAACAGTAGAGGAAAGAGCTCGGGTGTGCGCAAATAACATGAGAACAATATATTAAACAAAAAGAAATTGCTGGTGAAACTCAACAAGTATGGCAGCATCTGTGCAGAGAAAGCAGAGTTAACATTTCGAGTTCAGTGACTATTCATCAGAAAACCAGCAGTATGTTGGTGTGAATCTCTAGTTCTTTATTCATTTGTTTCATAATATAACTTTTAGCTTTAGCAATTAAAGTTTTAACTGTAAAAATCAGGGGCCGCTGGTTAAAACACTTCTGATGTAAATGGAATTTAAATAAACTTTGTATTTTTTTCCATTTAAAAGCTAGCCTATGTTTACCTTGCAAGGTCAGAGTTATTAGTGCAAGAAAACTTGAAAAGTCAATGATTTAACTCTGAGCTTGTTACCGAACCAGGGAGTCTTGAGTGAGCATTGTAAAATTTCATACATTATAGAAATTATTCACGTGAGTTAGAGATTCAGGATTGCGTTGAAGTTGAATAATTTGTTTACATTTGGAATCATCACAAAGCATGCCATGTTGTTGTGGTTCTGTTTGCCGAGCTGGGAATTTGTGTTGCAGACGTTTCGTCCCCTGTCTAGGTGACATCCTCAATGCCTGGGAGCCTCTTGTGAAGCGCTTCTGTGATCTTTCCTCTGGCATTTGTAGTGGTTTGAATCTGCCGCTTCCGGTTGTCAGTTTCAGCTGTCCGTTGCAGTGGTCGGTATATTGGGCCCAGGTCAATGTGCTTATTGATTGAATCTGCATGCCATGTTGTAATGGAAATAGTAATTCAGAGTGGAAGCTTGGACAGAAGGTTCTTTTGTTCAATTTGTCTGTGTGTGTTTGCTTTGAGAAGTGGCAGTTCATTTTGGGTGTCATGAGAAAATCAGATAGTGGAATAAAAAAGTACATCAGTCATCACAGAGCTTTAAGGCAGAAGACACCTTGAACAGTCAGCTTGGAAAGAGTTATCAAGAAGCTGTGAGAGTACACTGAGGGAAAATGAATGTGCAAATCAAGGAGAAAGAGCTGAAGATTTCAACTCATGAGTCAATTCTGGAGGGTCGTAGCATACTTTTTGGGTCAGTCCCATCAAAAGTGAATGGGCATTGAAGATATTGCAATATCAGAGCACTCTTGGAGAAAACGTTGAACTTAGCTTATAGAGTAAGTTTTTATTAGCTATCGTGTTACATTAATGGTGCATGCTTTACTTAATATATCTTTATAAATACTATAAAAGTTGTATTTGTTAAAAACAACATTGAAATCTTCCAGCCAATTTTGAAATGTTGGAATGTCAAAGGCTCCTCACAGGATTGTGACAATGTCTCATTCAAAATGTCGGCAATAGTGGTTGAAAGTCTGACAATTAAAATGTCACTTTTTCGTTCTGAACATTTTTTTTTGAAAGAAGAGTCCAAGGTTTCTTGAAATCTCCTGAAAAGCTGAAGAGTTTTTCCCTTTTCCCACACTTTTTGTTTTCTTTTATGCTCTAATATTCATTGTCAGCAATGTGAGTAAAGTGAATAGAAAAACTTATGATCCCTCATGGTTCCACTACTAATTTTGTACTGCTTTATTCTCCAGCACTGTTAGAAAACTTTGGAAAGTAAAGTGTCATCAGTCCCATTGAAACATCAAGATACCACTTCCATTAGACTTTTGCCTGTTGCATTTGCCTGCCGGTACCTCGAATGGCAAATAGAAACATCCTCTGCCATTGGTATATAGATTGTGACCTTCATTAATAAGCTAACAATATGTTTCTTACATCACAAATCTGTAAAATTCTGTCCTGCACATCAAACTAAATCAATCAACTGGCAGAGCAGCAAATTAAATTCTACACTAATGATCCAGTTTTGTTTATTACTTTTAAGAACATAGGTGCAGGCCTTTTGCTCCCTTGAACCTTCTTCCCCATCCAGTGATATTATAGCTTTGTTTCTACCTCAACTCCATTTTTCCATGTTACCTGCAAATCCCCCATGTACATTTAACTAAAAGAAAAGCAGAAATTGATAGCAAAACTCAACAGGTCTGGCAGCTTCTGTGGGGAGAATCAAGACTTAACACATTGAGTTCTGATGACATACAGGCAATTGTCCATAGCTGTGAGACAGAAGTGCTAACTACTGTGTTGCCCTGCACCATCATTAATTACATATTCACTGATAGTTTTAGAGCTGAAATCTGGAATTTCAAACTTGGTGTTGTTCTTATGTTGTAGCCAATCATCTGATAGTCTGTGTTTCCTTCTGCAATGAGGATAATACTCCCAATGGATGAGCAGTTTGGCAAACTGGCTGAGCCTGATTATAATCTTACTTGGGTAAGATTTACCATTGTAAAACAGCAGAAATGTTTGTATTGGGAGGAAAATGAAAGAAGAGTTGCAACTTGCCGACAATGGTTCTGGACGTCCATTGTGTAAAGGAAAAGTTCTGTTTTCTTGTTGATCTCAACCATTTAATTCCTACATTTTATTTATTAGGACTATGTTTGGTTAGATTGGCATAAGCAGCTTTTTGGAGGTGAAGTGAAATTGAGGAAGCTCAAGTTGAGAAACATTCCATTCATGTTGGTTGAAGAATCATGTCCTTTTGAACAATATGTTATTTTGCATAACCAATGCTATGCACTCGGGTAAAGCTTTTCTCTAGATGTACATGATGTTTTCCAACTGTGCAAGTGTCAGACTAATTTGTTTTTCACATGTTCTCCTTTGTAGGTGACAGATAAATCGGTGAAGGCATTTGCAGAACATTGTCCTTTGCTGCAGTATGTAGGTTTTATGGGCTGTTCAGTTACATCTCAAGGGGTCATCCACCTCACTCGGGTAAGTACAAGCCAGAAACTACTTGTTTTAAGTGTCTATAATTATTGACATACTTGTGATCTGTCACATCTTTCATGTCGTGAAGAATGAACAACAAAATGAGAGAAATATTGATTCTGCTGCTGTTCCTCCTACATGTTGACATCATTTAAAAATTCACTTTTTTGTTGAATTTCATCTCTGATGAGGATTGTTATGAAACAATTGCCACTTGTTTGTAATAATGGTGAAAGTAGAAAATACTGGCAAGTTTCAATGGGTTCGGCAGTGTTAATATTGTTAACTTCTCAGGCCATGATCACTTATTAATATCATCTTCGAACTGCTAAAATGAATTCCACTTAGATATCAGAAAATAAGGTACAAAGTAACACAGACTTGAGGGTAATTCATTTGCATGTACAGTATAGAGGATTCTTTAACAGATAGGAAGTTGAGATTAGTGAGAAATGGGATATCTTAAAAATGGCAGATTGTAACTACTGGAGTGCAACAAGGATCAGTGCTGTTCTCAAAGTTGAAAGTCATGTATTTAAATTCTATTACAAAGCTGAATGAAACATAGGGTGATGCATGTAAGGTCCAAAGCGATGTATAATGTGCGGTTATTCACTTGGCCAATAAGAATAGAACAACATTATATTTTTCAATGTGTGATACTTGTACACTTTGATGTTAATGGGAATTGGTGGTACTTGTACAAGGATTAATGACAGGATGCAGGTATAGCATGCAATTAAGAAAGCAAATTGACACAAATGTCGTTTACTGCAAAGGTATTTGAATGAAAAATAAGTAATAAAAACAGAAAATGCTGGAAATACTCAACAGATTAGGCAATGTCAATTCAAATTTGAATCATTAGCTGTTTTTCTCCAAACAGCTGACCTGGTGAATACTTGAAAAGTTTTCTGCTTTTATTTCGGATTTCCAGCATCAATAGCACTTTAGTATTGTGCAAAACTGACTAAGACTTACTATAATTATGCAGGCTTCAAAGATATTACATCTAGAGCAGTACATGAAGTTTTGATCTCCTATTTTGAAGAAAGGATATGTTTGTGTTGGTGATAGAACAGTGATGGTCAAGTGATTCATTCCTAAAATGAGAGGTTGAGTAATTTTGACCTGTGTTTTCTGGAGTTTGGAAGAATGAAAAACAGTTGCTAAACAGGGTGGATTTTGAGAGGTTATTTCTCTGGAGGTGATGAATATCTTGATGCGCAGTATTGTGAACAATTTGGAATTGTTTACCCAAGGAAGTTGAATATTCTCTTGAGTTGAATTAAATTGAATTAAATTTATTGTCACATGTTTCAAGGCACAGTGAAAAGCTTTGTCTTGTGAGCAATACAGGAAGATCACAGAATTGAGTAGCATAGCTAAGTAAATAATAGGTAAACAGCGGCAAAAACAAAAACACAGGTACAGGCGAATGTTAAGAGTTTGTGAGTCCATTCCAGTAGGATAGTAACTGTTTCAAACCCGGCTGGTGGATGTGTTCAGGCTTCTCTACCAAGAAAAACATTGCCAGGGTTGGGTGAATCTTGGAGAATGCTGGCGGACTTTCCTTGACAACGGGCCTGGTAGATGGATTCTGTAGGTGGGAGGTTGGCCTTTGTGATTGTGCGGGCTGAGTTCACCACTCTCTGTAACCGTCTCTATTCTTGAATGGTACAGTTGCCATACCGGGTCGCGATACATCCAGACAGAATGCTCTCGATGGCGCACCTATAAAAGTTGGCAAGGGTATTTGCTGTCATGTCAAATTTCCTCAGCTGCTTGAGGAAGAAGAGATGTTGTTGGGCCTTTGTAACCAGTGCATCCACATGAAGATTCCAAGAAAGCTTGGTGTGGATGACCACTCCCAGGAGCTTGACACTCTCCACTCACTCCACCTCTGCTGTTAATGTGTAGGGAGGCAAAAATAACATTCTGTAGTAAGTCAATGATGAGTTCCTTGGTTTTGCTGGCATTGAGAGCTAGGTTATTCTCAGTGCACCATTTTTCCAGGTCTTCCACCTCCCGTCTGTAGTCTGTTTCCTCGCCATCTGAGATTCGACTGACTATGGTGGTGTCATCAGCAAACTTGTAAATGGCATTCGTCTGGTATTTGGTGATGCAGTCATGTTGCTGAGTACATGTAAATCTAAGATAACGTTTTGGTGTCTCAGATTCAGAGAATCTGGGAAGTGGGCAAATGGATTTGGATCAAAGGATTAGCCATAATTTCTTTGACTGGTGGAACTTGATCAAGGTGCCATATAAACTAATGCTGCTCCTATCATTACATTTTTATGGGATATAAGGGTGAAAACTGCATAGAATTTGATTGTATGTTGTTCTGTACTGGTCTTTTTTGTAAGTATGTTCGCAAGTGTGACTGATCTTGTGATTAGAACCAGGTTGACCTTGCCTATAAGGTTGTTGATTGGGGTTGTTAACATGGGCCAATCAGGAAAGCCCTGGCAGATCATTATAATTAGGAGATTTAGACTCTCCTCAGTGCAGGCAACTGACTTCGAGCTGACTGGGCATAGCCAGTGACCTATGCACAAGTGAACATAGGAGGTATAGTTAGTAAGTTTGCAGGTGGCACCAACATTGGAGGTGTCGTGGACAGCAAAGAAGGTTACCTCAGAGTACAATGGGATCTTGATCAGATGAGCCAACAGGCTGGGGAGTGGCAGATGGAGTTTAATTTAGATAAATGCGAGGTGTTGCATTTTGGGAAAGCAAATCAGAGCAGGATTTATACGCTTTAAGGTCCAAAGGAGTGTTGCTGAACACAGAGACCTTGGAGTGCAGGTTCATAATTCCTTGAAAGTAGAGTCGCAGGTAGATAGGATAGTGAAGAAGGCATTTGGTATGCTTTCCTTTATTGGTCAGAGCGTTGAGTATAGGAGTTGGGAAGTCATGTTGCGGCTGTTCAAGACATTGGTTAGGCTACTTTTGGAATATTGCGTGTAATTCTGGTCTCCTTCCTATCGGAAAGATATTGTGAAACTTGAAAAGGTTCAGAAAAGATTTACAAGGATTTTGCCAGGATTAGAGGATTTCAGCTACAGAGAGAGGTTGAATAGGCTGGGGCTGTTCTCCCTGATGTGGTGATTGATATGACTTCTGGTTCTTTTTCTGAGAGGTTGGTAAATGGGGTCCAAGTTGATACGTTTGTTAATGGAGTTCCAGTTTGAATGCCACGCCTCTAGGAATTCTCGTGCATGTCTTTGTTTAGCCTGACCCAGGATGGATGAATTGTCCCAGTCGAACTAGTGTCCCTCTTCATCTGTGTGGATGGACAATAGTGATGTCATGTCTTCTAGCGGCGAGTTGGTGCTCATGTATCCCAGTGGAGTACGTGAAGGTGACTTTTTTCCTGCCCGCCTGTCCAATGTAATGTTTGTTGCAATCCTTGTGGGTACTTTGGATATGATGTTCATTCTGCTGATTGTTGGTATGGGGTCCTTTAAATTTATCAAGAGCTTTTTCAGTATGGTGGTAGGTTTGTTGGCTATCATGATGCCTGGGGACCAAATAGCAAGCAGGACAGAACACAAGCGCCTCACTGGAGGCTCACTGATGATGTTACCTGGTATGGTGATGAAATCTATGGAGAACAACTCTACCAGTTCAGCAAGCAAACTTATAACCTGATCCACAACCTGAGCTACAAATCTTCTCCAAAATCGTTAACATATCATGATCCAGTTAAAGAAGACATTGCTGAAATCACAGCTTGTTTACTGTATACAGTAAACTGGGTGGACAAGACGAAATTGTATGTGCTGGAATTCAGAAGAGTCAGAGGCAATGCGATTGAAACTTAAACAAGCCTAAGGGGTTTCGGTCTTCACCCTAAAGAAAGCCCTCTCTCTCCCAAAGTAAAAGAATGTAAAATTGTAGACAGCAATCTGATTAAATAGATTTCACAAACTTTTTCACATTTCATTTTTTTGGGGGATGATCTAAGTTGGTTTCACCATTCTTTTTAAATCACCGATCCTGCCAATGGTGCTAAGGCGTACCTTTCTATATGATATCCCAAAGGTTGGATCATTCACATTGATTTACTCTTCTGGAAACCTGTATCAGATGCACATCCATTCTCATTGTTTCAATTTTATATAGACTGTTTTCTGTTAAAATTCTCCAGGCAGAATTACAAAACTTCTTAATATAAACATTTGTTTGGTAGACAGCTTGCATGACAGTCATTCAGTTGGAACAGTTAAAATAAAAATGATGCCAAATGATACAGTCTAGGAAGGTCCTGTATTTGATTCAGGGGTGGAATCTTCCTAGTCACTGAGCGTTGTAGACATTGATGAGAAAGTTGGAAAATAGGCTGAGACAGCAGTAAGGTTAGACACGATGCTGAGAGCTAAAACCCCAATTCTACAACCAAGTGTTGAACCCCAAGATAAGAATCACAGCCGTGCGTGACAAGATGCCTCTATGCGTGCATAGATATCTTATTGTTAATCTTAACTAGCTGATATGATTTTTTCCATTCTACTACCACTGGATGATGACAATTCCCAGCATGAGAGCCAGAGTGGTTATCTGGCAACTTGCCCCTTGCTTCTCCAGCCCTCAGTTGAACACCGGTCAGCAATGTTGCAGAGCATATTCATGGACAGCAACTGCATGCGGGGTGATGATGGTGAATTAGAGGGCATGGATTACTGCAGTTTAGGGGTACATCAACGAAGGGGTAAAGTAGCATGATAGTCAGTATGCTGAGCTGTCAGGCCAGGGCCCAGGGGTTAATGTTGCAAAGTGAAGATGTAAATGGACTCAACAGGAAGTGCAAGGAAAAGGGGAACATAGACGTTCTTGGGGCCCCTTGGTTACCAGCTTGACCTTCATCTCACTGTGCCAAGTACAACACATTGCCTTCCATGCTTGTGCAAGTCATTAGTGTGCTGTGACCGTACTCTGATTGGGTGAAGAAAATGTTTCTTTTCTGCCTGAGCATACAGACTGTACGTATAAGTGATATGAGGCCGTTCAAGGGATGATTGAATTAATCAGACACTTTGATTACAGATAACCTCAACCTGTAATGTCTAAGTACAATGTATGTAAAATGTGTGCAATGTCCAACTGTGTGGGGTACACATCTCGTTCACAAACTATCTTGATCACATCATTGGTCATTGCATTTTGAAGATAAGATGCTCTTGTTGCTCTGGGATGCAGAAGTAATGCAGGTGACCATAAGGGTGATACCTGTGGTCTCAATAAACAAAGATAATTCAAGATCTCTCAGGTGCAACATGGTAATGGAACTGATTTCCTCTCACTTTGTACTGTATGTATATACCAACATACTCTATCGTCTCAAAATCTCCTACCGTATTTACATGACATGGCTTGTGTTGCATTTGTAAGTGTACGGTCCCTAAGTTAAAATCCACGTAGAGGCATCTGGCCTTCTTTGTTTGGGGGGGACCGATGGTTGTGGAGGGAGGTTGGGGGTGGTGGTAGTGGCAGGGGGTGCTCAGACATGAATGGGAGGGGAGTGGGGTTGGAGGGGGAAGGTAACTGAGATTGCGATAGGTAGATGAAGGTGGGGAGAAGGTAATACGTTGGAGACAAGTGCGGAGTGAATAGATGGGAAAGACGATGGACAGGTCAAGAGGGCGGTGCCGAGTTAGAGGCTTGGGACTGGAATAATGTGGGGGGAGGGGAAAATGAGGAAACTGGAGAAATCCACATTAACCCTGTGCGGTTGCAGGGTCCCAAAGCGGGAAATTAGATGTTCTTCCTCCAGGCATCGGGTTGTAACAGTTTGGCGATGGAGGAGGCCCAGGACCTGCATGTTCTTGGCGGAGTGGGAGTGGGAGGGGATGTTGAAGTGTTCAGCTACGGGACGGTGGGGTTGGTTTGTGCTCAATATTGGAAATGTGCTCAATAAATCCAGCTATTGTAGGGGTTAGTAATGCTGTTGCTGCATTGCATTGAAAGGGATATTGTTACAGAATAAAGGGGCACTACGAAGAAAATTTCTTCTCTCAGAAGGTTGTGAATGTCTGAAATTCTCTACCTGGTGGTGTGAAAGATAGATTACTAAAAGTATTTAGAGAGAAAATAGATTTTTGAAATGTTGAGAAGTTGAGGGTTGAGAGGAACTAGCAGTAAAGAGGAGTTTAGGCCGAGGGCAGATCAGCCATGATGTTGCAGAATGATGGGGCAGGCTTGAGGAGCCGAATGATCTACTCCTCCTATTTCTTATGTCATTGTCCATATTTTGGCACAACATAATGAAGAGTAACTCCTGGCTAGCAGTGCTTGACCGGATGCATGGCTGGGGTTGACAATTGGCAGCAGGAATCCTTGGAATTTCTGAGTGCTTCCACCTGTGCAATAAGGAGTATTTGAGGAGTGGGACCTCAGTGGGGCGTCGTCCTTATGTACTGAGATAGTTACATGACAAATCTGCCAGGCCTCTCAAGGAGAAACCCTCTGTGAAGCTCAGTGGAGTAGGTTGGGCTTCTGTCGATGCTATCATTCTGCGTTGGGTAGAAAGTGTTGATATCAGTTTCAGCCCTCAGTCCTTTTAGCTGCTCAGTGATCGCTGCTATAAAATGTTGTTGATGAATATTCTTACTGCCATCCGAGTAGTTAAATAGCATTTTGCTCATCAAAGGATAAGATACTCCACGAATAGTACTGTTCATGGACCATGTAGTTCAGTAAGAGTTAAAATCTGCTTGAGCTGAAACTCTAAATAGTGCTCTTTCAAGGTTGAAATGAATCTACATTGAAGTTTGATTTTCTTTACAACTCTCGTTTGAAATTTTCAGCCAAAACGTGAGTTTCATGCTTAACCCTGCTCTGCATAACTGCCAAGGACAATGGATAAAAGTAGGAATAAGGTGTAAAGAATTAAGTTTTCATACAAGGTTAGTCATTAGTTCTTATTTTGTAAGGCAAAGCATGTTTGCTGACTGTTCCTGACTAAAGATGCGCACACACTGTTCTCAAAATATTTAACTCTTGTCTGTGAAAGGATTTTCTGAGAAGTGCTACTTTTGAAGTAGACCCAATTGTACTTTCACTTAAATTGATATAGTGTGTAAAGCTAGCTGCAGCTGTTTATGTATAATCATTATTGAGTACAAATATGCCATCATCTGATGGTCACCTTAAATCCATGGAGAAAGTGAGGACTGCAGATGCTGGAGATCAGAGTCAAAAAGTGTGGTGCTGAAAAAGCACAACCAGCCAGGCAACATCCGAAGAGCAGGAGAGTCAAAATTTCGAGCATAAGTTCTTCAGATTTGGATGCTGCCTGACCAGCTGTGCTTTTCCAGCACCATGAACTTAAACCCATGTCGAGGTATTATTTTGAAAATGTGTTTATCCTTAAGAATTCTCCCAGATGGTTTGATAGGTATATATATCATCTATGAAGGCAAAATTATACACTTTCAAAAGAGCTCACACTGTTATCAAGCTTCAAGACCATCGCCAATACCTATGTCAGAGTGCTGGTGATATGTGCAGGGCTCTGCTGCAACAGAACATTCTTGTCCAGTTACCCCAGGGCTGAAACAAAAAAATTCTCCTTTCGATTTGGAAATGTTAAGCTCCTCCTGTTAACCCCTCAGGTTGATTTAATCATTTTCATCTATGTTCTCCCTGTGCACTTTGTGACTCAATAGGATTCAGTCTCCTCTTGCAGTCTTAATTATTTTGATATTGGATATGGTCTGAGCTTTGGTCTGATGCTCCCAATTTGACATTGGTCAAGTAAGAGATCGAACAAATGTGCAATTAAATAAGTCTTTAACAAATATAGAAATTGCTAGAAAAGCTCAGCAGGTCTGGCAATATCTGTGGAGAGAAAGCAGAGTTAACATTTTGGGTCAAGTGGTCCTTCCTCAGAACTCCACAGTTTTCTGTCCATAGATGCGGCCAAACCTGCTGAACATTTCCAGCAATTTGTGTTTTTGTTTCTGATTTACAGCATCCACAGTTCTTTCGATTTTTATTAAATAAGTTTTTGCTGTGTGTTTGAGAATTTAGATCAGTTTTGCTTGCAAGTGCTTGTTTAACATATCAGAAAAAGTTTTACAATGGATTCCTTCATGCTAATTACATGGAATGCTTCTTGCCAGTTGATGCCTTCACTCAAATCACCCAGCTTAATAATTGCACAAACTATAGAGAATATCTGTATCTGTGAATGTTCTAGAATTAAGATTTAAAATGAAGGGCAAGATGACTTTTGTATAATCTATTTTTAGTTTTGCAATACTCGAGAGATTTGAAGAGCCCAGTGAACTCAGGGTTTTGGTGAAAGGTCTTTGATCTAAAATGTTAACTCTAATTAATTCTCTAAAATGCAGTCTGACCAGCTAAGTACTTATGAATTTTTTCTATTATTATTTCAGATTTACAACATGCATGCTCCATTGCTTTCATATAATTCTTGTAGTCTGGTATCAAAACTGAAAACATTGCTCCAATTGGGGTCCCAAAAAAAGCTCTGTTTAACTGAGCCATCAGTTCCTCACCACATATCTCAGCTCCCTTTGAGATAAAAAAGACTTCTGTTCACCAATGAGATTATTTTTGTACTAGTTTATTAGGTTTTCATGATTTGTGCACACAAACACTTAAATTCTTGTGTATATTCACAGTTCTGGGTCTCTCAGCATGGAAAATACACTCTGTTTTGTCTTTTTAGAATCCATTTATGAACTCTCACTGTTCTCAGTTAAGTCCATTTGCCCTAGGTTCAGTCTGAAAACAAATAAAATGTCAAAAATTAAGATTTTGTCATGATCAGTGAGGAAGACCAAAATATTGTGTTTGTATCTTAAAGATTCCAATGATTTTTATTTTACTTTGAGAATGGGATCAAAGACCAAAATCAGTGCAAAATGCCTGGACTTCGGCTTACTGCATAATTTTGGTTTATCATTGTTGTCACAAAGCAATGATGTGCCTTTGACGCAGTTGTGAAAGAACTAAGACAGAGATCGATTAATCTATCGACCAGCTCCTTCACCTTGGTTTTCTACAAGTTAATGGAATACTTTAGACTATAGGTTGCTTCTAACGTAATGAGAATTAGAAACAGGAGAACATCAGTTCACTCCAGTTTGAGTGCAACAAATGCCAATGTACCTTGATTCTGATGGGACTTGGCCTGACTCATAATGACTTGCTTACAGATTAGTTATCAGGCTTTAGCAGACAGTTGGAATTTGCTTCTTTAGGATATCTTCCAATCAGCTCCACAGATTTCCTCCAGGCTGCTTGTTGTAAATGTTCTCAGTGCAGTGTATTTGTTATTTCCCTTTCTCTCTGCTTGCTACCATATGGCACTCAGAAGCATTCAGCAAAGATGTTTGCAAAAGGTTGTTTAAATATTGAAACCTATTGAATTGCAAGGAGGTGTGATCCTGTTCACAGAATCAAGGATGCTTACGGCGCAGAAGGAGGCAATTCCTTCCATGTTGTGTGCATCAGCTCTTCAAACGAGTCTCAATGCCGAGTGTTTATGACCTACTTTTTCCCTAAACCATTACACACTGTTTCTCTCCAGATAATCACCCAATGTCCCCTTGAATACCTCAATTGAACCTGCCTTAACCACATTTCCACACAGTACATTCCATACCCTAACTACTTGCTGTGTGAAAAAAGCTTTTTCTCACGTGTCCCTTGTTTCTTTTGCATATTATTTAAAATCTGTGCCTTTCATTCATCTTCTTTTCGCAAATGGGAATAGCCTCTCCCTGCTACTCCGTTCAGTCAACTCTGTCAAATCTCCTCTCCACCTTCTCGTGAAGGACAACAGTCCCAGCCTCTTCAGTCTGTCCTCATAACTGAAGCTTCTCGTTCCTGGAATCTTGCAATTTTTCTTCTTGCAATTCTTGCGAAACACTTATGTATGCTGTTGAATGCGCTCATATCTTTCCGATAATGTGATGCCCACAATTACACACAGTACTCCAACTATAGTCTAACAAGTGTCTTGTACAAGTTCAACATCGCCTCTTTGCTCTTGTTCTCTGTTCCCCAAATAATAAAGCTGGGAATGCTGTGTGCATTCTCTACCTGTTCTGCCACCTTCAAGATCTGTGCACATGTACCTAGGTCCTTCTGCTACTCTAAATCCTCCTCCCTTGAGAATTTTCTTCATATTGTCTTTCAATGTTCTTCTGACTGTTCACCTCACACTTCTCTGCATTTTACCTCATCTGTCACCTATCCACCCACTCAGCACTGTCCTCCTCACAGTTCACAATTTTTGCAAGTTTGTATCATTTGCAAACTTTGAAATTGTCCTTGTCCACCAAGATCCGTAACATACCATATATCAGGAAAAGCAAAGGCTCTAATACTGACCCCTGGGAAAAACTCTACTCCAAACCTTCTTCAAGAAGGTAACCATTGACTATCACTGTCTGTTTCCTGTCACTTAGCCAATTTTACAAGCATGTAAGTACTATCTCTTTTATACTATAACTTTACTCTCAAATCTTTGGATGGCACCATATCACACATCTGCAGGATATTCATGTCAACACCTCAACAATATAACCCTCATCGATCCTTCTGTTAGCTCATCAAAAATCTTGAGCAAGTTAGTTAACCATAATTTCCCCTTGAGAAATCTGTGTTAATACTTTCCAGTCAGTCCATCTCTTTCCATGTGATTATTAATTCTATCACAAGTTACTGTTTCTGGAAGTTTGCCGCCCACCAAAATTAAACTAACTGGTCTATAATTAACCTTGGAACCTTCTATAAAGAAGACTATCATATTTGAAATATGCCGGTCTCTTGGCACTTCCCCTGATTCCAGGAAATTATGGCCAGTGCCACCATAATTTCTATCCTCGCTTCCTTCAAAATCCTTGGCTGCATCTCATCTGATCCTGGTGCCTTGACAACTTAATCTATTCAAAATCTTTGCTTATTATCTTTGAACCCCACATCCTTTTTTGTAAAGAAGGATGCAAAGTATTCATTTCATACCTCAACCATGACCCCTGCCTTCATGTACTAATCCCCTTTTTGGTCTGTATTCAGGCCTGATCCTCTTCAAGCTATTCTTTTACTATTTATATCCCATAGAATACTTTAAGATTCCCTTTTATGTTAAGTGCTCGTCTTCTCTCATTATCCCTCACGATTTCTTGTTGTTTCTGTTATTTGCTTTTGAACCTATCCTGCTAAACCTTTGCAGTTTCTCTCAGTTCTCAATTGTATTTGCTGTCTTACATCTGTCATGTGCATACTTTTTCTTTCTTATCTTATTTCTACTTTCTTTGTCCCTCTAGTGGGCAGCATGGTGGCGCAGTGGTTTGCACTGCTGCCTCACAGTACCAGAGACCTGGGTTCAATTCTCGCCTCAGGCAACTGTCTGTGTGGATTTTGCATATTCTCCCTGTGTCTGCATGGGTTTCCTCCCACAGTCCAAAAATGTGTAGGTTAGATGAATTGGCTATGCTAAATTGCCCGTAATGTTAGGTGTTGGGGTGGACTTGTTCGGCCGAAGGGCCTGTTTCCACACTGTAAGTAATCTACCTTACTTGAATCATCTGCTCTTTGAAGGTAACTCATTGTTCAGTTCTTGTTTTCCTTTCCAAACTCTTGTTCCAGTCACTCTTTCCCAGCTCTGTTCTTGTCCCATTGAAGACAGCTCTCTGTCAATTAAATTTCTTATTCTGGGTTGTTGCTTGTGATTCTCCATAACCACCCTGAATCTTTGATACAATGATCATTGTCTTCTAAATTTTCCCACGCTGAGACTTAATCTACTTGGCCCATCTTCTTTCCAAGTATTAGGTCTAACAATGCAACTTTAATTGTAAAAATTTCAAAAATGCATTGATACAGTATACAGTAAACAAGCTGTGATTTCAGCAATGTCTTGTATAACTGGATCACAACATGTTTGCGATTTTGGAGAAGATTTGTAGCTCAGGTTATAAGGTCGCTTGCTGAGCTGGTAGAGTTGTTTTCTATAGATTTCATCACCATACCAGGTAACATCATCAGTGAGCCTCCAGTTAGGCGCTTGTGTTCTGTCCTGCTTGCTATTTGTGTGTCTTGATCTGTTGTGGTGGGTGATATCACTTCCGGTTCTTTCTCTGAGAGGTTGGTAAATGGGGTTCAAATCGATATGTTTGTTAATGGAGTTTCAGTTTGAATGCCAGGCCTTGAGGAATTTCCATCCGTGTCATTGTTTAGCCTGTCCCAGAATGGATGTATTATCCCAGTCAAACTAGTTACCCTCTTCGTCTGTGTGTATGGATATTAGTGATAGTTTGTAGACATCACAGTAGAATGAAAAGCCAATGGAAAGCTGCAGATCAGCGTTTACTGGAAAGCCACACACACTGACCAGATACTCAACTACAGGAACAATCATCCCAACACCCACAAACGGAGCTGCACCAGGACATTATTTAAACGAGCTACAACACGCTGCAGCATCCAGGAACTACAAGAAGCCAAGGAAAAACACCTATACAGCGTATTCAGGAACAACGGATACCCGATTAAGTGCAGTCCTCCATTTCATACTTAACAGACCTAAACAAGAAGACACAACATGGCCAAAGTCCCTAGCCACCCTGCTATACATTAAAGACATCTCGAAGATGATGACCAAACTACTCTGGCCCTCAGGCATCATGATAGCCCACAAACCTACTACCATACTGAAACAGTTCTTGATAAATTTAAAGGACCCCATACCAACAAACAGCAGAATGAACATCATATCCAAAGTACCCACAAGGATTGCAACAAACATTACATTGGACAGACGGGCAGGAGAGTAGCCACTGGGATACATGAGCACCAACTCGCCACCAGAATACATGATATCACTTGAGGGCCACTAGTTCGACTAGGACAATTCATCCATCCTGGGACAGGCTAAACAAAGACATGCACGAGAATTCCTAGAGGCTTGGCATTCAAACTGGAACTTCATTAACAAACATATTGATTTGGATCTCAGTTACCAACTTCTCAGAAAAAGAACCAGAAGTCAAATCACTCACCACATCAGGGAGAACAGCCCCGGCTTATTCAACCTCTCTCCGTAGCTGAAATCCTCCAAACCTGGCAAAATCCTTGTAAATCTTTTCTGAACCCTTTCAAGTTTCACAAGATCCTTCCGAGAGGAAGGAGACCAGAATTGCACACAATATTCCAAAAGTGGCCTAACCAATGTCATGTACAGCTGCAACATGACTTTCCAACTCCTAAACTCGATGCTCTGACCAATAAAGGAAAGCATACCAAAAGCCTTCTTCACTATCCTGTCTACCTGCGACTCTACTATGAACCTGCACTCCAAGGTCTCTTTGTTAGCAAGACTCCCTAGGACCTTACCATTAAGTGTATAAGTCCTGTTAGGATTTGCTTTCCCAAAATGTAGCACTTCGTATTTATCTAAATTAAACTCCATCTGTCACTCCTCAGCCCATTGGCCCATCTGATCAAGATCCCGTTGTAATCTAAGGTAACCTTCTTCGCTGTCCACTACACCTCCAATTTTGGTGTCATCTGCAAACTTATTAAGTATACCTCCTATGTTCATATCTGAAGATATGACACTTTTTTTATTGTTGACTGGAACATTAATATTTTTATTCATTCTCTGTTCCCTAATGTTACCAGCCTTACCTTTCACTCTAACAAGAACATAATGCCTCCAAATTCTCGTTATCACACTTTTGAAAGCCTTCCACTTGCCAGTTGTCCCTCCACTTGCAAGCTGTCTATTCCAATCAAATTTTGTAAGTTCTTTTCTGATATAGTGCATTTTGGTATAATGTGACAGTTGCATTCCTCTGCAACCTCACACTATAGAAAGTTACAGTAAGGAAAATTGCAATAGAAAATCGCACTGTAGAAGATCACTAAAACCGTCTACAATTTGTCAACCGCGTTATAACCAATTCGCGTTGATGAAATGCATGTTAAACCAGAACAGTCTACATTATAAAAACGTATAGAACAAGCCTTTGAAAAGAAGGTCAGATCAGTTTTGTCATCCTGAGTAACTCCTTGACATAGAAGTCTGTGCTTTACATGTTGTTCCCAGTGAGGCACAGGAAGACAAGCAACAATTTGCGTGGGGAACCATCAACTCAGTGAAAGTCATTCTTCGGCCTCCCCAAAACATGTTGGTCTTCCTGCACAAAGAGTGGTTCTTGACCAAGTATTGCAGATTAGCAGAATCCAAGGACCTGGACTACATGCTGGGGGATGCACAAAAGCTCGTGGCAGCTGCAGCAGAAGTGTAATGAGAAAACCTCTTTTTCTGGTTGGCAAAATAGAGAGAGGCTGAATGGGCTGGGGCTGTTGTCTCTGGAGCGTCAGAGGCTGAGAGGTGACCTTATAGAGGTCTATAAAATCATGAGAGGCATGGATAAGATAAATAGACCAAGTCTTTTCCCTGGGGTGGGGAATCCAGAACCAGAGGGCATAGGTTTAGGGTGAGAGGGGAAAGATATATAAGAGACTTAAGGGGCAATTTTTTCACACCAAGTGTAGTACATGTATGGAATGAGCTGTCAGAGGAAGTGGTAGGGCTAGTACAATTGCAACATTTAAAATGAATCTGGATGGGTATATGTATAGGAAGGGTTTGGAGGAATATGGGCCAGGTGCTGGTAGGTGGGACAAGATTGGGGTGCATATGTGTTTGGCATGGACGAGTTGAACCGAAAGGTCTGTTTCTGTGCTGTACACCTCTATGACTCCATGAGATAAGAGCAAGTGAAGAGAGAATATGATGCCTGCGAGATTAAAGAGGTCATTTTTGTGTTGAACTGCAGGAGATGGGAGAGGTGTTAAATGAATATTTTGCATCAGTTTTTACTGTGGAGAAAGAAATGGAGGCTAGAGAACTCAGGGAAATAAATATTGTTATTTTGAAAACAGTTCTCATTAAGATAAATAGTGCTGGATGTCTTAGAAAACATAAAGATGAATAAATCTCTGAGGCTTGATCAAGTGTTGATCTTCCCAGGGTGTTGTGGGAAGATAGGGAGGAAATTGTAGAACCCCTGACAGATATATTTGTTTCATCTATAACTAAGATGAGGTGCTAGAGGAATGAAGGGTGGCTAATGTTGTGCCTTTATATAAGAAACTAAGGAAAGTCTGGGAACTATAGGCCTGTGAATCTGACATCAGTGGTGGATGTGATTCTGAAAAATAGGATTTATATGCATTTGGAGAGGCAAGAAATGATTTGGGATAGTCAGCATTGTTATGTGTGAGGGAAATCATGTCTTACAAACATGATTGAGTTTTTTGAGGAAGTAACCAAAAAGATTGATGAGGGCGGAATGGTAGGTATTGTTTACTTGGACTTCCGTAAAACCTTTGATATGGTTCCATATGGTAGACTAATTAGTAAAGATAGATCACATGCGATGCAAGGTGAGTTTGCTAATTGGGTCCAAAATTGGCTTGACTGTTAGAGACAGAGGGAAGTGGTGGAAGGTTGTTTATTGGACTGGAGGATTGTGGCCAGTGGTGTTCCACAGGGATTGGTACTGGGTCTACTTTTGTTTGTCATGTATTTAAATGATTTGGATGAGAATATAGGAGGTATGATGAGTAGGTTTGTGGATGACCCCAAAATTGAGCCATAGTGGACAGTGAAAAAGGTTACCTAAGATTACAAAGAGATCTTGATCAGTTGGATCAATGGGCTGAGGAGTGGGAGTTGGAGTTTCATTTGGATAACTGTGAGGTATTGTATTTTGGTAAAACAAACAGAGGCAGCAATTATATAATTAAACAAAGGGCTCTGTGTAGTGTCGTAGAATAGAGAGACCTATGGGTTCAGGGACATAATTCTTTGAAATTTGCATCACGAGTAGACAGGGTAGTTATGAAGGCATTTAGCAAGCTTACCTTCATTGCTCAGATCTTTGAGAATGGAACTTAGGACATTGTGGACCAAACACTAGCACCTGCTTCTCATGCTGTTTAAACTCGTGTTCCATTTCTTATGGGCTTAGATTAGAGAGGTGCTGAAAAAGCACAGCGGGTCAGGCAGTATCTGAGGAGCAGAAAAATCGATGTTTCGGGCAAAAGCCCACTTTCTCCACACCAAAGGGGTAGCCATGGGCACTCGTATGGGCCCCAGCTATGCCTGTCTCTATCGGCTACGTAGAACAATCCATCTTCTGTATTACACAGGCACCATACCCCACCTCTTCCTCTGCTACATTGATGACTGCAGCGGCACCATCTTGCGCTCCCGCGAGGTGGTTGAGCAGTTCATCAACTTCACCAACACATTCCATCCTGACCTTAAATTCACCAGGACCATCTCTGACACCTCCTTCCTCTTCCTTGAGCTCTCCATCTCCATTAATGACGACCGACTTGACAGTGACATACAAACTCCCACAGCTACCTGGATTACACCTCTTCCCACTCTACCTCCTGCAAAAATGCCATCCCGTATTCCCAATTCCTCCGCCGTCGCTGTATCTGCTCCTAGGAGGACCGGTTCCACCACAGAACACACCAGATGGCCTCCTTCTTTAGAGATCACAATTTCCCTTCCCACATGATTGAAGATGCCCTCCAACACATCTCATCCACATCCTGCACCTCCGCCCTCGAACCCCCCCTCCAACCGTAACAAGGACAGAATCCCCCAGTCCTCACTTTCCACTCAACCGATCTTTGCATAAACCGCATCATCCGCTGATATTTCCGCCACCTCCAAACAGATCCCACCACCAATGATATATTGCCCTCCCCACCCCTATCCACTTTCCGCAAAGACCATTCCCTCCATGACTACCTGGTCGGGTCCACGCCCCTACAACCCACCCTCCCATCCTGGCACCCTCCCCTGCCACTGCAGGAATTGCAAAACCTGCGCCCACACCTTCTCCCTCACCTCCATCCAAGGCCCCAAAGGAGCCTTTCACATCCATCAAAGTTTCACCTGCACATCCACCAATATAATTTATTGTATCCATTGCTCCCGATCTGGTCTCCTCTACATTGGGGAGACTGGACTCCTCCTCACAGAGCACTTTAGGGAGCATCTCTGGGACACCCGCACCAATCAACCCCACCGCCCCGTGGCCCAACATTTCAACTCCCCCTCCCACTCTGTCGAGGACAGCAGGACCGGGGCCACCTCCAACGCTGATCCCTCACCACCCGATGCCTGGAGGAAGAACACCTCATCTTTTGCCTTGGAACACTTCAACCCCAGGGTGTCAATGTGGACTTCAACAGTTTCTTCATTTCCCCTCTCCCCCCCCCCCCCCCCCCCACACCTTACCCCAGTTCCAACCTTCCAGCTCAGCACTGTCCTCATGACCTGTCCTACCTGTCAATCTCCCTTCCCACCTATCTGCTCCACCCTCCCCTCTGACCTATCACTTCCATCCCCACCCAAATTCACCTGTTGTACTCTTTGCTACCTTCTCTTCCCCCCCCCCCCCACACCTCCAATAATCTCTCCACCCTGGAGGCTCCCTGCCTCTATTCCTAATTTCAGCTTTTGCCCGAAATGTCGATTTGCCTGCTCCTCGGATGCTGCCTGACCTGCTGTGCTTTTCCAGCACCACTCTAATCTAAACTCTGGTTTCTAGCATCTGCAGTCCTCACTTCTGCCTTCCATTTCTTATGTCCTAATCCCAATAAATCCAAGACGACTTCAGGTCTGCTTGTAATAATGTTTAATATATGTACTACCAAATGATTATTTCAAAACCTCTTTTACTTATTCAAATACTGTATTGCCCCTGTTTCTGCTCCCAAAGAGCTTTACTGAAATGCTATCATGAGTTGCTTGGGTTAATTCTCTTCATTTCCAGGAAACCAGTGTTTCCGTACTATGAATTTCTTGACTGCAGAAATTACAGTATATTGTTTGTAAAGTGTATTCTGCATATAATATATTTCTTAATTGATCAGTTCACTGGACATAATTGTTGAAATGTCAAACAAAAACCGAACTTGCTGTAGAAACTCAGCAGGTCTGACTGTGTGGGAAGAGAGCAGAGTTAATATTTCGAATTCAGTGATCCTATCTCAGTTCTGGGGAAGGGTCATTGAATTAGAGTGTTGGCTGTGCTTTGTCTCCACAGATGCTGCCGAACCACCTGTGTTTCTCCAGAGATTTCTGTTTTTGTTTCAGATTTACAGCATCTGCATTTCTTTATTTTCTTTTAATGTTGCAATTTCTGTGAATCTGAAAACAGGAAATGAAATCATGGACTTCACAGTGTAGAAAGAAGCATTAGGCTCATCTTCCCTAAATACTGTTACTTTTGTCTTGAGGAGAACAGAAGGATGAACTGACAGGTCACTGTCTAAGGATATGGGGTACGTCATTTTGGTATGAGGTGAGAAGAAATGTCTTCATTTAGAAAGTAGTGAGCTTGTGGAATTATATCCCGCAAAAACTGTTGAGGCCAAAACACTTTTAAGAAGAGTTAGATATAGTTCTTGGGACTGCAGATATTGGATGAAAGTGGAAACCAGGTATTGAGTTAAATGATCAGCCAATAACACATTGAATGGTGGAGGAGTCTTGAATGGCAAAATTACCTACTCCTGCTCTTACTTTCAATGTTTCTAACTTGACTTTGTCACTGCCATATTTTTGCAGGTTTATTGTTGCATCATATGGGAGGTGTGATATCATGATAATGTCAATGAACGAGTAATTTAGAACCTCAGATTATAATGTTCTGGGAATGAGAATTTAACTGGAAGTTTTTGCTGCAAACGTTTCGTTCCCTGGCTAGGGAACATCATCAGTGCTATTGGAGCCTCCTGTGAAGCGCTGCTTTGCTGTTTCTTCCGGTATTTATAGTGGTTTGTTCTTGCCGCTTCCGGGTGTCAGTTTCAGCTGTAGTAGTTTGTATGTGGGGTCCAGGTCGATGTGTCTGTTGATGGATGTTCTTGCCGTTTCCGGGTGTCAGTTTCAGCTGTAGTGGTTTGTATATGGGGTCCAGGTCTATGTGTCTGTTAATGGAGTTTGTGGATGAATGCCATGCCTCTAGGAATTCCCTGGCTGTTCTCTGTCTGGCTTGTCCTATGATGGTAGTGTTTTCCCAGTCAAATTCATGTTCCTGGTTGTCTGAGTGTATGGCTACTAGGGATAGCTGGTCGTGTCGTTTTGTGGCTAGCTGATGTTCATGAATGCGGACTGTTAGCTGTCTTCCTGTTTGTCCTATATAGTGTTTTGTGCAGTCCTTGCATGGTATTTTGTAAACTACGTTGGTTTGGCTCGTGCTGGCTATTGGGTCCTTTGTTCTAGTGAGTTGTTGTCTGAGTGTGGAAGTTGGCTTGTGTGCTGTTATGAGTCCTAAGGGTCGCAGTAGTCTGGCTGTCAGTTCTGAGACGCTCCTGACGTATGGTAGTGTGGCTAGTCCTTTTGGTTGTGGCATGTCTTCGTTCCGTGGTCTATCTCTTAGGCATCTGGTGATAAAGTTGCGTGGGTATCCGTTTTTGGCGAATACCTTGTATAGGTGTTCCTCTTCCTCTTTTCGCAGTTCTGGTGTGCTGCAGTGTGTTGTGGCCCTTTTGAATAGTGTCCTGATGCAGCTTTGTTTGTGTGTGTTGGGGTGGTTACTTTCATAGTTTAGGACTTGGTCTGTGTGTGTTGGTTTCCTGTGTACCCTTGTGGTGAATTCTCCGTTGGGTGTTCTCTCTACTAACACGTCTAGGAATGGGAGTTGGCTATCCTTTTCCTCTTCTCTCGTGAATCGTATTCCTGTGAGTGTGGCGTTGATGATTTGGTGTGTTTTTTCTATTTCTGTGTTTTTGATGATTACAAAGGTGTCATCGACGTATCTGATCCAGAATGACGGTCATCTTAGATAAATCAGACTACATCAATAAAGCACAAGAACTACTCGCAGACACCAACACCTACCAAATGAAGGATTCCGACCCCACACCACAACTCACCAATAGAATAATCAACACACTAAGGAATCTACAAAAAAATGGACAGATAACCAAAGCGGACCAGCAAAGAATGAAACCTGAAAGCAACAACACCCCCAGATTCTACGGACTACCCAAAGTACACAAACCAGACATCCCACTCCGACCCATAGTATCACTACCAGGGACACCAGCATACAAACTGGCCAAAGAACTACAACAAAAACTGAAACACCTAGTCAGCGGATCCAAACACTCCATACAATCAACACAAGAATTCTTGGACATCATCAGGAATACACACATAGACAAAGAAGAAACCATGGTATCATTCGACGTGACGGCACTGTTCACATCAATTGACAAAACCCTAGCCAGAGAAACAACAGCCAACCTACTGGACATACATAACAGAACACAGGAGGCCGAACCTATCAACAAGGACGGCATACTTAAACTACTAGACCTGTGCCTCACCACACACTTTACATTCAACAATCAGATATACGAACAAATCAACGGAACACCCATGGGATCACCAATCTCGGGACTCATAGCAGAGGCAGTTATGCAAAGGTTAGAACATACAGCCCTACCACAAATCCAACCCAAACTCTGGATCAGATACGTCGATGACACCTTTGTAATCATCAAAAACACAGAAATAGAAAAAAACACACCAAATCATCAACGCCACACTCACAGGAATACGATTCACGAGAGAAGAGGAAAAGGATAGCCAACTCCCATTCCTAGACGTGTTAGTAGAGAGAACACCCAACGGAGAATTCACCACAAGGGTACACAGGAAACCAACACACACAGACCAAGTCCTAAACTATGAAAGTAACCACCCCAACACACACAAACAAAGCTGCATCAGGACACTATTCAAAAGAGCCACAACACACTGCAGTACATCAGAACTGCGAAAAGAGGAAGAGGAACACCTATACAAGGTATTCGCCAAAAACAGATACCCACGCAACTTTATCACCAGATGCCTAAGAGATAGACCACGGAACGAGGACATGCCACAACCAAAAGGACTAGCCACACTACCATACGTCAGGAGCGTCTCAGAACTGACAGCCAGACTACTGCGACCCTTAGGACTCATAACAGCACACAAGCCAACTTCCACACTCAGACAACAACTCACTAGAACAAAGGACCCAATAGCCAGCACGAGCCAAACCAACGTAGTTTACAAAATACCATGCAAGGACTGCACAAAACACTATATAGGACAAACAGGAAGACAGCTAACAATCCGCATTCATGAACATCAGCTAGCCACAAAACGACACGACCAGCTATCCCTAGTAGCCATACACTCAGACAACCAGGAACATGAATTTGACTGGGAAAACACTACCATCATAGGACAAGCCAGACAGAGAACAGCCAGGGAATTCCTAGAGGCATGGCATTCATCCACAAACTCCATTAACAGACACATAGACCTGGACCCCATATACAAACCACTACAGCTGAAACTGACACCCGGAAACGGCAAGAACATCCATCAACAGACACATCGACCTGGACCCCACATACAAACTACTACAGCTGAAACTGACACCCGGAAGCGGCAAGAACAAACCACTATAAATACCGGAAGAAACAGCAAAGCAGCGCTTCACAGGAGGCTCCAATAGCACTGATGATGTTCCCTAGCCAGGGAACGAAACGTTTGCAGCAAAAACTTCCAGCTTGGCGAACAGAACCACAACAATGGACACCCGAGCTACAAATCTTCAACCAGACTTTAATGAGAATTTAAATCCCATCATGGCAGAGCATGAAATTTAAATTCATCAAAAAATCTGGACCTAAATAACCACTTTTGATTTTTCATACAAAGCTGTCTGGTTCACTGATGTCCTTTAAGGAAGGAAATCTACTGTACTTACCTCATATGGCTTTCATGTGACTCCAGACTTCCCTGGAGCAGTGGGCACTGAGGGGTTACCCTATAGTGGTTTACAAAATTATGGGCATGGATAAGGTAAATGGACAAGGTTTTTTCCCTGTGCAAGGGGAATACAAAACTAGATTTAGGGTGTGAGGGGAAAGATTTAAAAGGAACCTAAGGGGCAACTTTTTCATGTAGAGGGTGGTTCCTGTATGGAATGAGCTGCTAGAGGAAATGGTGGAGACTCATTTAGAAATCATTTGAATGGGTATATGAATAGGAACGGTTTAGAGGGATATGGGCCAAGAGCTGTCAAATGGGACGAGATTAATTTAGGATATCTGGTCAGCATGGACGAGTTGGCCTGAGGTGTCTGTTTTCGTGCCGTACATCTCTATGACTCTAATCATGGTGAAATTGCACATCATGTTAGTGTGGCCTCGTCTGGAATACTGTGTGCTGTTCTATTGTCCTGTTATTGGTTGGATATTATTAAATTGGAAAGGATTTAAAAAGGATTTACCAAGATGTTTATAGGAATGGAAGGTTTTACTTATGAAAAGATAAGCTGGATAGGGTGGGACATTTTTCACTGAAGCATAGGAGGTTGAGGGGAGACTTTTTAGATATCATAAGGTGGCTAACAAAGGTCTTTTTCCTAAGTTGGGGGAGTTCAAAATTCGGTGGCATATTTTTTAATGTGAGAGGAGAAAGATGTAAAAAGGACATGAGGGCAATCTTTTTACATAGAGCGTGGTTAATGCGTGGAATGAACTGTCAGAGAGAATGGTGGATATAGCACAGTTACAGCATTTAAAAGGTATTTGAGTAAGTACATTAATATGAAAGGTTTGGAGGAATATGTGCCAAACGTTGGCAGGCAGGACTAGTTTAGTTTAGAAAGTCATCTGGGTTGGTTGGACTGAAAGGTCTGTTTCCATGGTGAATAATTTCATGACTGTAAACAAGTGGACAGAAGTCTCTTTCACATCAGAACACCTTGAGGACAGTATGCAGAATGGCCAAGCCTCTGAGGAGGAGGATCTGACAGGACGATTTTTTTGGCACTAACCAATTTATGACTTTGTTTATAAGTCTAGTGATGAGGCATTCTGCAAAGTAACTGATAACTTGTTCAAGGGAGTCATCTGACCAGATCGACTATCCCTTTTTCCTACTGGACCTCGAAAATATTATGGTCTGACTGCTGCCTGATAGGCTTATGGTCAAAGGTATTTTTCTACACAGACTTCTCCACAAAGGACAGGTGAATGTCATTTTTCAGGGAACTATCACACTGTAAAATTCTGTTTGTTCCTGAGAGACTGAGAGAGAACGATTGTGTGCCTTTCCATTATTGTACGAATCACAAGTTGTTTTTTGATAATGATTCCCACGCTATCACTAATTCATCCCTTTGTGACTTGGTTTGTTTGTATTAAGTGTAGATCCATATCAGACCATGGCAGTTTTTAGGTAGCTGAATTTATCCTCATTTTTGCCGGATGCTGTTAAAATCATATTCATGCCTGAGATTGGCACAGCCCATGGACTCTGCATATTCAGATTTTGTATCCTGTCAGTATGCTGTTCAAACATGCCTCTGGGTTGAGCCCAAAATAAAATTAGTTTAAACTAAGTTGCTTTGTCTTTAGCCTGTTTAGACTGCAATGTTCAGCAGTCTTCTGTCAAGTATGTTCAGTCTCCCAAAGAATAAATGGCTTCACAGTCTTCTGCATAATCAGAATGTCTGAGAATTAAATATTGTTTAAATCCAAAAGAAGCAATAACATGTGAAGCAATAACACATGTGGATCAATATATAACCTAATAATGATTATTTCTCTAATTACTACAGCTCAGTCTGTGTAAGATAGCTAATGGAATGCAACTTCTGCAATTCAAAGAACTGCAGGAAGTGATGAGGAAGAACATTTAGAGCGTAGATAATCAAAGCGGAAAGCTGATCATCTGTAGCCCATAATCTTCCAATTCTGAAAGATTATAGGGACTGGTTATGCATACAAAAATTACTTGAACTTTATCATGTTTCTTAGAAATGTCAGAAATTGATTCATTTATACTAAATAACCTTGAATTTGAACAGCTGAATTACCATCTCACCAGCAGGTTCTGGTGAGTTAATGTTTTGAGGTGGGAATGTTAGCCACTGGATTCAATTTGTACTGCTGAAGGAGTCAAATGGGATCTTAAATTGATGTCAATTTGAAATTGCACCTCCCACAAGGCAGCATAGACGTTGAATACTGCCTGCTTAAATTGTAAGGCATATGTCCTTAAAAGGGAACTTGAATTCACAAACTTCTGATTCAAAGCTGCTGGTACTCTGAGCATCAATGTCAATCTGGCACCAAAATAGAATGGAGATTAATAGATGGACCTTTACGACAAAATGTTCATGAATAACTATACTTTAATTGTTGCCTACAAATTCGAAGCATGTTGATGCATCAAATTCAGTTGGGAAATGTCAGTGTGAACAACTGGATCTGCCCTATTTCCAATGACAATAAAATTCTGATACTGTAATAAAAGGTACATAAATAGTTGTGCACAGCAGTGTGTTTACTTAAATGGCTGTAAATAAATTGGAGGTGGAGAACCATGACCAGCTTCATAAAACTTAAAATATTAAAAGCACCATAACGGTGCTTGGGGGCAGCACGGTGGCTCAGTGGTTAGTATTACTGCCTCACAACACCAGGGTCCCAGGTTTGATTCCAGCCTCGGGCAACTGTTTGTGGGGAGTTTGCACATTCTCCCCATGTCTGCGTGGGTTTCCTCCGGGTGCTCCAGTTCCCTCCCACAGTCCAAAGATGTGCAGGTCAGGTGAATTGGCCATGCTAAATTGCCCGTAGTTAGAGGATAATGGGTCTGGGTGGGTTACTCTTCAGAGAGTCGGTGTGAACTCGTTGGGCTAAAGGGCCTGTTTCGACACTGTAGGGAATCTAAACTCTAGGGAACTAAATAAATGTCCAACTTTGATTGGACACGACAGCGCTCTGCACTTCAAAATAATAGGGTGCTGCCTCTTGCAGCCATTTTAAAACTTGTAGAATTTTAACAACTTTCAGTCAGATGTCAACAATATTATAGTGTATATACAAATTGGGTAGAGAGATCTGGAGCACCTCCTGATAATTTTTTCTCTCTGTTAGCTGACCCAGTGAGTATAATGCCTTTTGAGTTCTGCAGAAGCTTCTTAGTAAGTAGTGGAGTTGCCAACTTAGACCAGCCTAAGGATTTCTCTGTTACAAGTCAGATTCTTTCACTTCTCATCTGATTTCTTAACATTGGATGGCCTTTTCTTCAGCCTGTTCTGGCCTGAGCTGTTTCAGATGGATCTGTCAATGCATGTAATCAGAAACTAACAAATGTTTTGGCATGGAGAGCGATCTATCTTGTATACCTATATGATGAGATAAAAGGCAATATTACCTCTCAAATAAAAGCTGCAATTGAGAACTTGTTTCTGTTTTATTTTGTTAAATGGTGAGCAAAAAGTGCTCTTATTGATCTTTTCTTCCTATACTTTCTGTCGGTCAGTTAAAGATCTACGTAAATAGCAAGTCCTCTTAAAAAGCGGGAAAAGAAACAGAAGTAAGTCATTTGCACCCTTGAGCCAGAAAATAACATCAATGGCAGCTGTAGAATTTCCAAAGTACAATGAAAGTTTTCCTTTGAGTTGCTGTTTCCAATTGTATTGTAGGCTTCAGTCAAGCACTGCGAGCTCCCACAACCAACAATGCAGTGTGCTGATTGTGGGATAAAGGTTTTCTAGACATCAGGGGTGACTCTGCTTCGGTTTCAAATAGTGACATTGGGTCTTTTGTCCACCTGAAAGGAGAGACAGGGCCATGGTTTAACCTTAAGGTGTGTAGCACTCCCTCAGTACTGCTCTGGACATCACCCTTGATATTTGCACTCATTTCCTTGAGTGGAATCTGAACGTACAACCTTCTGACCTGGATGCAAATGTCTGTCCAATTGCATTACAGCCTGCACTGCCATTCAATATGGGTTTGTTGATGATTGTATAACAAGGAGACGGAAGGAATGAAAATTTGAAATTTTATTTGAAATAATGTTGCTTGATTTGGTTTTATGCTTCTAAACTCCCCTATACATACCTCCTCTGGAAATAATTTTAAACACACACACACACATTAACACCAGAATAGAACACAAAAGTGTAACTTTACAAAAGTATAAGCAGCATGATGTGATTTAGATCACGAACGGTCTGATTAAACTGCATTCACAATTTTGACTTTTTCTGATGAGATGAAAATGTTCATTTTTGTTGTAGATATGAAGATGCTTCTTGCTTTATTCACATTTTTCAGGTTTTGCTGAATGGTTCTCATCAATTTGAAGGCTGTCAGATTCACATAGACTTGAAATGGAGATGAAGTACATGTGCCAGAAACTCTTTAAAATTGTTGGTAATATTGCTTTAATATAATCTGAATTCTGAGTAACTATTCAACCATTACCACACTTGCCCAATTATACCTCCCTGAAACCCTTTGGACCTACCATCCCAAACATTTAAGATGCTGAGGGGACTTGAGCAGGTGGAGTTTAAAATTATGCTTTCTGTTGTGTGATAAACTAGAGCTAGACTCATATTTTAAAAATAAGGGTCACAGAGATGAAGGAATTTCTGTTTTCTTCTTTAGAGTTGTATGTCTTTAGAATTCCCTTCCTCAAAAGCCAGTGGATGCAGAACCTTTAAACATTTTTCAGGAAGCGAGAGATAGATTTATGGTTACCACTATAATGAAAGATTATCAGTGATGTACAGGAATGTAGATTTCAGGTTAAAATTAGATCAGCTATAACCTTTCGAATGCTGGATTAGGGTTAGGTTCAAACAGCCTACTTTTATTAGTTTCTCGTATGTATCACCTATCCAATTGACATCCTACCTTCCCAGCATCCTAAAGTCATGCATGTCTCATGCACCAACTATTTGACAGCAGCTGTCACTGTGAGTGGCCAGCCCTTCAATATGAATTTAATAACTGACTGCTATGAAAGCGGACATGATTTTCCCTCCACTGACAGATCTGTGCTATTAAAGAACTGTCAGAATGGAAGCATGGCTCTCCATTTCTAAAGGAACACTGATTGGAAACTCCTCTCAACAATGCAACCCTTTTGGTAGCTTCTCCGTCTTCTGGCCCAGGATCACTGATGAGTTAGGTGTTTGTGGTGGCTTTGGGATTCCACAGAATCCTGCTGCTCGAAAGCCTCGTGGTTGCTGTGAATGGCCTGCTTTGGCAGCAGCTTCTGGCTAATATTTCAGCAGTCCAGCATGACAGTTGTCTTCAGTGGTGTCTTTGTCAGCTTTCTGCAGTGGTACTATCTTCTCCCGAACCCAGGAGCTATGAATTGAACTACGATGGACTTTGTCTTAAATCTTTAAAAAATTTTTCTTACCTGTGCTTTCTGTCATTGATGTAGGTGCTGTGGTTTGCAACTTAAACACTTACCACTATTATTTTGTAAAAATACAATGGAATAAATTTTTATTCTATTATGTAAAAGAAAATGGCTAGAGTGGCAATCTGTGTGCAAATCCAGCCTATTGTTTTAAATTATTGTATTATTTACATTTTTCCTTGATATATGTAGGAAAAGCAAGCATGTACAGTTTGATTAGTGCAACTGAAAATGAATTTATTGGAAAAAAAAAGGCTTTTTAGTTACATTGTCATGCACCACTTGTGTGCAATCAAATATTAAATTGTTAAAAATAACTTTAAAAGAAAAAACAGAACCATTCACGAGTAATATCATGGGCAAATAGTCAGTTACTTCGTAAATTAAACATAAAATTCTATTCCAAATCTTTTAAATATCTCCAGTAGACTCTTTACGGTCAACAGAAGCAGCTAAACTTCAAAGCTTGTTTTGTGAGTGCTTCACTTGATGTTTTAAAATTGACTGAAAAGTTCATGAAAACTTGATATACACTACAAGTAATTTCTACTTAAAGTTCAGTAACCTTCTTTGGTGGTTTTGTCGGGATTGAGAAAGGATTGTCAAAGAAAACGAGCAGATACTCCAGGCCATAGCCATTTTCATAAGATTTCCTCGGCATTTCTAGGATGTGAACACTTTCCTCAGCACACATTGGACCAGAGAAACCTGCAATGTATATTTGATAATAAGTAATGCTCATGCACTTTAATGTTCACCACCGAAATAACGCTACAGACGGCTCAAGAACTGAACAATGGTGATGGAGGAATATTGCAGTGATCTTAGCTTGACCTCATTGATCAGAATATTGTTGATTTCATGAAGATAAACTCCAATGAAAGAAAATGACTGAGACAGAAAGAGGAAGAAGGAATTGGGGATGAATTAGAGTCACACAAATTATGGATGTGTCGGATTAAAGGTCAATGTTTTGTCATCAGTGAGCCATTTCTGATATTGTAATCAGACCTGAGCTCTACTCCCACTCTTTCTTTTTGCCTTTTCCCACTCCATTACAATTAAATTCAAAGTACCAGCAATGTGCATGCAAAAGAGGTATAATGTAGTGGTGGACAAAGATTTTCATTTGTGAAACCTGCTGTCAGCTGAAAATGAAACAGCCATATATAGACTCTTTAAGAGCTTTTTGCTCTAACAGGAAGCTTGTGTATCACAGTAAGGGCATTGATCTGCTTGAGTGTGCGATATTCTTGGAAAGATCAGTGTACATAAACCAATGCAACAGCGTTGTCTCCGTCCATATTCTCTTCCAAGTCAACAGGGAAAGTCAAGAGGTGCTGTTTGCTAATATTGCAGAGGAAGGTGTTCCCAATAGGATGGATGGAGGTAGCAAAGGTAGTGAACAACCACTGAATCAACTACTGAATTTGGATTCAGTGTTGGAATTGGTCAATTACCTGCTGCAATCCTCAAGAATATCTGTCAACAAGTGTCTCTTTTGAGCAAAGGGAAAAATGGGAGCAGGCTATTGAGTTGGATGATCAGCCATGATCATAATGAATAGTAGCGTGGAATTGAAAGGCTGAATAGCCTATTCTTACCTTATTTTCTGTGTATCTTGTGTCATCTGGTCCATCTCCAACACCTCCCTCCCCTTCCTGGACCTCTCTGTCTCCAGTGATCAACTCCACACTGACATCTGCTACAAACCCACCGGGCCCCACTGCTATCTTGGCTACTCCCCACCCCTCCACTGTACAAACACAATCCCCTACTCCCAATTCCTCTGCCTCTGGCCCTATCTGCTCTCTTGGATGAACAATTGCACTCCAGGCAATCCCAGATGTCCTGCTACTTCAAGAATCATAATTTTTTTCTCCCCTGAGATCAATGGTCCGCTCAACAACATCTCCATTTCCTGCGTCTCCACTGTCGATCCCCACCCCTCCCCCCAACCCCAACAAGAATAGAATCCCCCTGGTCCTCACATTCCACCTCACCAATCTTCAAATCCAGCACATCATCCTTGGCCACTTTCGCCACCTATATTCAGACCCTACCACCAAAACTATATTTCCCTCCCTACCGTTTCTGCATTCTATAGGGACCGTTTACTCCATAGATCCACACTCCCCACCCAAACCCCCTCCACACCTGGCAGCTTCCTCTAACTTTGTACAAGCTGCAAAACCTGCGCCAACTCCCCCCTCACCTCAGTCCAAGGCCCTAAACGGTCATTCCAAATCGGGCAGAGATTTACTTGTGCATTCTCTAATCTTTCTTATTCAACCTGGATCATCACAGTGTAGTACAGGCCCTTCAGCCCTCGATGTTGTGCCAACCTGTGAAACCGATCTGAAGCCCATCTAACCTATGCTATACCATTATCATACAAATGTTTATCCAGTGACCATTTAAATGCCCTTAAAGTTGACGAGTCTACAACTTTTGCAGGCAGGGCATTCCAGGCTCTTACTACTCTCTGAGTAAAGAAACTATCTCTGACATCTGTCCTATATCTGTCACTCCACAAATCAAAGCTATGTTCCCTCGTGCGAGCTATCACCATCCGAGGAAAAAGGCTGTCACTGTCCACCCTATCTAATCCTCTGATTAGCTTGTCCCTCAGCCTTTCTTCATAAGATCTTCCCTCCATACCAGACAACATCCTGGTAAATCTTCTCTCCACCCTTTCCAATGCTTCCACATCCTTCCTATGATTTGGTAACGAGAATTGTACGCAATACTCCAAGTGCGGCCGCAGCAGTTATGTACAGCTGCAACATGACTACATGGCTCCGAAACACAATCTGCCTACCAATAAAAGCTGACACGTAGTACGCCTTCTTAACAAGCCTATCAATCTGGGTGGCAACTTTCAGGGATCGATGCACATTGAAACTGAGCTCATAAACCATCCTGTGCTTATGATGTGTTCTCTTCTACATCGGAGAGACTGAGTGCAAATTCACAGAACAGTTCAGGGAACACCTCTGGGCCACACGCACCAACTAACCCTACTTTCTTGTGGCCAACCACTTCAACTCCCCCTCCCACTTCCCTGAGGACATGTCCACTCTGGGCCTCCTCCATCACCTACACAAGGCCACCCACACCTCATCTGTGCCAAGACCTACAACCACATGGCATGAACACCGAATTGACCACTTTCCAAGTCTCCCCTCCCCTACCCCATCCCAAATCCAACCCTCTGACTCAGATCAGCCCTCTTGACCTAACCCCCCTTCCTTCCCATTGATCTTCTCCACACTTCCCACTGACCTATCATCATTATTTTCTACCCTTGTCTACCTATCGCTATCTCACCTACCTAGCCCCTCTCCAATCCTGAAGAAAGGTGCTGCCCAAAACGTTGGTTCGCTTGCTCCTCAGATGCTGCCTGACCTTCTGTGCTTCTTCCAGCGCCGCAATTTATCAACTGTTTCTTGTGTGGCCATTGTTACTATGTGCAAGTAGGTTGCTGTGTCAGAAGGGTGAATGTGTACAGCCACAACATGAGCTCCCTACTCTTTTACTCAATGCACTGACCAATAAAGGCAAGCGTGAGAAAACCATCTTTACTGTCCTATCTACCTGTGACTTCGCTTTCAAGGAACTATGAGCCTGCACTCCAAAGTGTCTTTGTTAAGCAACACTCCTCAGAACCTTACCATTAAGCGGATAAGCCTTGCCATGATATGCAACACCCACACACATCAAAATTAAACTCCATCTGCGACCCCTTCTGATGAAGATCCCATTGTACTCTGAACATGACACCTTCAATTTTAGAGTAATTTGCAAACTTACTAACCATACCTCCCATGTTCACATCCAAATCATTTATATAAATAACGAAAAGCGGTGGATGCAGCACTGATCCTTGTGGCACATCACTGGTCACAAGCCTCCAGTCTGAAAATCAAACCTCTACCACCATCATCTGTCTTCTACTTGAGAGCCAGTTCAGTATCCAAACAGCTCGTTGTCCCTATATTCCTTACTATCTTTCTTAAATAGTGGCACAATGTTCGCCAACTTCCAGTCTTCCGGTACTCCCCTGTGACTATCGATGATGTAAATATCTTGGCAAGAGGCCCCGGCAACCTTTTCCCTAGCTTCCCAAAGGGTTTAGGGTACACCTAATCAGATCCTGGGGATTTATCCACCTTTATCCATTTTAGACATCCAGCACTTCCTCCACTATAATATGGACATTTTTCAAGAGGGTGCTATTTATTTCCTCATCTTCTCTATCTTCCAAATCCTTTCCCACAGTAAACACTGATGCAAGATGCTCATTTAGTATCTCCCCCATCTTCTGTGATTCCATACAAAGGTAGCCTTGCTGATCTTTAAGGGGCCGTATTTCTCTCCCTCATTTCCCTTTAGTCCTTAATGTATTTGTAGAATTCCTCTGGATTCTCCTTAACTTATTTGCCAAATCTATTTTATGTTTGCTTTTTGCCCTCCTGATTTCCCTCTTAAGTATACTCCTACTGCCTTTATACTCTTCTAAGGATTCACTCGATCTATCCTGTCTATTCCTAACAAATGTATCCTTTTTTTGACCAAAACCTCAATTTCTCTAGTCATGCAGCATTCCCTGCACCTACCAGCCTCGCCCTTCACCCTTACAGGAACGTACTGTCGCAGGACTCATCTTATTTCATTTTTGAAAGCTTCCCATTTTCTAGTCATCCCTTTACCTGTAAACATCAACTTCTGAAAGTTCTTGCCGAATACCATCAAAATTGGCCTTCCTCCAATTTAGAACTTTAACTTTTAGATTCAGTCTATCCTTTTCCATCACTATTTTAAGATTAGTAGAATTATGATCAATGGCCCAAAGTGTCACCCCACTTACACCTCCGTCACCTGCCTTGCCTTATTTCCCAAGAGTAGATCGAGTTTTACACCTTCTGTAGTAGATGTAGCCACGTACAGAATCAGAAAATTTATTTCAGCATGCTTAACACGAAAGAAAACTGATTGAGTAACAATAGCAAATATTTAAGAAAGTAGATCATGGTTCACAGCAAAGACATATCCCAGTGAAGAGCACAGATTCAAGAAAGGGAGTACGTCACTTATCATTAACCAGCCATTTAGCTGAAAAAAAAACTGTGGCAAAGATTAACGGTAAACCAGAGTGTTGAGTTTTAAAGAAGTGTTCTTAAAACAAAAACATAGAACAGTTCGGCGCAGTCCAGGCCCTTTGGCCGTCGATGTTGTGCCAACCTTTTATCCTTCTCTAAAATCAAACTAACCTACATACCCTTCATTTTACTATCATCCATGTGTCTATCCAAGTGTCGCTTAAATGTTCCTCATGTATCTGACTCTACTACCACTGCTTCAGTGCTTTCCACGCACCCACCACTCTCTGTAAAGAACCCACCTCTGAAATCTTCCCTAAACCTTCCTTCAATCACCTTAAAATTATGCACCCTCATGATAGCCATTTCTGCCCTGGGGAAAAGTCTCTGGTTATCCACTGTATCGATGCCTCTCATCATCGAATACACCTCTATCAAGTCACCTCTCATCCTTCTTCGCTCCACTGAGGAACTGAGCTTTATGAACTAGCAAAAGATGACCAAAAAACGAAGGAAAAGATAAACTTTGTGGGTAAACATGCAAGTGTTTTTTGTGGGTGTCGCTGGCCAAGCCAGTGTTTATTGTCCATTTCTCATTGCCCAGAGGGCATATAAGAGTTAACCACATTGCCATGGGGCTGGAGCCACATGTAGTGCAGACAATTAAGGATGGGATTTCTTTCCATAAAGTGCTAGGAAAACTCATGGGGCTAAAGGCTAATCAATCCCCAGGATCTGATGCGATATATCCTCGGATGTTGTAGGAAGTAGCTACAGAGATAGTGAATGCACTTTTAGTAATTTTACAAGATACGTAAATTCTGGAAAAGTCCAGAGGATTGTAAAAAATGCCAATGCAACATCTTTATGTGAAAAAGGAAGGAGACAAAAACAGTTAACTATAGGATGGTTAACTTAATGTCTCTTATTAGGAAATAAAAGTGTTTATTATTAAGGATATAATAGCAAAATATTTAGCAATACATAAAATTATCAAGCACAATCAGTATGGCTTCATGAAAGAGAAATAACGCCCAACAAATTTGCTAGAATTCTTTGAGAAGGTGACAAGCGGGACAAGTATAGGGGAAGCAATGGATATTATAGGTTTGAATTTTCATAAAGCTTTTGATATGGTACCGCATCTTGGGTGACTTAATAAGACTAGAGCCCATGGTGTTGAGTCATGGAGTCAGAAACAGATCCTTTGGTCTAACTGGTCCATGTAAATCATAATCCCAAACTAAACTAGTCCTGTCTACCTGTGCTTGGCCCATATTCCTCCAAACGTTTTCTTTTTCATGTTCTTATCTAAATATGTTTTAAACATTGTAACTGTACCCGCAATCAGTTCTTCCTCAAGTTCATCCTACACGTGAACCACTCTCTGTATATAAAAAAAATTGCCCCCATGTCTTTTTTAAATCTTTCTCCTCCCCTTAAAAATTTATTGTATTAGCATGGCAAGAGGTTTGGATAATTATGAGAAGGAAGGGAGTTGGGCTCGGAAGGCATTTTCAAAATGGCAATGTGTAACTAGTGGAGTGACACAGGGATCAGAGCTGGGCTGACAATTATTTAAAATTTATACTAATGACTTGAATGAGCAATGTTAATGTGTTACATTCAGGTTTGTAGAAGGCATAAAAATAGGTGGAAAGGCAAATGGTAAGGATGTCTTTAAAAGCCTGCAGGGGGATACAGGCAAGTTAAGTGTGTAGGTAAAAATTTGGCAGATGGAATATTATGTGGGGGGGGGTGGAAATGTGAAGTTAATGACTTCGGCAGGAAGAATAGAGGAGTTTAAAAGTAGGAATGTTGCTAAAATTAGCTAAGGCACCAGATGATAGATGGAATATTGTGAATAGTTTCAGACCTGTTATCCAAAGAAAGATATACTGGATTAGAGGCAGTCCAAGAAGGTTCAGTAGGTTGATCTCAGTTATGAAGGTTTTTTCGTATGAGGTTGTGCCTGTACTCATTGGAATTTAAATGAATGAGAGGAAACCTTATTGTTACATAGATTTTTAATGGGCTTGTCAGGGTAGATGTGGAGAGGTTGTTTCCCCTTGTGAGAGAGTCTAGAACCAGAGAGCATGATTTCAGAACATGGGGTCACTTTTTTAAATCAAATGAGGATTAATTTCTGGTATTAAGAGGTTGTAAATATGTGAATTTTGTAACATAGAATACCATCGAGCCTGGGTTGTTAGTTATATTCAAGGCTGAGAGACAGATTTTGAATGAGTGAGGAGTATATAAATAAGGAAGCAAAGTGCAGTTGATGATTACCAGATTAGCCATGATCTCATTTAATGGCAGAGCAGACTTACTGTCCGATAGTCTACTTCTGGTTCTATATCTTATGTATTCTTCAGAGTATTGGCCTGCAAGTCTCAGCACCTATAAGTAAGTCAGGCACAGTTGTCTTGGTCATGCAGCAGTTGTAATTTTATAGACTGAAAATCTTTACAATTCAGAAGTGCAGCTGCTTTATTTTTGCAGGGACTTTCGATCCAGAAATCAAAACTTTGATATCCCATCTAATTAAGCACTCCACAAACCACTGTTTGTGCTCTTATAGGCTCTGTAAGATTCCTCCCAAAAAAATGGCAAAGAATGTACATGAAATGATAGAGAAAAAAAAGTGACAGCAATGAAAATAAATAAACTAAAACATTAAATGAACAAGAGGACATTGTAACCCGGTCGTGTCACATACTCCGTTTTCAGCAGCAGCGGGAGCGGTGAGAGCAATCATAGGACAGTTGAATGTTCCTCCTGTAGAATGCGGGAGATACAGGTCACCACTAGTGTCCCCACTGACTTCATCTGTCGGAGGTGCACCCAATCCAGCTCCTTGGAAACCGCATTAGGGAACTGGAGCTGGAGCTGGATGAACTTTGGATCATTTGGGAAGCAGAGGGGGTAACTGAATGAAGTTGCAGAAAGGTTGTCACACTGCAAGTACAGGAAAAAGGTAGATAGGTTACAGTCAGGGATTAGGCAGGCAGTGCAGGGATCTCCTTTGGCCATTCCCCTCAATAACTAGTATACCGTTTTGGATAGTGTTGGCGGGGTGGGTGTGTGATGACTTACCAGGGGTAAGCCATGAGGTACAGCTCTCTAGCCAGGGTCCATGATATCTTGGATCGTGTTTTTGGGATCCTTAAGGGTGAAGGGGAGCAGCCCCAAGTCACGGTCCACATAGGCACCAATGACATAGGTAGGAAAAGGGATGGGATTGTAAGGCAGAAATTGAAGGAGCTTGAGTGGAAGCTTTGAGCTAGGACAATAATGGGTGACATGACAACCCTTTAATGCAAATGAGGAAAATGCCTCATTTTCTCAGAAATTATGCTTTTTTTTGTACTGTTTGCAATTTTGAGCTAAATGGGTCTATGGTTTGGAATTGCCTTTTTGTTCATTTCTTGTGTTTCTTCAGTCTGTTTTGTTCCACTGCTATTTGTTCTCACTTAAATACATTGAGTCCAATCTTTTTGAGAAGTTCACCTTGGAGAATGCAACTTGCCTTTCATTTCAACATTGAAGCTAACAAATTGCGCTCTGTTATGTTTAAAATTATAGTTCAAAAATTAAAGGCGAATGTAACTGAAATGCTGCATTAGTAACAAAATATTTGTTGTCTGATAATTGCTTCTCTCAGTGACTTTGCAGTAACTTTCGGTGATTGTCCTTCTGTTGCGAGGTTTCACTCTGACTTCTGTGTTAAACAGTAGCAACCTACAGTTTGTAGCTGTGATGGACTTTCTCTTACATTAAAATTTCCCTTGTGCAGCAGTGTTTTATTGATGGAATGCGATTGAGAAGGTTGATCATTGTGTCAAAAAATTGGACATGTTGGAAGTTTGCATTTTTCTGTTCTAAGTGACATGTTACAATAATTTTATACTGACTTTACACTGTGAATGCTGAAAAACATGTGCCTATTTTAAAGAAAATTTTAAACTCTTTGTATTTCAATCATAACAAGTTTATCATGTCCTCTCACCTGTTGTATATTTTAGATTAATTATATATCTATGCAATTATTATACACTACAGACAGATACAGTATTAACACAGTTTACAAATACATGAATTAATCTAAATTTGCCCAGTGTACACAAAAACGGCCTCTAACTCTATCTATGCTTGGTCAGCTCGTGAAACTGACTGATGAAATATGGTATCATATGAAATATGGTGAGGAAAGCAGTAAGCATTCCTCACAACAGATCACATGGAAAAGAGTACAGCACTATCAGTAATATGATGCTTTTTGTTATCAAATTAGTAATCAATTGGATAGTTTTTTAAGGTGGAGCATGTAATGAAAAATCATCTTTAAAGTATTTTACATACAGATATATTTGCTGGGACAGATAATAGAAAGTAAAATTGATTGGGCCTCAGTAACTGAGAGCTCCAGCTTGACTTGTTCAAAAAATAATTCACTGTCTTTCCCAAGTGCTGAGGTATTCAATTTATTTAAGACTACAGTTACATTTTAATAACAATTCTGGCACAGAACTGTAATCGCTTTTCTGTATTCATTGTGGAAAGTGATTTCAGAAGTTCATGCTCATTGATTGTTTCAATTTTGAGATTGATTAGAAAAGAAATAGGCATGTGATTAACATACAAGCCTTTTTATTATTTTTCATTGTGTTGTTACATGCTGTCAGAAAATAGGCTCGGTTTAAAAGCTACTTTTGATCTGCGACTAGGATCATTTATCTACCTGTTGCAAATGTCTTCACACGCATAACAATAATGGAGCACGGCCTAACTTCATAGGTTTGAATGTGTTATGCTGAAAGAAAAAGAGCTTGTTTTGAAGCAATGTTCATGCTTGGCCCTGGTTTCAGGAAAATTAATTCAGTAAGTCTTTCTGCTAGGTAAACCTCTTGCAGTTACATAATCTACATCAGGGCAAGTTTTGAAAATGCGAATGTGTGAAGCAAGTGTGGTAGTTATGACATTATACTTCGAGTGCTTCTCATCTTACAGAATTACTGGACTGAATTGCTTGTGGCCATTACCTCATCCTCCACCTCAAGGTTGTGTTGAGTCCATATTCACATGTTTGGAAATGCTGATTTGACTTTTTGGTTGTTAAGTAACTTTGATTTTTGCTCTCATCTTGGAGGACATGCTGCCATATGCAGATGTTAACTATCAGATGTTTTCATCACTTTCGTCACAGTAACACTAATGGGAGCAGTAGCTGCTGCTGGGACTGCAGTTCAGGGCCCACATGAATGTTCAAGGAAGTTGGATGCAAATTTGAATTAACGGATTATGTGGACACCTGTTAGGCTGGCTCCAGTGATAATTATTGGGAGTCACGATCTTGAATCAGGGATTGACAGGGAAATTAAACAGGAACAGTTACCAGCTGATTACCATTGTGGAGGGATTGGCATTGTTGTTCATGGGACTTTTGAATAAACTGGATGCTGAGGCAAGAACATCTGTTAGTTTACCTGCTGGCACCTATTACTGCATGGTGTGTGTTGCGCTGCCACTGGTGAAATACCAGTGATGGCAGGAGGAAGAACTCAAATGGCTTTTAATTTTCTACTTAAGAGCCTTCAACATCTATCCAACCTGATTTTACGCCCTCCCCATCGACCACAAACATGTTCTGATGGAGCAGCTTTAAAATTCCAGCCACTGTCATGAACTGTTGCTCCTTGCTTTGAAAACGAAGGGTTGCAATAAAGTACGAAGGCTACTGGAGGTTTTTAACCCACTTGCAAATTTAGTACTGGATGGACAATATTAATTTACTGATAGACAAAAATGTAGTTTACCATCAGAATTCTAGAATATATGTTCTTGTGCTTATTAGCTTGAGGAATAGCCATGTTTGTAATTTAAGTATTTTTTTTCAAGTTTGAAGCATTGTGAAGTATAACAAAGAAAGTCACATTCAGTGTGACCAATTCTTTCATTCTTCACTGAGTAGTCAGGTCTCAACTTATTTGAGCAGAGTGTGAACTTTTCATGTTTCTTACATTAATCATGCTGCTGTTTCATGTTAAATTGAATGTTCTCCATGGAATTATTTTGATGCAGTCCTCTCTTGTAACGGATTTATGAGATCCTAATGTGGGGCTGAAGAGAGGCTATTAGTTGAAACAGTGGAGAAACAAGAGTATGAGAGAGGGATGGTGTAGCTGGATATTACAGAGAGGTCAACAAGATATATTGTAGCCCAGTCATAGAATGTTGTTCATGATTTTTGTAAGAGCTGCTTTTGGTTCTGTGGTATCAATTGTGGCACTAATCCAAGTATCGCAGATGCATTGACACAGGAGTGTGGATAACTGCTCCACATTCTAGTTGAAATCAAATTGCGTCTTTACAATGAAGACAGTCTCCTTCATATTATGTGACATGAACAACCATTATGTTAAATGGGATAGCTTTGTGGAGATAGTGGCGCAGTGTCACTGGGTTAGTAATCCAGAGTCCCAGGTTAATACTCTATGGATAGGGGTTTGAATCCCAACTTTCATTCAACTGTGTCACGTGGGGTAGATTTCAAACTAATCCACCAACGCTGTACACTTATAAGCCACTGTGGGCCATGAATAGTAACAAAATAATTCTCAAAGTGCAATCTGTAACTACATTTCCAGCATATCCCCTCCTTTCATTATTATCACCACACAACCAGGGATCAACCCTGGTTCAATACAGAGTGCAGGAGCAGCAGTAGGAACTCTAAAAATGAACTCTGAACCTGGTGATTCAAGAAAACAGGATTACTTGTATGACAGATGGTCTAAGTGAGCTAAGAGATTCCACAACTGAAGGGTCAGATCTAAACCCTGTAGTCCTGCGCATCCAGTTGTGGAAGATGAGGATGAATGCTGATAAATCTGCCTTCTCCAGTTAGTGGTTTAATTGCACACCATTTTTCATGAGTGGGTGTGACAAGACTGCACGGCTTTGAACTATTCCATTAGTTTTAGGATTGTTTACCTCTGACTACTTCACCTGTTTGGCATGCATTTAGTCCTGTTTGCATTTCACTAGGTTGACACCTGATTTGCAGCTATGTCTCGTACAACTCCTCACATACTCTTATATACTCTGTATTGAACCTGAATTAGTTATTTATTAAAAGTGATGAAAGTGAGAGTGAATTAACTGTTAAATCTGTTTTGAACAGATTAATGTCAATAAACAGCATGGTAGAGAGAGCCCTAGCTGTGAAAATGGGATTCATCTCTGTATAGATTGTGCACTGGTCACTTCTGTCAATAATTTTATTGACAGACAAATGCATCGGGACAGTTGCCTATCTAAAATTTCTTTTTGATGTAGCTGAAGCATGTTATGATTCACTGAGAAGAAAGCACTTTGGCTTTATGTCTGATGATGGAGAGTTTAATCAATATTGATATAATTCCGTTGAAAGTGCTTCAAGCTATCATCATTGCAGGCATAATTTGGAGTAAATTTAATAACCTTCCACAAAACTAAAAGAATCAATGATTTGGAGATAGGGAGGAGAGTGAAGAGGGAAAATATACATAACTAGTCTTTGTTTTCCACAGAGAACATTTTGGATCTCTGGTCAGTGTATCAGTCCACTTCTGTAGGCTGTATGGCTCAGTGATAGTGTCCTTCTGAACTAGAATGTCTTGGGTGAGATCCCATTTGTCCTGAATGTGTGTCATAATATGTCTGAATAGATTGTTTAAAAATAACAATCAGATCACTTATGATAAATTGTTCCCACTTGCCTGCACCTCATTTCTTAGAAACACCTACCACAAATTTTGGTACTTCCAGAATTGGGTAGTCCAATAATTTCTTTGCAGAACTCCCATCTTCCATCCTGCATGAATGCAAGCTTATCCAAAACGTTGTCCTTACTTTCTTGTGTTTCATCTACTGACCTTGTTTTCATTTAAATTATCCAGGATCCCAGTTCTATAACTGTCCAGATTTTATCTTTGCATTCAATCCAGTCATGGTTACACCTCCTTAATTTGTGACTTTCCTAATTTGATACTTCATCTCCACCTTCCAAGTTTTCTGCTTCCCTAATTCTAGCTTATGTGTTCCTTCACTTGTTGACACTGTTTGTGGCAATGCTTTCAGCTATCTGAAGCCAATGTTCTGGAATTTGCATCATACATGCTTCTACCAATTCACCTCCAAGATGTATTTTTAAAGCAAGTTTTATGGTCTAGCTTTGTAATACTGACTCATTTGGCTTCTTTCCCTTCATGCCTCTATGGTAAGAAGCTATATAAATAGCAGGTGTTATTATATCCTTGAGAAAAAAACAAAGATTGTTGTACATTTAAAGAAAGAGTCAAATGTGTGAGAGAATGTCACTCCCGATACAGAGCGCTTTTGTTTGTAAGACTGTTATCGTAGCAGCATGCGTGACAAGAGGTGATTTGGCCTTTTTTTGTCAATGTCCATGCTTGGAAAATATTATTCAATTTGCTCCATTCGATGCTTTTTCCTTATATATGTTTCCTGAAAAGCTTTCTTATTCAATTTTGTTGATTAAAATACTGCTGTTTACATAGCAAAAAAAAGTTGGAAGAGTCACCTGCTGTGTCTCCTAATTATATATAATTGATATTCAGTGGGTTGAGCCTCTTCTGACTGCCAATCTCCAGAATGGGAATCCACATCCTTACTTGCCTGAATGATGGCTTTAATAATCAAGTGTAATCAAAGAGTTAGTGATGATCAGATCTGAATTGTGAAAGAACATTGCTTTGGGTCAATTCAAGCATCTATTTTTAATTTGATTTAATTTGTATGATTTTTCAAACTTGATATTAATTACAATTTCGAAGCCTAGAGTATCTTAACCCTTTCAATATTCTGATCCCTGTCTATGTGGATTAACCTTCTTAAAATGAAACACTTTGAAAACACTGGGAAATAAACAGCTGTGTTCATGCTTTAAAGGCATTTGTCATAAGAGAATCATAGTAAAATGTAGGTGGAGTTTCAATTGCAAACTATTACAGAGTTTTGAGACATCTAAACATCCAGAAATCTAAAACATAAACAGAAATTATTGGAAAATCTCCACAGGCCTGGCAGCATCTGTGGAGAGAAATCAGAGAAATCCACTGACCCTTCTTCAGAACTGAAGTCACAACCCTGGCACATGGAATGATTCTGTGAAATGTCAAGTTCTTGTAACCAACCCCTACTCACTAGTGCACAGTGCACGTGAATTTTCAATAGTTTTTGGGATCACATTAGCGAAGATCTCTATCTTGATGCAGTCCAGGGCAATGTCCATGAGCAAGCATAGGGTCTTGTTCTTCACCATAATGCCTGCAAGAATGCCACTGACTTTGAATAGTGGGAAGATTATTTTATCACTTGTTCTATCCTTCTCCAAGCCCATGAAGAAGTTTTGACCTCCCCTACACTGGAAGCCCCACATTTTCTCCATCCCTTAAGATGTCATAGTTTATCTGTCATCACAATAACTTAATTGCCAGTGTAGGGGCACAAGGATTGCATGATAATCTTCAACCAAGCATCCACTGCCTGAATGAACTAGTTAAGATTACAGTGACTGCAAACTGTCACTGATGTATAACAGTTCCCTGTAAGTTTGAATTACCTGCTGGAAACCACTGTGAGCTAATGTTCTCCACAATTATGGACAGCTCATATAGATTTAACTGACTTCCCAATTCTGCAAGCTACATTGAGACTTACAAGCTGTGTGAATATCTGGAAATATGATAACCGATATTATAGAGCCTTAAAATGAAAATAAACTATAGCTGACACTGAGCAGTTTGAATATTTATTTCTGTAATTTTCAATTGGCACATCCTAAAGTTCATATTCGAAACTTATTCCCAATAACAGTTCAGTGCCAGACACATGTGGTTTACTAGGAATATCTGCAATGATTTGACATTCTGTTGTAATTTGTTTGGTTATTCTTCTGACATTGTAGTTGAAATTTTATACTTTTCAGGTGGGGAAATATTTGGCCATGAGTCTACATCTCTGAACTGATTTATTAAGAGTCTCAACTTGATTATCTATTTTGAAACCTTAAAAGTAAATAAAGGAGTAAAACAGTTTTATACTGCTTATACTGCAGGGTGTTTATTCACCTGTTTTCTGCACTTCTGCTGTTACATCACTTGAATAGGATATGATCTTGCTTGCAAGGCCAACATTTATTGCCCATCATGAATTGTCCCTGAAAAGGAAACGGGCCACCTCCTTGGACTGCAGCAGTCCATGGTGCATTATGCCCATGGTGCTGATAACGGAGGGTGTTACAAGGATTTGTCCCAATGCCAACGAAGGAGTAGCAATTTGGTCCCAAATTCCAAAGGTATTCCTTATAACTTCAGGCAATTAGGGAGTTAGTAGGCAAAACAATAGACCACTTGATAAGCTTTTTTCTCTCTCTCAAAAAAAAAGCACAGATGTTCGAGCCATCAGGAACCAAGGTAACATAAAGATCATGGCAATATAGATTGTACCCTCTCACCAATGCAAGTGTCTGGCAGGAATTTACAAATGGCTGCCAACATAAGATAATCAAAAATTGCCTGAGGGTGGAGGTGATACTTTGGGAACATATCCTGTGGACACAGGCCAGAACTACTGAAGCTAGTATTTGACAGAGATTAAGCAGTTGGCTCTCAGAATTAAAGTGAATAAGTGAATGTTCGCAGTGTTAACCAGACAGGGGACAACTGGAACGACCTTTCCAACACTTTGACTTGAAAGGAGGTGGTGGCTCAAAATGAAGAGATAAGAGTCTGATACCAAAGCCACTCCCAACGGTGATATATTGAAATTTTTCTGTCTACTTAGCTTGTGCTTCAGATTTTAAAAGTTGCTTCTTAATAAATCACATAATAACCAAGTATAACTTTGACCTTTATTTTGGATCATCTGTGATTCCCAAGATGTGGAAGTGCCAGTGTTGGACTAGAGTGGACAAAGTTAAATGTCTCACATCACCAGGTTATATGATGTTGTGTGGTTTTTAATTTTGTGATTCCCAAACCCAACTTAAATCTTACATGTTCTGAAGGAGAGTCATCTCAAAATGTTAACTTTGCTTTCTCTCCACAGATGCTGCCAGACCTGCTGAGTTTCACCATTAGTTTGTTTTTGTTTCTAAAACTTGCAGGACTGTGAGAGGCTTAGAGGGAAACTTGCAGGTGTTCCTGTGTATCTACTGCCCTTGTCCTTCGAGGTGATAGAGTTGACAGGCTTGGAAGGTGCTGGTGAAAGTACCGTTGTGAGCTGCCACAGTACAAGTTGTATCTGGTACATACTGCTGCCATTGTACATTGGTGTTTTAAGGAGTGAATATTTAGAATGTTAAGATCATGTATGGTGAAATAACTGCCCAGGGGCCAACACCCATCACCAAGTCACCCTTTATTTGCACGTGTACAGTTCACTGGCCAGCCAACTCGGGGTCAGGAGATTATGAAGTGAGGATATTATGAATCCGTATTTTGTTGTTACAAAAATGGAGCATCACAAAAATTTGCTTCTTTGAGCTGAAAGCAGTAAAAGTCCTTCAACACGTTAAGATTTCCAATTCGCCATTAATTAGAAAGCACTCTTGCTCCTTTTGTAATTTCGTTCAACTTATGAAACTGATGTCTTTGGTGTATTGTCTGAAGCACTGGTGGCTCGCGTTGAGACCATATTTCCAGATCTCGCACATTCGGCATGAATGGGAGCCCTGGCTGAATTTCCTAGGGTTGGAAAAGTAAAGTTGTTGGTGACCCATGGTGGAGAGAGCCGAGAAAGAAAGAAATCCCTTTTTTAAAAATTTTATTAAACAATTTATAATTTACAAAACAATTAACACTAACAGCTGTATAAAGAGAAACAGCCACAGGTTAGGTGAATTGGCCATGCTAAATTGTTAGGTGAAGGGGTAAATGTCGGGGAACGGGTCTGGGTGGGTTGCTCTTTGGAGGGTCAGTGTGGACTTGTTGGGCCTAAGCACCTGTTTCCACACTGTAAGTAATCTATTTTAATCCAAGTAATCTAATCTAAATTTTACAAGGGAGGGGAGCAGCAAAGCCAGGCCCCAAACCAATCCCGTGTTTGTATCTGGATTAGTGGTGCTGGAAGAGCACAGCAGTTCAGGCAGCATCCGAGGAGCAGCGAAATCGACGTTTCGGGCAAAAGCGCTTCATCAGGAATAAAGGCAGTGAGCCTGAAGCGTGGAGAGATAAGCTAGACGAGGGTGGGGGTGGGGAGAAAGTAGCATAGAGTACAGTGGGTGAATGGGGGAGGGGATGAAGGTGATATGTCAGGGAGGAGAGGGTGGAGTGGATAGGTGGAAAAGGAGATAGGCAGGTAGGACAAATCCGGACAAGTCATGGGGACAGTGCTGAGCTGGAAGTTTGGAACTAGGATGAGGTGGGGGAAGGGGAAATGAGGAAACTGTTGAAGCCCACATTGATGCCCTGAGGTTGAAGTGTTCCGAGTCGGAAGATGAGGCGTTCTTCCCCCAGGCGTCTGGTGTTGAGGGAGCGATGGTGAAGGAGGCCCAGGATCTCCATGTCCTCGGCAGAGTGGGAGGGGGAGTTGAAATGTTGTGCCTTGGGGCGGTGTGGTTGATTGGTGCGGGTGTCCTGGAGATGTTCCCTAAAGCGCTCTGCTAGGAGGCGTCCAGTCTCCCCAATGTAGAGGATACCGCATCGGGAGCAACGGATACAATAAATGATATTAGTGGATGTGCAGGTAAAACTTTGATGGATGTGGAAGGCTCCTTTAGGGCCTTGGATGGAGGTGAGGGAGGAGGTGCAGGTTTTACAGTTCCTGTGGTGGCAGGGGAAAGTGCCAGGATGGGAGGATGGGTTGTAGGGGGGTGTGTGGACCTGACCAGATAGTCATGGAGGGAACGGTCTTTGCGGAAGGTGGAAAGGGGTGGTGAGGGAAATATATCCCTGGTGGTGGGGTCTTTTTGGAGGTGGCGGAAATGTCGGCGGTTGATTTGGTTTATGCGAAGGTTTGTAGGGTGTAAGGTGAGTACCAGGGGCGTTCTGTCCTTGTTACGGTTGGAGGGGTGGGGTCTGAGGGCGGAGGTGCGGGATGTGAACAAGATGCGTTGGAGGGCATCTTTAACCATGTGAGAAGGGAAATTGCGGTCTCTAAAGAAGGAGGCCATGTGGTGTGTTCTGTGGTGGAACTGGTCCTCCTGGGAGCAGATACGACGGAGGCGGAGGAATTGGGAATACGGGATGGCATTTTTGCAAGAGATAGGGCGGGAAGAGTTATAATCCAGGTAGCTGTGGGAGTCGGTGGGTTTGTAAAAAATGTCAGTGTCAAGTCGGTTGACATTAATGGAGATGGAGAGGTCCAGGAAAGGGAGGGATGTGTCAGACATGGTCCAGGTAAATTTAAGGTCAAGGTGGAATGTGTTGGTGAAGTTGATGAATTGCTCAACCTCCTCGCGGGAGCACGAGGTGGCGCCAATGCAGTCATCAATCTAGCGAGGAAGAGGTGGGGAGTGGTGCTGGTGTAATTACAGAAGATCGACTCTTCTACGTAGCCAACAAAGAAACAGGCTTAGCTGGGGCCCATTGGTGTGCCCATGGCTACCCCTTTGGTCTGGAGGAAGTGGGAGGATTCAAAGGAGAATTTGTTAAAGGTGAGGACCAGTTCGGCCAAACGAATGAGAGTGTCAGTGGAAGGGTACTGTTGGGGACGTCTGGAGAGGAAAAAATGGAGGGCTTGGAGGCCCTGGTCATGGCGGACTGAGGTGTAGAGGGATTGGATATCCATGGTGAAGATGAGGTGTTGGGGGCCAGGAAACAGAAGTCTTGGAGGAGGTGGAGGGCGTGGGTGGTGTCTTGAACGTATGTGGGGAATTCCTGGACTAGGGGGGTAGGACAATGTCGAGGTAGGTAGAGATGAGTTCAGTGGGGCAGGAGCATGCTGAGACAATGGATTGGCCAGGGTGGTCAGGCTTGTGGATCTTGGGAAGGAGGTAGAACCGGGCAGTGCAGAGTTCCTGGACTATGAGGTTGGAAGCTGTGGGTGGGAGATCTCCTGAGGTGATGAGGTTCTGTATGGTCTGGGAGGTGATGGTTTGGTGATGGGGTGTGGGGTCATGGTCGAGGGGACAGTAGGAAGAGGTGTCCTCGAGTTGGCGTTTGGCTTCAGCGGTATAGAGGTCAGTGCACCAGACTACCACTGCGCCCCCCTTTATCCGCTGGCTTAATGGTAAGGTTGGGATTGGAGCAAAGGGATTGGAGGGCTGCGCATTGTGAGGGTGAGAGGTTGGAATGGGGGAGGTGGCTAGACAGATTGAGGTGGTTAATGTCCTGGCGGCAGTTGGAAATGAAGAAATCGTGGGCAGGTAATAGGCCAGCGCAGGGTGTCCAGATGGATGCAGTGTGTTGGAGGTGGGCGAAGGGGTCCTCGGAAGGTGTATGGGAATCCTGATTGTGAAAGTAAGCTTGGAGGTGGAGGCGACAGAAGAATTGTTCGATGTCACGGCGTGTATTAAATTCATTGATGTGTGGACAGAGGGGGATGAAGGTGAGTCCTTTGCTGAGGACTGATTGTTCATCCTCAGTGTCGGGGAGGTCTGGAGGGATGGTGGAAACTCGGCAGGGCTGGGAGCTGGGAGCTGGGATCTGGTGTGGGTGTGGAGCTGGGAGTGGGGGGGCGGAACTCTGTCAGCCAGGGCTCCCTGATTGGTCCAAATTAACAACCTCATCAAGGATCTCATTATAATTAAGATCTACCTGGTTCTGATCACTACGGATGTGTTCTCATTTAAACGAATTGCTTTGGCTGTCTCGCGTGTTTTGAGTTTTGCAGTTGCGCAAATCCAGGATGAATGGAGGGTATCCATCACAGTCCTCTCAACTCATGCTTTGTAGATGATGAACAGGCTTTGGGAAGTCAGAAGGTGAGATACTTGCTCTAAAGTCTTCAGGCTGACCTGCTCCTTTCAGCCACAAGACCTTTGTGGTGGTACTCCTGTCCAGTGATGGTAGTTGTGAATCTATTCCAGGCAGTTCTTTAAGAATGTGAATCATGGAGCTAGCAGGAATATTAGTTATCAGAGTCCCTTTGCTTTTGGTTCGTTGATGACTTTTTGAGAAAAGTTGGATTTCTGAAATAATAGTTTTAAATGTTTCGGTGTTTTAAAAAAGTGCACTTAAGTAGCATTGTCGTACTTTTTGATAATCAATTTTTTTTACGTTAAGCACATTACTGGCACATTTGGTTTAATTTGTTACACAGTTTGTGCTGCAAACTGCTTGTTGCAAATTTTCTATGTGTACCTTTGGATGGAAACTTAATTCAGAAGGCAAAATACTTCAAGCTTATTGATATAAAAATGCCTCTGGCTGTGTTATTCTAGTTTGGAGCCAGAAGAGAAATACTGATGCATTTTACAACTTAATAATAGGATCTAACTTCAAGAGGATCTGAGTTCGGCAGAAAAGTTAATGATATGTCAAATGGAGTAAAGGAAAATAGTGAAAAAGAAAAGAAAACATCAAATTCACTTGATTAGCAGCGATAAAAGAACAAACAAACAAAAATAATGGAAATCTGAAATGCAAACTGTAATTCCTAATGTGAACAGGAGGTTGATTGTTAAAGATGAAAACGTGATATTTTATCTGTGATTCTTATCAATCCAGTGAGATGTCACAAGAATCATTATTTGTCTCTGAGGTTACTGATACTGAGTGGCCAGATGTACATTTCTGTATAACTTCATTTGATTTATGTTTGCTAGCACTTACTGGACCCAAATGTTAACTCTGTTTTCTCTGCATAGATGCTGCCAGATATGTTGAATTTTTCCAGCAATTTCTATATTTGTTTCTGCTTTCCAGTGTCCACAGTTATAGAGTCATACCACACAGAATCATTGAATGTCTCCACTGTGGAAACCGGTCATTTGGAGCATCAAGTCCACACTGACCCTCTGAAGAATTACCCTTTCAGATCCATTCCTCTACCCTTCTACTCTACATTTACTTTTGACTAATGCACCTAATTCACAAATCCCTGAACACTGTGGGCAATTTAGCATGGCCAATTCACCTAACCTGCACATCTTTGGATTGTGGGAGGAAACCAGAGCACACGGAGGAAACCCATGCAGAAACTGGGAGAATGTGCAGACTCCACACAGACAGTTGCCGAATGCTGGAATCAAACCCAGATCCCTGGCACTGTGAGGCAGCAGTCCTAACCACTGAGCCACTGTGCCGCCCTTAACAGACCCTTTGGTCCAACTAATCCCTGCTGACCAAATTTCCCTAACTAAAACTAGCCCCATTTGCCTGTATTAGTCCCATATCCCTCTAAACATTTCATATTCTTATACCTGTCCTAACTACTTTTAAATGGAACTGTATCTGCATTGACCACTTCCTCTGGCAGTTCATTTCTCGTCTGAATCACCCTCTCTGTGAAAAAGTTGCCCCTCACATCCCTTTTAAATTCTTCTCCTCTCACATTATAAATATACCCACTAGTTTTGAACTCTCCTACCCTAGGGAAAAGACCAGAATAGGAGTAGGCCATTCAGTCCATCAAGACTGCTCCCGAGGTTTCTAACAATCATGGCTGATTGAACAATTCAACTCCTTTTACCCAAACTATCCACATAACCCTCTGTGCCATTTGTAATCAGAAATATATCAACCCCTATTTGGAATATATTCCAGGACTGACTTTCTACAGCTCTGTGAGGAAGAGAACTCCAAAGATTCAAATTCTGTGTAAAAATTCAAATTCCTCGCAGCCCTAAATGGCATTCCCCTTATTTTCATATAGTCCTCAACCAAGGGAAATATCTTACCTGGAACCACCCTGTCTGACCCTCTTAAGTATTTTTAAGTAGGTTTCAATCACATTGTCTTTCATTCTATAAAACCCTGACCAATACAGTTTGCCAAATCTCTCTTTGTGGAGTTCTTCGTTTTTCTGTTTGTTCATTTCACATATCCACCTCAAGCAATCACCCTTTCTTTCTAAATGTTCAAGAAGTGTTTTGTACATTTCAAATGCATTGTGAATATATAAGAAACTAGTGCTGAGAGTTGGAAGGCGACAGAGGTTGTTGAGGTTTTCAATAATCCCCAAAACTGCAATTAAAAATTGTTGGTGGAGGTGGGTAAGGCTCAAAGTCTGTTTTGTTACACTTGGCATTCTAAGTTTACTTTATTTTCTGTGAAAATGATGGGGAATTATTATTGTTAGGTTCATCTATCAAAAACATTGTAATATTGATTAAAAGAGAGTGTTAACTCTGCTTTCTTCCCACAGATACTTCCAGACCATTTGTCTTTTGCCAGCAATTTCTGTTTTCATTTCAATCCTCAGCATCCACAGTTCTTTGATTTATGTTATTGATCAAAGTTCTTTAATGTATATTATCATAGAATCTTTTAAGAATTGAATTTCTAATAGATCCAGTATAACAGTGGGGGAAGGGGTGTGCTGGGAGAATTTCTCTGTCTGCAGTTTATAGCACACTGAGAAATATGATTGAAAGGAATCAATCTACAGTTGCAATTGACATAGTGCAAATAGAATACCTTTTGCTCACAGTAAGGTACAATTTACAAGATTATACATTGCTGAATTAGTCTCACATTCTTACAAACAGCATAAAAGCAACAACAATAACAGAAATGTTGGAATCATTTGGCACATCATTTAGCAAACATGGAGAGAACAAAGGAGTTCCAGCTTCCCAGTGGGTTATAATTTTTTTCTGTGATCATTATCCTCGTACTTTTGATTGTTATTAACTAATATGGTTCATTAGAATTTATGTGGATAATATATCTTTTTCTCTTTTTTATTTTATTTGTTTATATTGGCTGTGGAAAAGATCAGGAAACAATCTAAAGTAAGAATAATAAACAAGGGAAACATAGCTTCAGTGGGCTAAGAACAACTCTGGGACAGATAAATTGGAATTTAAGGTTGGCACTGAAAATGAGAATTGAATAATAAGCTACCTTTAAGTTGGATAGAGTTCAGGAATAGTGAAACTATTTTTCCTCAAAGGGCAAAGACAGGATTTTAGAATCAAAGGTTCTGAATGTGATGAAGATGACAAAGTGTACTTCTGATAGATGCCAGGTAGTACTACAACCAAGCACCATGCTGAATACAGCACATTCAAAGGGAAATGAAAAAGCGATTAATAGAAGCTAAGAGAGATACGAAAAGAGACTGGCAGCTAATCTATAAGGGAATCCCAAGTTCTTCTAGAGGCATAAGCAAAGGGTTTGGACTAACAGTCAGGGTCAGGGAAACCAAAACTGAAAGTCAGTATAGAGTTTCCATCTTCTACCAAAAGTGACAATCTCACTCTGAATGTCAATGACAATTTCACATCCCTAACATTAACAATTACAAGCAACAGTCCTTTAATGCTGAAATCAGCACCAGGATTGTCAAGGTGGTAGCCCTTATGTCAAAGTTGAGAAGGCAGATGTGGACCAACAGCAAACTAACCAAAGGTACAGAGCCCTATGTTCATAACCCACACAAAATGGTTTTTGATGAGATTATTATCAATGTAAGGCCCAACAGGTCACCTACATCTGTGATACAAGGAGATTCACTTGCAAGCAAGACTTCAGGTTGATTGCACACAAAATTGATGCATGTGAAGTGCTCACTGCTAACCGGAATGCAGGTCAGGAAGCATGTGGGAAAAACATATTATAATAAATGACCAGATGTTGGGAAAAGAAGCCTTCCTTAGAAAAACATCAGTTGACTTTGAGCTACACTGTTGAAGTGTGCTGACTGGGGAAGGTACTGCTACTCACAAATCAGCCTCAACAGATTTTGACGGTATTAGGCAAGAACTTTCAAAAGCTGACTGGGGGCAAATGTTTGCAGGTAAAGGGACGGCCGGAAAATGGGAAGCCTTCAGAAGTGAGATAACAGGAATCTAGAGAAAGTATATTCCTGTCAGGGTGAAAGGGAAGGCTGGTAGGTATAGGGAATGCTGGATGACTAAAGAAATTGAGGGTTCGGTTAAGAAAAAGAAGGAAGCATATATCAGGTATAGACAGGATAGATCGAGTGAATCCTTCGAAGAGCATAAAGGAAGTAGGAGTGTACCAAAGAGGGAAATTAGGAGGGCAAAAAGGGTACATGAGATAGCGTTGGCAAATAGAATTAAGGAGAATCCAGAGGGTTTTTACAAATAATTGAGGACAAAAGGGTAACTAGGGAGAGAATAGGGCCCCTCAAATATCAGCAAGGCAGCCTTTGTGTGGAGCCACAGAAAATGGGGGAGATGCTAAATGAATATTTTGCATCAGTATTTACTGTGGAAAAGGATATGGAAGATATAGACTGTAGGGAAATAGATGGTGACATCGTGCAAAATGTCCAGATTACAGAGGAGGAAGTGCTGGGTGTCTTGAAACAGTTAAAGGTGGATAAATCCCCAACACCTGATCAGGTGTACCCGAGAAGTGGTTGCTGGGCCTCTTGCTGAGATATTTGTATCATCGATAGTCACAGATGAGGTGCCGGAAGACTAAAGGTTGGCAAACGTGGTGCCACCGTTTAAGATGGGCACTAAAGATAAGCCAGGGAACTATAGACCGGTGAGCCTGATCTCAGTGGTGGGCAAGTTGTTGGAGGGAATCCTGAGGGACAGGATGTACACGTATTTAGAAAGGCAAGGACTGATTAGGGATAGTCAACATTGCTTTGTGCGTGGGAAATCATGTCTCACAAACTTGATTGAGTTTTTTGAAGAAGTAACAAAGAAGATTGATGAGGGTAGAGTAATAGATGTCAGTAAGGCATTCGACAATGTTCCCCACGGGAGACTGGTTAGCAAGGTTAGATCTCATGGAATAAAAGGAGAACTAGCCATTTGGATACAGAACTGGCTCAAAGGTAGAAGACAGAGGGTGGTGGTCGAGGGTTGTGACCAGTGGAGTGCCACAAGGATCGGTGCTGGGTCCTCTACTTTTTGTCATTTACATAAATGATTTGGATATGAGCCTAAGAGGTACAGTTTGTAAGTTTGCAAATGACACCAAGAGGTGTAGTGGACAGATTACCTCAGATTACAACAGGATCTGGACCACATGGGCCAATGGGCTGAGAAGTGGCAGATGGGGTTTAATTCTGATTAATGCGAGGTGCTGCATCTTGGGAAAGCAAATCGTAGCAGGACTTATACACTTAATGGTAAGGTCCTAGGGAGTGTTGCTGATCAAACAGACCTTGGAGTGCAGGTTCATAGCTCCTTGAAAGTGGAGTCGCAGGTAGATAGGATAGTGAAGAAGGCATTTGGTATGCTTTCCTTTATTGGTCAGAGTATTGAGTACAGGAGTTGGGAGGTCATGTTGAGGCTGTACAGGACATTGGTTAGGCCACTGTTGGAATATTGCGTGCAATTCTGGTCTCTTTCCTATCGGAAAGATGTTGTGAAACTTGAAAGGGTTCAGAAAAGATTTACAAGGATGTTGCCAGGGTTCGAGGATTTGAGCTATAGGGAGACATTGAACAGGCTGGGGCTGTTTTCCCTGGAGTGTCAGAGGCTGAGGTGCGACCTTATGGAGGTTTACAAAATTATAATGGGCATGAATAGGATTAATAGACAAAGTCTTTTCCCTGGGATCAGGGAGCCCAGAACTAGAGGGTATAGGTTTAGCTGCCAGAGGTGGAGGCTGGTACAATTACAATATTTAAGAGGCATTTGGATGGGTATATGAATAGGAAGGGTTTGGAGGGATATGGGCCGGGTACATGCAGGTGGGACTAGATTGGGTTGGGATATCTGGCGTGGACAGGTTGGACCGAAGGGTTTGTTTCTATGTTGTACATCTCTATGACTCTGAACAGAGTGCAGTGCAGGAGTTGTATGCACCCTGGAAGCAGTCCATTATCTAAGCCTGATGGATGATACAGTTTTTGTTGGCATATCAGTGATAAAATGAATGAGAAGCCAATTCAGATCCAAAAAGGAGGATGCACATATAGATGCGGGGGCATACCTGAAATGTTATGAGAATGCTTTGCAATTGTCTGTACCAAGGATAAGATGCTGACTAAGGCATGATCAAAGATTATCTGTGTTTAATGTTGATAGGGCACCAAGGCCAGATACGATGTACTCAAGGATACTGAGAGATTGTGAATGAAAATTGAGGAAGCATTGCTGCAATTTTCCTCTCTTCCTTAGACTCCGGGATGTTGCCAGAAGACTGGAGAATTCTAAATGTTACAAACCCATATTCCGAAAAGGGTGGAAATACAAGTCCAGACATTCCAACCAAGTTGGTTTATTTTCAGTGGTGGGGAAGCTTCTAGAAATAACTATTTGAGACCAAGGTAGGAATCTTCTGAGAAAATGTGGGTAAATTAAGGGAAGCCAGCATGAATTTTTAAAGGAAAATTGAGTTTGACTAACTTGCTGGGTGTTTTTGAAGAAGTGACAGAGAAGGTCATGTTATATGTTGTAATAGACTTCCAAAAAACATTTTAATATAATGCTATACAATTGATTTATGAGCAAAGTTTGAGCTCACACAATAAAGGGGACAGGAGATGGATAAATGGCAGATGAAATTCATTGTCTAGAGGTGTGAAGTAATTCATTTTGGTAAAAAGACCATGAAGTGATTGTATTAAATAAAGAATCGAAAAGAGGTGCTAGAGCAGAAAAACCCAAGTGTATATGAATATATGTCATTGAAGGTGACATGGAAAGTTGAAAGGACAGTTAACAGAGTTTACAGTAAGCCAGGCTGTAATAGGGGAGTAGAATTCAAGAGCAAGAGTTAAATTTGTATTAAGTAGTGGCTTGGCCTCATCTGGAGTATTGCATTCAATCTGGGTTCCAAACCAGAGGAAAGACCCAGAAGGAATGGAGAGTGTGTATAAACAAGTCATAGAATGATTCTAGGGATAATGTATTTCAGTAAGTAGGATAGATTGGAGAAGTTGAGGTGATTTTCCTTGTAGAAGAGATGCATGAGGGGGGATTTGATAGAGGGATCTGAACAGAATGGATCAGCGCAAATGTTCCTGCTGGTAAAGTTATTGAGCATGAGGGGCACAGAATAAAAATAATTGACAAAGAGAGCATTGTAGGGGTGAGGAGAAACTTTTTCATGCAAATATTGAATGCATAATCTGAGTGTATGGTGGAGACATGTTTAGTTGAAGTATTCAACAATAAATGGATTATTATCTGAAAAGGAAGAATGAACATTACAAGGAAAAGACAGGGGATTTTTTTAAAGAAAACTGGTGTAGACATGGCAGGCCAAATGGAATCCATCTGTGCTGCCACAATTCTGACATTCTGGGATTTATGAGTTCCAGAATAAAGCTTCCAACTGCAGTAGCTAACTACCTGTGCATTTGATATTTTTTACAGCAAAGCTGAAAGAGTGCTGTTCTCTTTTAATGTGCTCAGCGTGTAAGAGGCTACAGTTGCTAAGCATCACAATTATTTAGCAAACCAATTTCCTGCAGGTAATTTTCTTTGATATAACAGGATAAATTATATGTTGTCAAGTACAAAATATCAATTTAAACTCTGATTTTTTCAACCCTTTGCAGTGTAAGCACGAGAGCTTTTTTTGGTTTTGAAAAACGAAATACAATTTTGGTCTGTCTAACTGTGAATATTTGAATATAGCTCGGCAAAGGACAGTTCTAGTCAGTTGGGTTCCTCTTGGAACATGCTGTGCAGTGCAATTTCCTTAAATGCTAAGTAAATTGCTGTTTTCTGCATCAAGGGATCAATATGAAATGTTCGTGTAAGTCTTTTTAAGTGGTGACTTAACAGAATAAACATATTTATTGTTGGATCAGGACATGATTAATCAGTTCCATACATGATTTTTTTTGTCATTGATTGGGTTTCAATAAATACTGAAGGCTCATGCTCAACTAGCAACATTTCCGCATTTTATTTGTCTATAAATTTGAAAATAGACTCCAGCAAAAGGTTATCAATACTGTAAGTACAATGAAAATGAGATGTATATGACTTAGAAAGAAGGTCAAGACCTGACGAATCAAAGATCTGCTTTGGCTGGATTCAGTATATGTTTATAACTTTGACAAAATACAGTGAACTGCAGGCCAGTCAATATTTTAAGGAGATGTAACCTGCTTTATCTTTAGCTTTCGGATAACTGACCCATTTGATGCTCATTTGTATAATTTTCTGTTGTTTTGTTTCACATTTCCAGCATTCGAAGATTTTCTTTTTATTTCTGATTATATTGGCATATATAACATAGTCCTTTAATATATAGCCTGGAAATTATAGCTGAAGCAGTGCGCACAATGCAGTGGGGTATCCTTACCATAACTAATACAATCTGTTTCACATTCCCAGTCTTTTCCGTCCATAAATAAGAGTCTTCTGCTTCCTTCCATTCTATCTGACACTTCGTTATCTCTTTGTGTTTCCCAATTACTCATTGTCATTTAATAATTTAATTTGCAAATAGATTACAATTCTAACTTCAGGTATTGGTTTAATGGTCCACTTAGCAAATTCAGATTTATTTCAATCTAAATTAACATTGTTGCATTGTGTAATTTTAATGGTCAGAATTTGTCTGAATAAAAAAATCACATGATGTTAATTTAGTAAGATAATTTGACACTGAATTGCCGTGGAGTTTGAACCCACAATTAAATTAGGAATGCTCTTTCTGGTTCCCAAAATTGTTGATCTTGATGGAATTTGTGTGGTCTCTGGAATGGCAGCATATTTCTTTAAGGTCATGAGCTCCAGTCGCAGGGTACCTCCTCTCACTGACTCCTTTTGTCCCTTAAGACGAGGAGCATTTGTACTTGCCATTTGTTTTAAAGAGCTTGATGCCTCCTTCAAGTGCCTGTTCATACCTCTTGTCCAGCTTGAAGACCCGTATACATTTCATGAGTGACAGCCTCAAAGATGATGAACTGGTAACTTGCAGCTTAGCATTTTTGGGTCTATTGCCCACATGTCAACTCTTTGATCAAAGATATGGGAGAGGAATTTTGGACCATTTTTCTTCCATTTTAATTGGCTACTTATAATTGTTTCCACGTACATTGTGACCGTACATTGAAATAAAACAAACTTTATTTTTTTCTTTCTACAACAAAACCTGTTCTCATAAAACAAAGAGCTGTTAAATACATTGATACTTGTATTTCTAACCAAAATTTCTGTACTTATTTTGTGGAATCATAGAAGTTATAGCACAGAAAGAAGCCCCTCAGTGCATTGTGCAGTTGGCACTGATTTTCATGTGGGCCTGAAAACTGCACAATTCTTTTTAAATATTTTAAAACTAATTGCAGAAATTTTAACCTCATTTACACCAGATCCCATTATTGGAAAGTGGAAAGAGATTGTGCAGCAGAAAATGTAAATGAGAACTTTTCAAACTGCTACCTTTCTTCTTTCAACTTTAGTCCTTGATGGCAGTCATATTTCGTTATTGTTGGGACCAATTTAGGAGGGGAGAACTGATTCCTTTCCTTTCCTTGTCCACATCTTCTTTGTGCCAAAACAAAGTTTAATTTTAAAATGCGATTTGATAATTGGTCTGTATAGAGCGCTGTATTGGGAACAAGTCAGTCATTTATTTAGGCTAAAAATTATGAACAAAACTTACCAAAATAAAAATGTAAATATTATTAACAAAAGTTTTAAGCTCTGTATATGTGCACAACTACCATTCTTGACAAATGACATCCAAGAGCAGCACTGCTGCCTCACAGCGCCAAGGACCCAGGTTTGATTCCAGCCTCGGGCGACTGTCGATGTGGAATTTGCACATTCTCCCAAGTGTCTTTGTAGGTTTCCTCCCACAATCCAATGATGTGCAGGTTAGGCGAATTGGCTGTGCTAAATTGCCCATAATGTTCAGGAATGTTTAGGTTAGGTAATTAGTTGGGATGGATGTAGAGTAATAGATAAGGTGAATGGGTCTGAGTGGGTTACTTTTCAGAGGGTCCCTGTGGACTTGTTGGGCCAAAATGGCCTGTTTCCACACTGTAGGGATTCTTTGATTCCACATGCATTGTTAATGATAGATGAAATCAGTGAGAAATTATATTGGTACAGGAAATCTAGATGTGGAATGTGTCTGGGTTAAGAACTGAGAAGCAACAGGAGTGGAAAGCATTCAATGCAACTGTCTTGCAATTTCCGAACAATCATTGTAATATAGGGAATGATATTAAATAGAAAATTAGAGTTGCATGTAATGAATGTACGACAATAATCATGGTGATTTTTAAACTACAGGCAAAATTACATTGGCAATAATACTATGGCAGATGATTTCCTGAAGTGTGTGCAAGATGGACTTTTAGATTAGTATGTTGAGGAACCAATGAGGGAATTAGCAATCCTAGATTTGATCTGTTTCACTTTTAACTTCAACAAGATTTGAAAGTGTCTTAATCTCAGACATGATAGATTTTGCAATAATTACCAAGTGAGAAAAATTCTTCAAACTGACATCTTTATTCTTTTAACTGCAGCCTTTGATGGAAATGATCTTTCATTCTTTATTGCATCAAAACTTACATAATTTGGAAATTTCTAGATCACCCCAACCTAACTGAATTTTCTGCATTCAAACTACTTCCTACTTAGATTATCAATCTGGTAACCATATACACTGCCTTTTTCAGCTTCATAGCTATTTTTCTCATTATGCAGGGAACTCTTATTCATCCTTTCCCCTCCACAGGAATGTGTCTCAACGATATCCAGTCACTTTCAAGGCTTATTCTTAGAGTTTAACTCCTGCCAGTCCATGACTCTAGCCCATTAAAATTGGATTCATTGTCATCCAACTGAAATTAGCAATCCCCAGTTGAGTATTTTTCCTTCAGTTGCTTCTTACCCTTTTCCATGGTCTTACGTTTTATTGCTTAAAAGTTCACTTGATCCATTTCGTTCCTGAAAATGATCTGGGGGACAAAACAAATAATCACATGAACAATTGTAGATTAACAAAGGAAAACCTTATCAAGGAGCAATGGGACATGGTCAAAGTGCCAGAGCAAAAGAAGAAAGTCTTGGTCTGTTTTTAAGTAGGAACCATGTCACTACTGTGATGGTCTGTGTGAGGCAAGCAGTAAAAGATACAGTTAGATGGAGAAGCTTTATTTAGGGTAGAGATTCAGTATGCTAGCGTACTTCTAAGAAATATGCTCATGATATCATCATATTATCGGATGTGACCTGAGGTTACAAAAGTCTTATGTTCCTTATTATACTGAAGATCCTGTAGGACATTACACGCTGCAAGAGTCATGCTATTTTGTTTAATTTCGTAGTTAAACATTTATCCAGGCACTAATGTACCTGAAGAGTATAATGTTTGTACGTAATAGTTCGTTGTAATAAATGCCTGATGGATACTTCAATACCAATGATATTCACCATGAGTTTTGTTTGTTAAGAGGAATAACATAAACATTGCCACATCAAGTAAAGCACCCTTCTGGAAGCAAAGATTTCATCATTCCCCTACAGCATCAGGTTTTCCATCAAGGCTATGATGTTGATGCTGGTCATTCATAATAGGCTCACAGTTTCAAGCAAGTTGTTCATGAATCAATGGAAATTCTGGATGGTGATCTGAAAAGATGTTGCAAAAACTGATCTACTGGCAGAGACCGTGAGATTAACACTGGGCTGGCGAGTTGGATGAGATGGAGGTTGAGCAAAGGAGGAAGAGTGAAGGATGGGCTAGTTGTGATTGCTGTTTGTAAGGAGACAGATGATTGGTGTCTCAGTAGTGCATTTGGAGAATCTCAAGAGAGGCATATTGTGATGCTGTCATCCTACCTAAGCAGGAGTGTAGTCTGAAATGTCTGGAGAGTAGGAAGGTTGCTGAGCACTGAATGGTAGGGATAGGGTTAGGGAAGTCAGAGGACATAAGAATGAAATGGTGAGGTGATGCATGACAAGTTGTTGCCTGTTTATTAAATAGCCATTTCTGATTTCAGTAAATGGGAATGTAGGATTAAATATAACATGGTCATTACAAGAGACAAACTGTTAAGGTCAGTTGGTCTGTGAGGTGTTGATATTCCATTCAAAACTCCTTGCATTTTACTTAATCGTATCAACACATTCTTTTATTTCTTCCTCAAATACTTGTGTAATTTTCTCCTCAATTGCATTGTAATGTTTGTCTCATATAGTCAAAAGTACTTGTCATGAAAATAATTCTGCATTCCCTGTTACAGTTAATTTATTGTGCTTTACAAGATATTTCTTCAGTGATGTATTTTTAAAATTTTCCTTTTCCCTCCTAAGCTAAAGGAGCTCACTAGTTTGGACTTGCGCCACATAACCGAGCTAAATAATGAAACCATAATGGAAGTGGTCAAGAGGTGCCGAAACTTAAGCTCTCTGAATCTTTGTCTGAACTGGACCATTAATGACAGGTACAGCTGTACTTTCTGCATGTGTTAGATTAATATAAACTGTTTAAACTCAAGAAAAGTGCAATTTTCACTTGTTGCCACATATTTGGGTCTTCCAGCCAAACTTAATTCCTGTGTTGTGTTGATTTTATTTCTAAACTCAGTGTGGCAACATTTATGTTTTTAAAAAGTCTTCAATATTTGTTGAATCAGTCATTCAAGAAAACAAACAAAGGCAGGACTTATCCAGTTAATGAGGTAAAAACAATGACTGCAGATGCTGGAAACCAGATTCTGGATTAGTGATGCTGGAAGAGCACAGCAGTTCAGGCAGCATCCAAGGAGCAGTGAAATCGACGTTTCGGGCAAAAGCCCTTCAACCAGTTAATGGTCAGGCCCTGGGTAGTGTTGTCAAACAAAGAGATGTAGAGGTTCAGATACGTGGTTCTTTGCAAGTTGCCTCACAGGTAGACAGGGTGGTTAAGAAGGTGTTTAGCACACTTGCTTTTACTGCTCAGACTTTAAGTATAGGAGTTGGGTATGATGTTAAGGTTGCACAGGATGTTGGGGAGGCCTCTTTTGGAGTAGTACATACAGTTCTGGCCACTCTGCTGTAGGAAGGATGTTAAATTAGAGAAGGTTCAGAACTAAATTACCAGGATGTGGCCACAATTGGAGGATGTGTGTTATAAGCATGGGATGTTTTTCACTCGAGTGTAGGAGGCTGAGTAGTGACCTTAGAGTTTTATAAAATCATCAAAAGGTCTTTTCCCTAAAGTGGGGGAGTTCAAAACTAGGGGGTATATTTTTAACGTGATAGGACAAAGATTTAAAAGTGACCTGAGAGGCTAACTTTTTGCACAGAGGGTGGTTCATAGGTGGAATGAACTGTCAGCGGAAGTGGTAGACGCAGGTACAGTTACAACATTTAAAAGACATTTGGATAGGTACATGAAAAGGAAAGGTTTAGAGGAATATTGGCCAAATGCAGGGAAGTGGAAATAGTTTAGTCTGGAAAACTTTAGATAGCATGGACTAGTTGGACTGAAGGGTATGTTTCTGTACTGTATGACTCTATGACTTTGTTCACTCATTTTTAAAATTAAATCATTTGAAAATGATTTGTTAATTGGTTGTTTGAATAGATGCTTAGTTGATCATTCGTTAGTTCATGAGTGAAAGCAGCTTCAGCATAGCAACACTTCAAATTAGTTAAGAGGATTAAATGCAATCCACAGCGTTTGTTTCTTGCCGGCTGATATGGCTTGAATTTTAAATTAATTTGAATGTTTATTACATGGAATTGTGAAGAATTTAATTTTGGTTACATTGCATTAATTATGAGTCATTTTACTGAATGCCTATGAAATAAATTGGAAACACTTTGGAGGTCAGATTGATCAATTTTTTTTTCCAGCGAAGACAACGAAAAAGTAAGTCAGATGAAATGTTAAATTGTCTGCTGAGCCACTGTTGCCTTTATTACATACTATCCTTCCCAAAACCAAGATCACCCTTCGTTATAATGCTGATTTTTGCAAATAGATTTTCTTGGAGAAAATGAGGACTGCAGATGTTGGAGATCAGAGCTGAAAATGTGTTGCTGGAAAAGCGCAGCAGGTCAGGCAGCATCCAAGGAGCAGGAGAATCGACGTTTCGGGCATGAGCCCTTCTTCAGGGAAGGGCTCATGCCCGAAACTTCGATTATCCTGCTCCTTGGATGCTGCCTGACCTGCTGCGCTTTTCCAGCAACACATTTTCAAATAGATTTTCTTGACAAACAAAACAAATTGTACAGTGTAAAAACTTGGAAACGAAGTTGATGACTGATTGCATATCTCGCTTTGAAGACATATTAGGACGTGTTTGACCAAAAAAAATTACACATTCATTGTCGATAGATTTTTGTATTTTCCTTGTACTAACTCAAACAGTCCTTCAAAAAAAAAATTCATGCTTAGTTCAAATAGATTTAACCTGAACACGTGCTGTGACACCTTTCGACTGATGTTAATCCCATTCTTGATTGTTCTTTCAGCAGTTTCTCCTCATGTCCACAGGATTTTTTTGAATTGATCTTTTATAGATATATATTAAAATGTTATGTTAAAATGCTTAAAAGGAGAACTATGAAAATGTACTCAAGAGAGTAATTTGAGTAGTTGGTCATATTCTTCAGATCTCAGACCTTGCACTAAGTCTAGTCCAGATTGATTGGATAAAAATTCCTCCTTTACTTGTACAAGTGTTGATTTCCTCCTGAGATCACAACTGTCCCCTTTTATGTAGCCATTTTTTCTACGCATGTGTTTAAAAAAAGCATTGGCAGGAAGCAGGTAGAATAGGGACTGTTCATTCACCAAATATCCCCACAACTTGCTTTAACTGGCAATCCCAAGATATCAATAAGGACAACAACCACAGATTATTTTTCCTTCCTTGAACCAACAAGACTGAAGCCATTTAAAACATTTTGGTGTTTTAGTCTAATGGACTAATTGAACAGAGATTGGATACTGTCTGTATTCTTAAGACTCATGTGTTAACCAGGAGCATTTGTTGACCTATTGATGATCTCATGTGAAAAGTGTTTGTGTTGTTTCTATCTATTTAGAATCATAAATTTTACACACGATTTAACGATCGTGTGTGTACTGGCTCTTGAAAGAGCTACTTAGCTGGTCCCATTCTCCAACCTGATGTCTGTAGCCCTCCTAAATTCAAATTTATATATATATATATATATCAAAGTATATCCAGCTGTCTTTTGAAACCTCCTATGGAATCAGCCTCCACCACTTTCCCAAGCAGTACATTCCTAATCCTCACAACTCTCTTGAGTAAAGAAGTTTCTCTTTATCTTACTTCTAGTTCTCTTGCTGAAAGTTTTGCAATTGTGACCCCATAATTCCTTACACTAAAAATTGATTGTCAAAAATAAAGTTAAATAATAATGTTTCATAGTTTACTTGAGCCATGGTGATGTGGTGAAATCCAGCCTGTAATGTTTATGTCCTCATTATAGGTTTGTTCTAGGAATGTAGATATTTTGAGTTTGTTTTCACATTTCTGTCTCTCTTGTAGTCCATGGCTCTGCTGTAATTTTCTTCCTTGTTTTAGTACATGAGCAGCTGAGAAGGCTGTTTTAAAATTACTTCAAGGTTTTCTGAAACTTTAATAGTGCAACCGTAGAGCGTTCAAAGTGACAATTGTAAGGATGCTCCACTAATTGGAGCAAATTGTCGTGCACTGAATTTTATAAATAGGAGGCTTACCTTTACGGGGCAATTGGGGAAAATCTTACATTTTGAAGACAGAATACTTTATCTTCAATGCAAATTGTTTCAGTAATTTGTGAAGATGTTATTATAGGTCAGTGACCAAAAAAAAAGTGTTACTGCCTGCTAGGGTACTCGTTTAGCTAATATTGCATTGATTTACTTAAACAGAAAATATTGTCTGAATGAAACTATATTTTCTGCCCTATGCGATGAAAAATGTTACACTTTCCCAGTCATATCACTTGGAGAAAGAATTTTGCAGAGTGAGGGAGCAGGGAACATTGTTTCAGAGTTGCCATTTGGAACTTTTGGCACAAACTGATTCTGTTCAGCAGGACTTTGTGTAGCAATAGAACTGCAAATTTTCAGGCACACCTGGAACAAGACCAATAACATAGTTCACCATCAGGATTTTCGTGAAGCACCTTCCTAATATGTTCTGCTTAGCCAGCCTCAGCAGAAGTTATAGTTTTTGTTGAGGTTGCTGGTCAAAGAAACTGCTCCATGCCAATCCTCTATCTCTCTGACAATTCTCCTATAAGAACCTGTGTTTGATTTTTACCATTTTTGTCCAGGGGGTGTTTATGGGGATGTTGTAAGTATTTAGAACAGCATCATTAAAGTTACAATAGAGTTGATTGTGTTTTTAAATAGTTACGTTTTTCTAAATTCGGTTTTCTTTTGTTCCTGTATAATTACATTCTGTTTTTGTTTAAAACTGAGTGGTTGGGACAGCTGCATTACTCTTGGAATATTCACTTCACAACAACTTAAAACAACTAGAAATGTTAGTGTCTGGGATATCTTCTTAAAATGTTCTGAGGGGGTCTGGCCTGGTCCATAACACATCAATGAGCAGAACTTATGTTCTGGAATATTTACAGGGAACAGGAAGAAATTGTGACTTTGAAGCCTGTGTTAAATCCATGGATATTTCTAATATAGTGTAGCTACAATAATAACCAGAAGTCATAATAACTTGCTGAAATTGGAAACGAGCAATTGATTAAATTTGCTTTGGTGACCTAGTTGGAATTAGTTACATTTAGGGAGGTAGTGACATAGTAATAATGTCACTTAGCTGGTAACCCAGAGGCCCAGGCTAATAGTGGCCACTACAGTTCAAATATCACCGTGGCAGCTAGTAATATTTACATTTAATGAATAATTTTTGGAATTGAAAGATAGTCTCAATCAGAAACAAGCATCAATTGTTAGAAAAAACCATTTGGTTTACTGGTGTGCTTTAGGAATGGAAGCCATTCTTATTTGTTCTTGCCTCCAGATTCCAGACCTACAGCAATTTGGTTGGCTCTCAACAGCTCGTTTCAAGGATGATTAGGAATGAAAATCGAATGTTGGTCTGGTCAGCGACACTCTAATTTAATGAATCAATAAATCCTGATCTTGTGATTTATCATTAACATTTTGGTTGTCCTATGAGGACATTAATTCAGGATATGATGAGGGCAGAGTGGTGGATGTGATCTATATGGACTTCAATAAGGCATTTGATAAGGTTCCCCATTGGAGATTGGTTAGCAAGGTTAGATCTCACAGAACACAGGGAGAACTAGCCATTCGGACACAAAACTGGATCAGAAGTAGAAGACTTTTGGAGAAGGTGGTGGTGGAGGGTTGTTTTTCAGACTGGAGGCCTGTGACCAGTGGAGTGCCACAAGGATTGTGCTGGGTCCACTTCTTTTCGTCGTTTATATAAATGATTTGGACGTGAGCATTAGCGGTATAGTTAGTAAGTTTGCAGATCACATCAAAGTTGGAAGTGTAGTGGACAGCGAAGAAGGGTACCTCAGATTACATTGGGATCTTGACCAGATGAGCCAATGGGCTGAGGAGTGGCAGATGGAGTTTAATTCAGATAAATGTGAGGTGCTGCATTTTGGGAAAGCAAATCTTAGCGGGACTTATACACTTAATGGTATGGTCCTAGGGAGTGTTGCTGAACAATGAGACCTTGGAGTACAGGTCCATAGCTCCTTGAAAGTGGAGTCGCAGGTAGATAGGATAGTGAAAAAGGCATTTGGCATGCTTTGCTTTTTGGTCAGAGTATTGAGTACAGGAGTTGGGAGGTCATGTTGTGGTTGTACAGGACATTGATTAGACCACTGTTGGAATATTGCATGCAACTCTGGTCTCCTTCCTATGGAAAAGATGTTGTGGAACTTGAAAGCGTTCAGAAAAGATTTACAAGAATGTTACCAGAATTAGTGAGTTTGAGCTATAGGGAGAGGCTGAAAAGGCTGGGGCTGTTTTCCCTAGAGTGTCAGAGGCTGAGGGATGTCCTTATAGAAATTTATAAAATCATGAGGGGCATGGCTAGGATAAACAGGCAAAGTCTTTTCCTGCGGTGGGTGAGTCCAGAACTAGAGGGTTTAGGGTGAGAGGGGAAAGATGTAAAAGAGATGTAAGGGGAAACTTTTTTTATGGAGGGGGTGGTACATGCATGGAATGAGCTGCCAGAGGAAGTGGTGGAGGCTAGTACAATTGCAATATTTGAAAGGATGGGTAAATAAATTGGAAGGGTTTGGAGGGATATGGGCTGGATGCAGGCAGGTGGGACGAGATTGGGTTTGGATATCTAGTTAGCATGGACAAGTTGGACTGGTCTGTTTTCAAGCTGTACATCTCTACGACTCTATATTTAAAATCTTGCAAAAGCTTTGTTTCTCTCTTTCTTTAATTTTTAATGATTTGGAGATGTCAGTGTTGGACTGGGATGTACAAAGTTAAAAATCACACAACATCAGGTTATAGTCCAACAGGCTTAATTGGAAGCACAATAGCTGTCGGAGCGATGCTCCTTCATCAGGTGATTGTGGAGGGCTCGATCGTAACACAGAATTTATAGCAAAAATTTGCAGTGTGATGTAACTGAAATTATACTATCACCATTGTTAGCAGCTAACCCGAGAATGCAACTTTTAAAGGAAGGGTTTTGTGACTTACACATGAAAGAAGTGAAACTATCACTGTATTCTAACAGATGAAAGGCTTAACAGACAATCAATTTTTCAATGTATAATTTCAGTTACATCACATTGCAAATTTTTGCTATAAATTCTGTGTTATGATCAAGCCCTCCACAATCACCTGATGAAGGAGCGTCGCTCCGAAAGCTAGTATGCTTCCAATTAAACCTGTTGGACTATAACCTGGTGTTGTGTGATTTTTAACTTTAATTTTTAAAGTTGAGTTACTATTTTTCATTACATTTCTATCCAATCTTTCCTCATTGCTGCAATCTTCAATCCATGACAACATTCTTGTAGGTCTCCTTTGTTTTGAAACTAATCCAGATTTGGTATAAACCATGTGACCACACTAAAATCGTGAAAGCCATGAAATAAACCACATCAACTGTGTCCAGTTAGTTGTATATTTCTGTAAGTTTAAAAGGACAATCAAGTAAAATTTATAAAAAGTTAGTGGAGTATTGTACAAGAATAACAATTGAATTAATGATTCCAAAAATGATGACATCTCTTCTGTATACTAGTGCTCTGTGCAAATATTATCGGTGGGGGGGGGGCGGTGGAAGTTTATAGCTTTGCTGTTGCAGGTAATCTTCTGAGTGTAATCCCAAAAAGAAGTTATACGTTATGGTAGTATATAGAAACCCAAATGTGATATTTAGTAAGGATCGTGAAGAGGCATTTAGTATGCTTTCCTGTATTGGTCAGAGTATTGAGTACATGAGTTGAGAGGTCATGTCGTGAACATTGGTTAGGCCATTGTTGGAATATTGCATGCAATTCTGGTATACTTTCTATCGGAAGGATGCTGTGAAGTTTGAAAGGCTTCAGAAAAGATTTACGAGGATGTTGCCAAGGTTGGTTGATTTGAACTACAGTGAGAGGCTGAACAGGCTGGCGCTGTTTTCCCTGGAGCGTCAGAGGCTGAAGGGTGGCCTTATAGATGTTTGTAAAATTTGAGGGGCATGGATAGGATAAGTAGACAAAATCTCTTCCCTGAGGTGAGAGTGTCCATAATTAGAGGGCAGAGGTTAGGGTGAGAGGGGAAAGATATAAAAGATACCTAAGGCGCAATTTTTTCACGCAGAGGGTGGTAAGTGTATGGAATGACCTGCCAGAGGAAGTGATGGAGGCTGGTACAATTGCAACATTTAAAAGGCATCTGGATGGGTATATGAATAGGAAGGGTTTGGAGGGATATGGGCCGGGTGCTGGCAGTTGGGACTAGATTGGGTTGGGATATCTGTTTGGCATGGACGAGTTGGACCGAATGGTCTGTTTCCATGCTGTACATCTCTATGACTATGACTAAATGGACAAATTGTCTGATAGGAAATCATTGTCACAGTTTCAACTTGATATTCTAATCAGATATTAAAACCAAAGGAACTGCGAACGCTGGAAATCAGTAACAAAAACAAATTGCTGGAAAAGCTCAGTAGATCTGGCAGCATTTGTGGAGAGAAATCAGAGTGAATGATTTGGATCCAGTGACCCTTCCTCAGAATTGAAAAGATATGGCCAGCTATGTAGAGTTCCAATTATCTGCTGACTGATTAATTCATATTTGTGATTTGAAAAATGGCATACTACTTCCCTCACCGTTGTGTGAAGAATAATAATGATAATGCAGTATGATTTTGAGTATACGTTTGCTTTGTTTAGGTACTGTCAGATAACTATTGGATAGTATGGAGGCACACTAGATAACATTTCGTGTGAAATCTGTCGCAAAAGAGCAGTTCGTGGCCAATAACATAATTTTCAACCTTATTCATGTTCAGCTCGAGAAAATTTTGACTCATCCATGACCTAATGTTGAACTGACAGTCTGACTGAATTGAAGTAATTGTGGAGTTCAGAAAAGTTATCGATATATTAAGCTGGCTATCAGCAATATGTTCTTAGAATCTGACGTTGTGATGATGGTGTCGGTGGGTGGCATCTAGATGAAGAAATGGTGGGTCAAAGGACAAATTTTGGGAGAAATCTGATGGTTATTTGTGTTGAAAAGAGAACCCATTGACATCGCTAAAGATTATTGCATCCAGATAGATCAGAGTGTTACCATTACTAGGACAGATAAATGGATTTTGAAAATAGAAGGTTGAGAGGAATAGCATGACCAATTGTGTAAATGCTGCAGAGAACTCAAGAAGAAAGAACAAAGAATAATCAACACAATTCAATCATTTCACTTTGGAATAGGTGTAGGGTATGTGACAAAAGATAACGATTCTAACCACGGTTTTGCAGAGTGGCACAAAACTGGAAGGCAGTGACACACTTCACAATAATCTTGAGGAAAGGGAAGTTTGAGATGGGTGGTAATTAGACTAATTGTTTTGAGTAATGTCATTCAGTTTGAAATGGAAGAAGGGCTGTGTGTTCAAAGAAAACCTTCACAAATATCACTGGTATGTCAGATGGCAGTAATTTTTTTAAATATCTATTCACAGGAATGTGGGCATCACTGACAAGGGCAATATTAATTGTCCAACCCTAATTTCACTTGAGACCTTGTTGATAAGTTGCCTTCTTGAACTGCCTGTAGTCTATTTGTTATAGGTACACCCACAATACCATTATAGTATAAAGACATTGAAGGATTGGAGAGATATTTTCAATCAGAATGGTGAGTGCCTTGGAGGGGAACTTGCAAGCAGTGCTATTCTTATATACCTGTTGTAGTCATGAGTTTGGAAGATGATTACCAATGCATCAACTATCTTCAAAGCCACCACCTTCAGCACTCCAGGATGTAGACTATCACATATTCGACCCTTATAATTTCTTGAATATAATCATCTTATTAATAATATTATCCTTAATCTCTTCATTCACCCTTATCACTTAAATGTCGAATTCTAACACTGTGTTCTGCCTTCTGTTCTGTTACCTTGATGTACTGTTGTAAGATGAGACTTGGTTGGTTAGAGTGCAATACAGTACTTTTCATTATATCTTAGTATATGTAACAGTAATAAATCAAATCAATTCCAGGAACGTTCTTGTATCTTCTTCAGTGAAGTTGACTCCATCATACCCGAAGGCTGCATGTCTTGTCTTTATCCTGTGTAGCATATTCTGGCCTTCCATATTAAACTGACTGTTGATCACCCAAGTCTCTGCTTACTTTTACTAGTAAAATAAGGTCAGAAATGGTCGAATCTACATGGATAGGATAGGGTCTAAAATGTGGCTGACTGATGCTTATTGCTACCCATTTAGATCCTATATCCTGTTTTAAGCGGTGAACCTTTTAGGTTGCTTAAAATTCTATTCTAGTTCCATTTGAAATTTAAACTGACAAGCTTAAATATTTAGTTCTGGCTCCCTGATGATTCCTAGCCTCCTTCATGAGAAACAATGAAAGGTGCAATGGCTCTTTCTTTTATTCAAACAAAGGAGGCTTAGAAGACATTTGATGGAAGTGTGCAGGTTTATGAAGGGCTTCGTAAGTAAAATGAATTCAGCAGTGAGGGAAGCACAATGCATATCAGGTCTTAAAATAAAATAAAGAATGTTAAAAGAGAAAAGGTAAGGGGAATAGGAGGAATGAAATGAGTAGCTGTTACAGGGATATGCAACTCATGTAAAAGTGCCAAATGGCTTCCTTTTTTACTGTAAAATTGAATGGCTAGCTCTGCCATCCCTCAGGAACACGTAAATGATCCTGAAGTTGTGGTGCTAGATGAAGTGCCAGTGCATACTGAGGGCGCCAACATCTGATGGTCTGTGTTTTAGTCCTGCTGCTAGAGCTGTGTTTTTATTTCTCCCATTGTTTTTGTTTTTGTTTTTAAGCATTATTCTTCTGTTACTTTTGAGCTCTTGTTCCAAATTTTATTGAGGTGAATTTCCGAGAGAATTCTCCCACTCGTCCTTCAGAACCCTGAGGAAGACCATGAATGAACAGGAGAATCGTGATAACTTACAACTGATTTCCGTAATCCCAGTCAACTTGAAGCTAGTGAGGATTGCAGAGTCGATAAAATTTGGAGCTGGAAGAAGCATAGCAGGCCAAGCAGTATCAGAGGAGCAAGAGCAGAACCGTTCATCAGGACAGGGAAGGGGTCTGAGAAATAAATAGTGGGAGGAGAGTGGGGCTGGGGAAAGGTAGGTGGGATGCGGGGAGGAGGTGATTAAGGTTGGTCAGTGGGAAGGGTGGAGCGGATAGGAGGGAAGCAAGTTGGACAGGTTAGGTCAGGTCACGGAAGTGGGTTGGAGAGGGAGGGCTGAACATGGGATAAGATGGGGAGTGGGGAGATTTTTAAGCTGATGAATTCTATGTTGAGACCGTAGCTGAGATATCCATATAGCAGATTTTAGAACTTTGCTTTTTCTGGTGCTTTTAGTTTCTGGTGTTCGTGTTTTTGAAGTCTAGACGTGCTGAAAACTCCTCAGGCTCCACTCCCCAGACCTTAAATTCTTCATTGTAACTACCTTAGTTTCTTATAGTCAAAAATACAAAAACAGATTGGCAAAATTTACTCAGACATTTAGAAATGAAAAGAGTTAACAAAGTAAGTATTAGGCGTGTAGAAAAAAGTCTGGGGAATTAGTAATGAAGGATAAAGAGATGGCAGATGAATTGAACAAATACTTTGTGTCACTCTTCACTAGAGTGGATGCATGTGGCAGCTCCGAAATAGCTGTAAATCAGAATTGAAAGGACGGAGGAGCTCAAAGGGTTCAACAAAGATTTACAAGGATGTTGCCAGGGTTGGAGAATTTGAGCTATAGGGAGAAGTTAGGGCTGTTTTCCAAGGAGTGTCAGAGACTGAGGGGTGACCTTATAGAGGTTTACAAAATCCTGAAAGACATGGATAGGGTAAACAGACAAGGTCATATCCCTGAGGTGGGGAAGACCAGAACGAGAGAGTGCAGGTTTAGGGTGAGCGGGGAAAGATGTAAAAGAGATCTAAGGGGCAATGTTTTCACGCAGAGAGCGGCGCGTGTATGGAATGAGTTGCCAGAGGCAATGGTGGAGGCTGGTACAATTACAACATTTAAAAGACATCTGGATGGGTATATGAATAGGAAGGGTTTGAAGGGATATGGGCCAGGTGCTGGCAAGTGGGACGAGATTAGGTTGGAATATCTGGTTGGTGTGGATGAGTTGAATGGAAGAGTCTGTTTCTGTGCTGTATGTCTCTATGACTCTGACTCATTTATTCAAAAAGAGAGGGAGGCACAAGCAGGAAACAGGGATGAAAGGTATGGTTGCTAAATTTGCAGGTAACACCGAGATATTTAGGAAAATGAAGGGGATATCAATCGGTTAAGTGAGTGGGCAAAGATCTGGCAAATGCACTGCAATGTGGGAAAATGTGAAGATCCCCAATTGAACAGAATAAAAGGAAAGCATATTATTTAAATGGTGAAAGATTGTAGAGCTCTGAGATGCAGAGATGTCCTTATGCATGAATTGCATGAAGTTCGTATGAGGACACAAGAAGTAGTCAGGAAAGCTAATAGAACATTAAGTTATATTATGAGGAAAATCCAATGACAGAGTAAGGACGTTATGCTTCTGCTATACAGGGAATTGGTGAAACTGAATCTGGAGTACTGGTCATAATACCGATAGGATGTTAATATACTGGAAGCAGTTCAGCGAAGGTTTACTGGACTATTACCTGAAATGAACTATTGCCTAAACAGGTTAAGCTTATATCCACCGAAGTTTAGAAAAGTTAGAGAGGACTTAGTTGAAACGTATAAGATCCTGTGGGGACTTGACGAGGTAGATGCCAAAAGGATGTTTTGTCTTTAGGGAGAATGTAGGGATCATAGTTTAAAAATAAGGGATCACCCAGTTAAGACAAAGATAAGGAAACATATCTGAAAGCAAAAAACATAGATCACAGCAGCTCACTGTCTGACCCGCTGTGATTTCCAGCACTTTTTGTTTTCAGTACGTATTCCAGCATCGGCAGTAATTTGCTCAAACATATTTTTCTCTCTGAGGGCTGAGTGTCTTTGGAATTCTCTCCTTCTCAAGGCATTGGATGCAGATCTTTAAATATTTTTAAAGTGGGGCACATATATATTTGATTATAAGGAAAATGAAAGATTATTGCTGATAAGCAGGAATATAGTGGTGAGGTTAAAATTAGCTCGGCAATGATTTTATTGAATTGTGGAGCAGACTCAAAGGGCTGAGTGTATATTCTTGTTCCCTGTTCATGTGTTCACAATCATTGCATTGATCAGAGTCATGCACACATTGCTTTACTATGTTTTCATGCACACATTGCCTAAATAAGTGCTGCAGTGTTCGAGATGTTTAAATTTTTAATTCATAACACTTTCAGAATGATTGACTTTATTTGAAAAAAGTACCAGATTTTTGACTGGCATTGAAACATCAAGTCAGATCTTCCTTCCGTATGATAACTTTGATTTGCTTGATGAGAAAAAAAGTAGGATTTAGTCTGAAGACCACCTGAGATCTCAGGAGCACTTAGGAGCTTGGGAATCTACTGTTTCAAGTCTCTGCAGTATGGTTTTCCAAGCCAAGGAAAACTTCTAAACAGTGTAAGTCTCTGAACACTCAGTCATCATGGACCCTGTCTACATCATTGTAAATATTGTCCCAGTGACATTATTGAAACTTTGAGAATAGAAGCCCAATATGAGAAATCAATACCAGTTATGATTTTTTTTGGAACATTGTCTATTAATCTTGCATATTATGAAGGGGAGTACATTTGATACAAGTCATCCCTTGGACTTTGCTTTCCCTCTTAACACATTCTGCACTTTGTTCTTCAATATTAAACAAACTGAAATTGAATTCTACTGAATAATGAATTTGCATTCCATTGAATATCTCCTACTTGTGTAACTCCCTGGTTGATGTTCATTCACCTGGGTAGACCATCATCATTCAATGTAGGTCTGTTATGTGTGATGAATAAAGACGTGTATCTGGCAACTATCCATCAGCCAAGTCTGTCTCGTTTAGTAAATTGAGGAGCAGACACTGGATTGCAGGCTTGTCTGCTGGTATGCAAATATTTGCACAGAGAATTCTTAATCTCTGTGGCTGTTTCTCATTGTCAGATCAACAACAGGAACAGTGGCAATGTCACTTCTGAATACCCAGCCTCGGGTTGATATTTTAAAATGCAAACAAATAACCTTTGAATATTGCGGAATTCTTTCATTTCAAATGTTGTTTTCCTGAGGGTTTCAAGTAACATTGAAAAGGGACCCGTTGCATATTTGTGATCTTTGATAAATGATAGCAAATAGATTTGACTATTATTTGTACCTTACAATAGAGACTCAGAGGCTGAATCCAGCATTAATGAATGCATTATGCAGAGATCAGTGGGAGTTCAACATCTATTCGTATACAGATAATGCTTTTTTAATACAAAATCTATTAGTACCTAGCTAGCAATGAATCAAGAAGGGCACTTTCAGTAGATTTCATATGAATTACCAATGCTGAATATGGTTTACATTTACTGAGATACTGGCTGCCAGAAAGCTGCCTGGGCTTTTTACGAAGACTGATAGAATTTCAGTTGCTCTGATGGTTTTTGCCAAGTAATAAATATTGCTCTCAAAGACTGCATATTGCAATGTACGCTTTGCAATATTCTACTAATTAAGCCAACAACACTTAAATCAACTGTTAATGCCTGTAATATGTCTGTTGCCCTCTAAATAATGTGAGCTAGTTTTTGTTTATATCTTCCATAGTTGAGTGGATTGTGGAAGTGTACATTCCTGATCAGTTCTGTGATTTGTTTTGTATGTTGTCCTTATCATACAATTTGGCACAGGTAGTGTTGTAACGTATGTGTTTCCAAATACCACTAAAATTCCTATATGATAAGAGGATTTGGCTTCTTCAACTTCCTTTTCTTCTTTAATTCCAATTTCTTTTTATACATTCATGGTATATGAGCATTACTGGCTTCTAACATCCCTGGGGAAGATGGTTGTAAGCTGTAAATCACTGGGACTGATATTTGGTGATAGAATCATACAGCATGGAGACAGACCCTTTGGCCCAACTTGTTCATCCTGACCATATTACCTAAACAGAACTAGTCCCCTTTGCCTGCCTTTGACCCCTATCCCTCCAAACCTTTCTGCTCCATGTATCTATCCAAACATCTTTTAAATGTTGTAAATGTACCCCTCTTGCATTTCACCTGGCAGCTCATTCCATATACATACCACCTTGTATGAAAAAGTTGGTCCCTAAGGTCTCTTTTAAATCTTTCCTCTCTCATCTTAAACCTATGCCATTTAGTTTTGGACTTCTGTTGGGAAAATACCTTAGCTATTCACCTTATCTGTGCCCTTCATGATTTTATAAACCCCCATAAGGTCACACTTCAGCCTCCCATGTTCCTGGGAAATAAGTCCCAGTCTATCTAGCCTGTCCAATAACTTAAACTTTCCAGATTTGATAACATCCTTGTAAATATTTTTTGTACTTCTTCCTAACAAGGTAACCAGAATTGTATGCAGTACTCCAAATATGGCCTTACCAATGTCTTGTACAGTGATAAAATGACATAACCAATTCATGTATTCAATGCTCTGACTGAAGGAAAGTGCACCTTCTTCCTGGAAGCCATACAGACTATCCCTCATCAATCCTTGCCCATCTAAATGCATGTAGATCTTAGAATCCCCTCCAACAACTTACCCATCAATGGTGTTAGGCTCACTGGTCTGTAACTCCCTGGCTTCTACTTGCAGTCTTTCTTGAATAGTGGCACAACATTAAGCATCTTGCATATTTCCAGCACCTTACCTGTGGCTGTTGATGATGCACATATCTCTGTTGGGGTCCTGCAATTTCTTCCATAGCTTCCCACAATTTCCTGGGATGCACTTGATCAGGTCCCAGGATTTATCTACCCTTATGTGTTTTAACTCATCCAGTACCCCCTCTTCTGCAACGTAGACTCTTTTCAAGACTGGATGCAAGTTGGCTCGCTGAGCTGGAAGGTTCATTTCCAGACATTTTGTCACCCAACTAGATAACATCTTCAGTGGGCCTCCAGGCAAAGCACTGTTGATAATACCTGCTTTCTATTTATATGTTTGGATTTCTTTGGGTGGTTGATGTCATTACCTGTGGTGATGTCATTTCCTGTTTTTTCAAGGGGTTGTAGATGGGGGTCTAACTCAATGTGTTTGTTGATAGAATTCCAGTTGGAATAGCATGCTCCTACGAATTCTCGTGCGTATCTCTGTTTGGCTTGTCCTAGAATGGATGTGTTGTCCCAGCTGAAGTGGTGTCCTTTGTCCTCTGTATGTAAGGATACTAGTGAGAGATGGTCATGTTGTTTTGTGGCTAGTTGATGTTCATGTATCCTGGTGGCTAGTTTTCTGCCTGTTTGTCCCATCTAGTGTTTGTTACAGTTCTTGCACGGTATTTTGTAAATAACATTAGTTTTGCTTGTTTTCTGTACAGAGTCTTTCAAGTTCATTAGCTGCTGTTTTAGTGTGTTGGTGGATTTGTGGGCTACCATGATGCCAAGGTGTTTTGAGTAGTTTGGCAGTCATTTCTGAGATGCCTTTGATGTAGGAGAGAATGGCTAGGGGTTTTGGACGTGTTTGTCTGCTTGTTCGGATTTATTGCTGAGAAATTTGCAGACTGTGTTCATTGGGTACCTGTTCTTTTTGAATACACTGTATAGGTGATTTTCCTCTGCTCTGTGTAGTTCCTCTGTGCTGCAGTGTGTGGTGGCTAGTTGGAATAATGTTCTGATGCAGCTTTGTTTGTGGATGTTGAGGTGATTACTTCTGTAATTTAATGTTTGGTCCATATGTGTTGTTTTCCTGTAGATGCTGATTTGAAGTGAAAAAGTTACAAAATGCATCTTGTTCCTCTCCCTCATGGACAATGTATTACTCAGAAATCTTGATTTGGCTCATTCTTGCATGATTTCTCACATTCGAAGATTTTGGTTGCTCTTTCTGAGTTCTGTGAATAAAATGTGCTTGTTTGATAAACAATATATGAGAGAGTTTCCATTTTCCACTGAACCAAAATCTTAAAATAGTTTTAAATGATTGTGCATACACAGCTTAATTAGCCTCATTTGTCTGACATTGTCTGCATGTCTGGTACAATGATGGATGTTTGTAAGCCCATTTTGCCTACCTCAAGGAAATTAGGTCAGACAGCAAGTATGTAGATTTCGCACTCCCATGCCCTATATTACTATCGCTTCCAGCAGGGTTCAAAGTCAACTCAAGAAATTGTATCATGCACTTGTTCCACAGCTGGATGAACTTCACAAACTTTGAAGTTTGAATTTCCAACATATGTTCAAACTCATTGACTGAAACTGTTGAATCGTGAGCCACTTGCTGGTTCACATACCTTCTGTGAAGTCTTGTTAACTCATATGTCTGAATATTCAGCTTCCGGTTATGTCAAACCAATTAGGAAAGCCAAATGTAGAAATGCATCAACCTTCAGTACTGCAGTTGATCTTTCACCAGATACTCAATGGAGAGTTATGCTTACATTAACTTTTATCATTATGTTGGTGCGGAATGATTAAATGAGTCACTCAACATCCGGAGTCCACTTCCAGTATTGAAGAATTTATTGATGTTACTCTGTTGGGAAGAAAACCTTTTGGGGGACTAAAGGTTCTTCCCTGAACAAATGAAAGATATAAACTTGTTTTCAGCCTGCTTTAGCATTTACAAACCGATTGTGTTATTGATTACATATGCCTCCATTCAGATCAATCATGTAACTGCATGAGCAATTGATAGACTGTTATAGATTTTGCCATGATTTCATGTTGTTGACTGAACAACTTCATTGCTTATTTTTGGGTTTTCAAATGCATCATATTCACCCACTTTCCAATATTGCTGGCTTCTGCACCTGTTGTTCAATCCTTCCTGCTAGCAGGCTGGAGGCTTCTCCTCCTGTCAGTCTATAGGAATTCAGTTAAATCCCTTAATGTCTGTTACAGTTAAAACTCCATTAATTATTTATATGTATGGGATTACAATCACCTAAAGGATCTAACTAATGTGAGTCAAGCTTTTCTCCTTCTATCCCCTTCTAAATAGCTTGCAAGAGGTTCTTCTGTCCGTGCTTTTCAAGGATATCTCTTTATCAAAATTGTCTCTGTGCTACATTTTTTGTTTCTTCTTAATAAGAACTATTTGTGTGATTTTTTTTTATGAGACTCTTTATTTCTTATCTGATTGCTATGACTATGGAAGCCACAATTCTGATTAAAAATGATTGCTTCAACAAACAATCTTTTTCAGCCATTTTATATTGACTAAAAAAACCACAGGCATTCATTTTGTGTTAACTAAGAACCATGGGTGGCTCTGACACTTAGGAAGGAAAGAATAAAAGTGTAAATAATGAGCAAAATATTTGTGTCTGGAGAGGAATATGAAGTGGTATTATAAACTTTCAGAATGCCATGAGTCCCCCTGTTTAAATTTATTCATCGCTGTTTTGTTTTGTTTTTGCCCTAACAATTGAATATTGTGGTGGTCTTCCCTGCTTCTGTCCAGCATAACATTGAGGCCATCTAAAGCTCTGCTACCATAAATTGTAGAATGTCCTATTTCCTTTGCCTGTGCTTTCTAACCAACACTTGGTTCCTGTCAAGCAATGTCTTAATTTTTTTAAATGCTCATTTTTATTTTCAGTTGCCCCTCTCTTTGCTTGTAAGCTCTGTTAGCCTTGTAGTTCTCAGAGATACCTGCACTCACCTAATTCTGAACTTTTAAGCATCCCTGATATTAATCCCTTCATTGGTAGCTTTCCCCATATCTATCAACCCCAAACTCTGGAATTCCTTTCCACTATCTCGCCACCTCAAATAAAAACAGAAACTACTGGAAAAGCTCAGCAGATCTGGCAGCATCTCTGAAGAGAAATCAGAGTTAACATTTTGGGTCAAGTGACTCTTCCTTAGAATGGCCTCTACCTCACTTTTGTTTTCCTCCTGCAAGACACTCCTTAAAGTCTCCATTTTCACCAAGTATTTTGTCATCTGATTTAATATGTGATTTATTGTCGTACTTGGTTTTCTAATGCTTCTTGAAGCACCTTGGCATTTTTTCATCACATATGGGGACCTTTATAATTATAGTGAATATATACCTCTTTGGTATACCTCTCATCATCTCCTGCCAATTGGAGTACCTGCTGATTATGCCTGCACTTTCTGTCCTGCAGTTCAACCAATTTCCTAGCTCATTACAAAATAGTGATTAGATATATCAGCTGATATTCTGTCTGCTCTTCTCTGGTAATGTGCATTTGTAAATTCATAGAGCTGAATTTTACTAGATCAGCTAACTATAAATTTCAGGGAGTTCCGTGGAGCGTTTCTCTCCGTGAGCTCTTGTAAGTGTTTTCATGCTATTCTCTGCAGCTCACCTTGTTCACTATACCTTGCTCATGCCATCTTCTGCTGGCTGTTTTTAAAGGCCACCCGTAAACAGTACCAGCTATGAGTGTATGCCATGGGAGGGCAATGGAAAAAAAGCCTTTGAAGGCACATAGGTCACTTCATTGAAAATACAAACTCACGTTTGTAAATATATTGCTGTTTTATATAATCACGTCTTATCCACTATCATTGAAACTGCAGCTATAAGTATCAAGCTACACACACTACCCATGAGAGTTTTACAGCACTGAAATAGGCCTTCAGCCCATTGTGGTAACTGTGCCAGTCATCAAATGTCCATCATTTCTTATCCCATTTTCTTGCATTCGGTCCATGTCCTTGTATGCTGTGGCATTTCAAATGTTAGTCTAAATAGTTCTTAAATGTCTTGAGGATTCCCACCTCTACTACCCTTTTAGGCAGTGAGTTCCAAATACCTACAATCATCTGGGTGAAAGTAATTTTCCTCAAATCCCCTCGAAACCTCTTGCTCTTTAGCTTAAAATTGTGCCCCTGGTTATAGACCCCTCAATGAAGGAGAAATATTTCTCCTTATCTACCTTGTCTGTATCTCTCAAAACTTTGTATACCTCAATCAGTTCCCTGTCCTTAAGCCTATTCTGCTCTGAGGTGTCTGTGGTGACTTCTGCTTTGCAGAAGCAGAATTTGTAGTGATTAATTTGTAATGACAATTACATGACAACAATTACTTGTGACCAGGATGTGTACCCCACACAACTGTCACATGCAGTGTATGATTACAAATGATCTCGACCTCTTCTGGTAAGTGCCTCATTAATACAAATGCCCTTTGAAGGGCTCACATCATTCACAAGAACTTATGTATGTTTAAGGCTACGATAGATTCTTATGTTTGCAGTTACTTTCCATTTCCAGTACATGTTACATATCACATGAATATGGAAGCCAATGCAAGTCACTCTTGGCAGAGTGAGTTGCAGGCTCAGCTTGGAATCAAACTGACACTCCATAACCGTTGTTCCTGGTACCCCCTATTGGGGCCAGTACTGAGTACATACTAATTCTCATCCAACTCTTAAACTTACACCTTCACCTCCTGACATTTACCAGCTCCCCGAGCCCTTCTGCTTTGCCATACCAATCATCATGTTGCATTGTTCCCCACAGTGGTGGTGGCCATTCATGACCTGCCTTTTAATACACATCCTCCAATACTGTCTTATCTCTCTTCCTCCCACTCCCCATGTATGTTGAGTTGCTCAACATCTGCATCCCAGCATGCTGTGTCCATTCCCCACAATTGACTTCCTGGCTTCCCGACCGCAGTACTGGCTCTTGATGAACCCTATTCACGTCCAAGAAACTCCAGAACTGACTGTGGCCCATGCACTGACTGAATTGGAAGGATAGCACCAATTGATGTGTGATTGCACCCCAATTACTAAGCTCTATGCAGTTCTCCAACTGACTAATCATGAAGCTCTCGACTTGTTACACTTGACTTGCAGGACTGATCATGCACCTCTGTAGACTGTAGTGACTTAGAACCACTGATCTTGATTGTCCTAAGTATCTGACTATGTCCAGCCCCTGGATGGTGATTGTTCACTATCCTTGACTGACAGTTATGAACTCTCTGACTGACAACAATCCTCCTTGACTTTACCAAGGAGAAATGGTTATTTGGCTGAAGAATATGTCGTGTGGTTGTGTATGTGTGTCATTGATGTAGCATAATGCTGCAACATGTTCATGGCCTTGAGTGACTAATCACTGTTGGCAACCATGAAAAGCTGCATGGTTTAGTATCTATGTTAAATGGCAAGGCAAGATATAAGTGTTGAGTTTGTAGTTTACTAGAACTATAAATAGAGCACTATTTAGGTGGATGGTAAACTTGAACAGGAAAACTTGATCATGCATCCTCTCAGCTCCATAGCTGGTCCTAGATGCCCCTCTAGCTCCCATCGCTGAGTCACCTGACCCTTTCTCTTAAAGTGGCAAAACATACCAATGATATACATGCCAGTGACATACATAACTGCATACTATGAACTTTTAAATTCTGAATGAGGTGAAAAACATAAGTGTTTCTGTCATTATCCAAGTAGGCACAAAGTAGGTCAGTACAAAGAGAGCAAGCGGGTTGTGCTGAGATGCATCCTGGTCCAAACCCTGATATGGAATCTTGTTGCAAAGCGTCCTGGCAGCAGCATTACAGTGAAAGATGCAGATGTGTTCCAAAGTACAGGATTGAAGTGGAGAATTGTATTGTAAATGGACCGGAGATGTGTCTTGATAATGTGGTGAGGCTGATGCATGTCAGTGCCAAATTTCATGTAAGGGAGTTCTGGGTGGTCACTGCATTGGGACATAATCTACAATATTGATGGCTACTGTGCATAATGGAGCCTCAGAGGTGCAAACAGCAAGCAGGAATGACCAGGTACTAATTTTGACTTTCATGTCATGAATTGTCACTGTCTAGCTTTTCTCTACTGTGGGAGAATGGGAAACTGTATACCAATAAGGCAGGCTCAGATACTAATCGCATCAAATCTTGTAAATAAGCCTCTCACCACTCAGTAACGAGATTCTTGTCTTGCTGTTCAAACATTTGTTGGAGAATTGGACTCTCTTTCTTGGCGTTGACAATCTAATTTCTTACCATTGTGCCATATTTTCCCAATTGACTTGCCATTTCCATATCATTCAGAAGTTGGGAAGATTAATTATTGTCATGTCTACCGAGGTACAGTGAAAAGCTTTGTTTACGAGTACAAGCAGATCAAAAAGATTTGGAGGAATACAGTTTACCTTGCACAGGGTGTGTGCTAGGTGAGATCAGTGTTAGCAGGATCAGCATTATTTGATGCTCAGGAGTCCATTATCAGATTTAGTCCATTGTGACTGTAGCAGTAGGAATTTTTGTAATATTGCCTTTTGAACAATTCTACAGTTCTGGTGTTTTGAACAGAAAATATTCAGTTATGCAAGATACTTGAAGTTCACTGACTTAGAATTCATATCACAGCAATAAACTTATAGACACATGCATTGTGCAACATTGATTTAGGAATTGGGCAACCTCCAGTTAATTATTTAAAATGGTTAATGAAGTTAAAACCGCCCAATTGGTCAAAAATGTTTTCATTCAATCTTGCTTCCTGTCTTGGACAGCTGTTACACTCCCAAGCTGATGAGTGAAAAATGCATTCACAATTGGTTTTGATTTTTCTCACTGATGTAATGCATTTGTGTTAATACTGATTACCTATTTTCAATTTTTCCCTACATCAACCAAATTGGACAAAGCTGATTAATGCATATTAATGCAGAAATCAGTGGTGATGGAAGTTGGTCTTGTGTTTGACCTAACAAGTGAGGTAGTGATTTTTTTTTCCCAATTACATTGTCACAATTACAATTGAAATTGGTCTTGTATTTGACCTAACAAGTGAGGTAGTGATTTTTTTCCCAGTTAAAATGCCACAATTACAAGAAAAGGTCAATCTAGTTGACGAATCCAGTGAAAAGAAAAAGTAACATTTATGGTGCTGAAGAATAATTTTGTCACTTGTATACTGCTCGCATCAGATTTTTAAAAATTGTGAAGTTTGATTTGCTTTCCTCTTAGACCATGTTCAATAGTTTCTGTAAACAGTTGATAAGCATAAATGCCTTCTCTAGATTACTAGGTGTCACATTGTGCATAATCACATTTGTGAAGAATTCATGTGCTACCTATCACTATGCCAAAGGTGAACAAATGAGCCAGGTACTTCTCTGTCTTGACTGTACCATTGAGAGCATTGTATTCAGAGGAGAAAGGAGAGAAATGGAATTGTACAAGTTCATAAAATAAGACAGATGAATTTTATCAGCTTTTAGAATTTATACATACTAAACATTCTCCATTGTGTTTCTGAGTCACTTGGGTATTCAGGAAAAGAAAAGTAATGGTGACCTGCTTCAGGTGGAATAGCTGTTACGCACTCAATTTAAAATTGTTAGAAACAAGTGTGTCACAGTTTTGAAACCTAGATATTTCTTCGAGGTTACAATCTTTCAAGTCAGAAGTCAAACCAAGGCCCCAATGCTCTTTTGGATTAGGGTAAGGGATGTAAAATATCCATTGGCACTATTTTGAAGATTAGTCATGAAGCTGCCTCCAGTTACCTGGCAAATATTTATTGCTCAGTCATCATCACAAAAAAGCAGCAATGTGATATCAACCAAGCAATCTGTTTGTGGAGATTTGCTGTTGTGTTTCCTCGTGGATGAAAGCAGTGGTGTACTAGTAATGTCACTGGATTAGAAACCCAGAACCCCAAGTTGGACCTACTCTTGGGAAGTAAGGCAGGGGAGGTGACTGAGGTTTCAGTGGGGGAGCACTTTGGAGGCCAGTGACCATAATTCTATTAGATTTAAAATATTGATGGAAAAGGAATGACCACATCTAAAAGTTGAAGTTCTAAATTGGAGAAAGGCCAATTTTAACTGTATTAGGCAAGAACTTTCGAAAACTGATTGGGGACAGATGTTCGCAGGTAAAGAGACAGCTGGAAAATGGGAAGCCTTCAGAAATTAGATAACAAGAATCCATAGAAAGTATATTCCTGTTAGGGTGAAAAGAAAGGCTGGTAGGTATAGAGAAGGTTGGATGACTAAAGAAATTGAGGGTTTGGTTAAGAAAAAGAAGGAAGCATATGTAAAGTATAGACAGGATAGATCGAGTGAATCCTTAGAAGGGTATAAAAGAAATAAGAGTATACTTAAGAGGGAAATTAGGAGGGCAAAAAAGGGACATGAGATAGCTTGAGCAAATAGAATTAAGGAGAATCCAAAGGGTTTTTACAAATACATTAAGGACAAAAGGGTAACGAGGGAGAGAATAGGGCCCCTCAAAGGTCAACAAGGCAGCCTTTATGTGGAGCTGCAGAAAATGGGGGAGATACTAAATGAGTATTTTGCATCAGTATTTACTGTGGAAAAGAATATAGAAGATATAGACTGTAGGGAAATAGATGGTGACATCTTGCAAAATGTCCATATTACAGAGGAGGAAGTGCTGGATGTCTTGAAATGGATAAAGGTGGATAAATCCCCAGGACCTGATCAGGTGGATCTGAGAACTCTGTGGGAAGCTAGAGAAGTGATTGCTGGGCCTCTTGCTGAGATATTTGTATCAGCGATAGTCACAGGTGAGGTGCCGGAAGACTGGAGGTTGGCAAACGTGGTGCTGCTGTTTATGAAGGGTGGTAAGGACAAATGAGGGCACTCTAAACCAGTGAGCTTGACCTCAGTGATGGGCAAGTTGTTGGAGGGAATTCTGAGGGACAGGATGTACATGTATTTGGAAAGGCAAGGACTGATTCGGGATAGTCAACATGGCTTTGTGCATGGGAAATCATGTCTCACAAACTTGATTAAGTTTTTTGAAGAAATAACAGGCAGGTTGATGAGGGCAGTGTGTAGATGTGATCTATATGGACTTCAGTAAGGTGTTCGACAAGGTCCCTCATGGGAGACTGATTTGCAAGGTTAGATCTCATGGAAACAGGGAGAACTAGCCATTTTGATACGGAATTGGCTCAAAGGTAGAAGACAGAGGGTGGTGGTGGAGGGTTGTTTTTCAAACTGGAGGCCTGTGACCAGTGGAGTGCCACAAGGATAGGTGCTAGGTCCTCTACTTTTTGTCATTTACATAAATGATTTGGATGCAAGCATAAGAGGTACAGTCAGTATGTTTGCAGATGACACCAAAATTGAAGGTGTAGTGGACAGTGAAGAGGGTTACCTGAGATTACAACAGGATCTTGACCAGATGGGCCAATAGGCTGAGAAGTGGCAGATGGAGTTTAATTCAGATAAATGCGAAGTGCTGCATTTTGGGATAGCAAATCTTAGCAGGACTTATACACTTAATGGTAAGGTCCGAGGGAGTGTTGCTGAACAAAGAGACCTTGGAGTGCAGGTGCATAGCTCCTTGAAAGTGGAGTCACAGGTAGGTAGGATAGTGAAGGCGGCATTTGGTCTGCTTTCCTGTATTGGTCAGAGTATTGAGTACAGGAGTTGAGTAGTCATGTTGTGGCTGTATAGGACATTGGTTAGGCCACTGTTAGAATATTGCGTGCAATTCTGGTCATCTTCCTATCAGAAAGATGTTGTGAAACTTGAAAGGGTTCAGAAAAGATTTACAAGGATGTTGCCAGGGTTGGAGGATTTGAGAAATAGGGAGAGGCTAAACAGGCTGGGGCTGTTTTGCTTGGAGCGTCAGAGGCTGTGGGATGACCTTATAGAGGTTTGCAAAATTATGATGGGCATAGATAGGGTAAGTGGACAAAGTCTTTTCCCTAGGGTGGGAGAGTCCAGAACTAGAGGGCACAGGTTTCGGGTGAGAGGGGAAAGATATAAAAGAGACCTAAAGGGCAACTTTTTCATGCAGAGGGTGGTACGTGTATGGAATGAGCTGTCAGAGGAAGTGTGGAGGCTGGTACAATTGCAATATTTAAGAGGCATTTGGGTGGGTGCATGAATAGGAAGGTTTTGGAGGGATATGGGCCGGTTGCTGGCAGATGGGACTAGATTGGGTTGGGATATCTGGTCGACATAGACGGGTTGGATCGAAGGGTCTGTTTCCATGCTGTACATCTCTATGACTCTAATTCCGGGAATGTGGGTCCAAATTCCACCAGGACAGGTGGTGAAATTTGAATAAAAAGCTGTCCCAATGGCAACTATGTAAATGCTGTCAATTGTTGGGAGAAACCTACCTGTTTGACTTGTGTCTGAGAGATCATTACGTGATCTGGCCTGCATATGCCTCCAGACTCTTAACTGTCCTCTGAGCAATTAAGGGCGGGCAGTAAGTGTTGATCTAGACAGCGATGCCACATTCTGTGACTACACTTCAAAAATAATCCTATTTGTTGAAGTTGTGACAGGTGTTACATGAATGAATGTCTTCCCTTTTGTGCAATATATAATTTGATTATAACTGGACTACGACATGCATTTTACACCCATGGTATTGGGCATGATAGTAAAATGAAGCTAATTGAGTACTAACAAACTTGTTTATTCATATTAGAAAAAGAAATAAAGGAACAGGACAAGTTTCTACTGATGTGAAACAATTTCCTACTACTTCTGAAATGATTAGAAAGAAGTAAATTTTGTGACACTCTAGGCAACACTTAAAAATTTCTGGTCCTTGGATATGTGATTTTCTCTGTAAGATGTAATTATGTGTTCATACTTCCACCTGGTGTTTCTGTTTTGGGAGGTGAGTGTGGCAGGGAGTTAGGGGAATACACAGAACCTTTTCCAGCATGTTCATAATTATCGTTCTACGTGGCTTCTGTATGTCCAGAAAATGGCCTTCTAAGATGAATTTGACCTTGTATCAATAGTTAGTGACTGACATTTTCAATGAATTTTAGCATCAGCCGAGGCCAGAAGCCCACTGCATTCTTTATTCAGTTTCAACAGCAGAAGATGATTATCTACATTCTGTACATCATCTGGATATCCCATTTAAATAACTTTTTCTTAAAATCATAGATTAGACACAGCAGGAAGAAAAGTCATATGGCCTATTGTATCTGTGCCAGCTCTTTGCAAGGATAATTCAACTAGTTCCATTTTTCTGTTTTTTTACTGTAGCACTGGAGAGTTTTCTCTTCACATAAATATTCAGTTGTTTTTGTAAGTTGTTTTTGAATTTGCTTCCATCACACAGCAAGTAGGGTAGCCCAGATCTTAACCACGTGCTCCATGAAAATATTTTTTCTTATGTCACCTTCAGTTCTACTGTATTCAAACCCCTTATAATTTAGAACACTCTATCAAATCTTCTGTAACTCTCATCTTCATGAAGGAGAGCCAGTGCAACTTTTCCAATCTCTCCTCTTGACACTTGTCTTTCAATATTTGGACTATTCTTGCTAATTTTTTTTGCCCCACTCTCTCTGTTGTTTTTCAGATCCCTCTTAAGGAACTATGCTCAGCATTGAATACTTTTTTTTGGATTAGTGGTGCTGGAAGAGCACAGCAGTTCAGGCAGCATCCGAGGAGCAGCGAAATTGACGTTTCGGGCAAAAGCCCTTCATAGGAATAAAGGCAGAGAGTCTGAAGCGTGGAGAAATAAGCTAGAGGAGGGTGGGGGTGGGGAGAAAGTAGCATGGAGTACAATAGGTGAGTGCGGGAGGGGATGATGGTGATAGGTCAGGGAGGAGGATGGAGTGCATAGGTGGAAAAGAAGATAGGCAGGTAGGACAAGTCATGGGGACAGTGCTAAACTGGAAGTTTGGAACTAGGGGGTGAGGTGGGAGAAGGGAAAATGAGGAAACTCTTGAAGTCCACATTGATGCCCTGGGGTTGAAGTGTTCTGAGTCGGAAGATGAGGCGTCCTTCCTCCAGGCGTCTGATGGTGAGGGAGCGGCGGTGAAGGAGGCCCAGGACCTCCATGTCCTCGGCAGAGTGGGAGAGGAAGTTGAAATGTTGGGCCACAGGGCGGTGTGGTTGATTGGTGAGGGTGTCCCGGAGATGTTCCCTAAAGTGCTCTGCTAGAAGGCGTCCAGTGTCCCCAATGTAGAGGAGACCGCATCGAGAGCAACGGATGCAATAAATGATATGAGTGGATGTGCAGATAAAACTTTGATTGATGTGGAAGGCTCCTTTAGGGCCTTGGGAGGAGGTGTGGGCACAGGTTTTGCAGTTCCTGCAGTGGCAGGGGAAGGTGCCAGGATAGGAGGGTGGGTTGTAGGGAGGTGTGGACCTGACCAGGTAGTCATGGAGGGAACGATCTTTGCGGAGGCGGAAAGGGGTGGTGAGGGAAATATCTCCCTGGTGGTGGGGTCTTTTTGGAGGTGGCGGAAAGGTAGGCGGATGATATGGTTTATGCGATGGTTGTTAGGGTGGAAGGTGAGTACCAGGGTCGTTCTGTCCTTGTTACGGTTGGAGGGGTGGGGTCTGAGGGCGGAGGTGGGGGATGTGGACGAGATGTGTTGGAGGGCATCTTTAACCATGTGGGAAGGGAAATTGCGATCTCTAAAGAAGGAGGCCATCTGGTGTGTTCTATGGTGGATCTGGTCCTCCTGGGAGCAGATACGGCGGAGGCGGAGGAATTGGGAATACGGGATGGCATTTTTGCAAGAGGTAGGTTGAGAAGAAATGTAATCCAGGTAGCTGTGGGAGTCGGTGGTGAATACTGTATTCCAATTAAGGTCAAATGATTCCTTTAAAAGATCATTGCGTCTGACTCTTCTGAAGTCCAGCACATACAATTTCTTCCTGTGAACCCACTTTACTGTATACAATAAACTAGGGATAATTTCAGCAATAACTTGTATAACTGGATCATAACATGATTGCGATTTTGGAGAAGATTTGTGGATCAGGTTGTAAATTTGCTTGCTGAGCTATTGGATTTGTTTTCTGTAGATTTCATCACCATACCAGATCACATCATCGGTAATGTTACGTCCCGCTTGTTAATTGTGTGTCTCGGTCTGTTGTGTTGGGTGATATCACTTCCAGTTCTTTGTCTGAGAGGTTGGTAAATGGGGTTCAAATCATTGTGGTTCCAGTTTGAGTGCTGGGCCTCAGGGAGTTCCCATCTGAGTCTTTGTTTGGCCTGTTCCGGAGTGGATGTATTGTGCCGGTCAGGTTGGTGTCCCTCTTTGTCTGTGTATGGAAACTAATGATAGTTGTAGACGTCACATTAGAATGAAAAGCTAATGGAGAGCTGCAGACGAGCGTTTACAGGAAAGCCACACACACTGACCAGATACACAACTACAGGAGCAATCATCCCAACATCCACGAATGGAGCTGCACCAGGACATTATTTAAATGAGCTGCAACACTGCAGCATCCAGGAGCTATGAGAAGCCAAGGAAAAACACCTAGACAGTGTACCCGATTGATGCAGTCCACCAACATGTACACAGCAGACCTAAATAAGAAGACACAAAATGCCCAGAGACTCTAGCCACCCTGCCACACATTAAAGACACGGTGGGGCAGCACCCAGGGACCCGGGTTCGATTCCAGCTTCTGACGACTGTCTGTGTGGAGCTTGCACATTCTCCCCGTGACCTCCGGGTGCCATCTGCAAACTTACTAACTGTACCTCTTATGCTCACATCCAAATCATTTATATAAATAACAAAAAGTAGAGGACACAGCACCGATCCTTGTGGCACTCCACCGGTCCTTGTGGAACTTCAGTGGTCACAGGCCTCCAGTCTGAAAAACAACCCTCCACCACAACCCTCTGTTTTCTACCTTCAAGTCAGTTTTATATCCAAATAGCTTGTTCTCTCTCTATTCCATGAGATCTAACCTTGCTAACCAGTCTCCCATGGGGAAACTTGTCGAAAGCCTTACTGAAGTCCATATAGAACATGTCAACTGCTCTGCCCTCATCAATCCGCTTTGTTACTTGTTCAAAAACCTCAATCAAGTTTGAGAGACATGATTTCCCACGCACAAAGCCATGTTGACTATCCCTAATCAGTCCTTGCCTTTCCAACTACATGTACTTCCTGTCTTTCAGGATTCCCTTCAATAACTTGCCCATCACCAACATCAGATCCACTGGTCTATAGTTCCCTGGCTTGTCCTTACCACCTTTCTTACTATTTTAGCCAACCTCCAGTACTCTGGCACCTCACCTGTGATTATCGATGATACAGATATCTCAGCAAAGGGCCCAACAATTACTTCTCGACCTTCCCACAGAGTGGTAAGATACACTTGATCAGGTCCTGGGGATTTATCCACTTTTTTGCGTTTCAAGACATCCAGCACTTCCTCCTCTGTAATGTGGACATTTTTCAGAATGCCACCATCTATTTCCCTACATTCTACACCTGGCATATCCTTTTCCACAGTAAATACTGATGCAAAATACTCGTTTAGTATCTCCCCCATCTCCTGCGACTCCACACAAACACTGTCTTACTGATCTTTGAGGGGCCTTGTTTTCTACCTAGTTACCCTTCTGTCCTTAATGTAGTTGTAAAAACCCTTTGGATTCTCCTTAACTCTATTTGTCAAAGCTATCTCATCTCCCCTTTTTACCCCTCTGATTTCTCTCTTTAGTTTACTCTTACTGCCTTTGTATTCATCTGAGGATTCTCTTAATCTCGTCTGTCTATTCCTGACATATGCTTCCTTCTTTTTCTTTACCAAAATCTCAATTTTCTTTTTTGCCATCCAGCATTCCCAACAAATACCAGCCTTTCGTCTCACCCTAATAGGAATAAACTGTCTCTGGACTCGCATTATCTCATTTCTGAAAGTTTCCCATTTTCCAGACCATCCCTTTACCTGCGAACATCTGTCCCCAGTCAGCTTTTGATAGTTTTTGCCTAATACCATGAAGATTAGCCTTCCTCCAATTTAGAGTTTCAACTTTTAGATCTGGTCTATGCTTTTTCATCACTATTTTAAAACAAAGTGCTCCCCCACTGACACTTCAGTCATCTGCCCTGCCTTATTTCTCAAGAGTAGGTCAAGTTTTGCACCTTCTCTAGTCGGTACATCCACATATTGAATCAGAAAATTTTCTTGTACACATTTAACAAATTCCTTTCCACCTAAGCCCTTAACACGATGGCAGTCCCGTATGCTTGGAAAGTTAAAATCCTTTACCATAACCACCCTATTATTCTTACAGATATCTGAGATCTCCTTATACATTTGTTTCTGAATTTCCCTGTGACTATTAGGGGATCTCCATTTGACCAACCTCATTCCTTTGAACCAGATGCAGCAATACCTTCTTCCTTCTCATAGGACATTGAACATACTGATCCAGAAAATACCCTTGAACACATTTTGGAAATTACACCACTCTGCACTATTCATCTGCTAAGATTTTTTTTTCAATTTATTTGTAGTTTTCCAGTCTTTTGTTTTTGAAGGAATAACCAAATATTTGATTCAGAACATTGCAAGTTTCATTGCTAATCTGTCATAATATTAACACTGAGATAATGATATGGATGTGATAATTGATATCAGTGTTTCTAGTTAGGTCAGAAATTCTCATAATATATTTAACCTTAAACACTGGAAATGCACTTGTATCAATTGTGATCAGCTGCTTTTGATGTTCTGGACACTAAGAACGTTTATTAGCTCTGACTGTCAAAGCTCGCCTGAGAGATGAATGTTTATGTCAGTGACGTATCAGGGGACTATTGGAATAGATTTGGGAACTTGACATGGATAAATTCCCCGTCCTAACCATATGCCACAGTTTTGTAGCTCTTGGCGTGCTATTTTAAAATTCAAATGGTCTATTTGGCCAGGCAGCAAATTTAGTGTACAGTTCAAGGTGCCAGGGGTCTCCAGCACTCAGAAGCTGTTTGCCAGGTGCCAGGATGGAGACTGTTGCTTGCTAACCAAATAGAGCAGACCGCTTTCAAGAAGCTAACAGCATCAGCCAGGATGAAAGATGTCATGTATTTGAATGAATCAAAATCTAGCACTTATCGTTGGCTGTTAAAACATAGTATTAAGGCAAAGACAAAAAAAATTAATTTGGCACTGCCGTGAACCCATTAACTGTACATCAATATGTTCCAGATTATTTAGATTCACTGAAACAACTTTCAAAAACTCCACTCTTTAACATAGCGGTTTATGCAGTTCTTTGTAGTCCTAGCTTCCTTTCCAAAATCACACTGCTGTACCTCATGGCCTTATTCTTGCACATTAGCCTTCTTTGAGTACCTTGTCCCATTTCATCTATCTTTATTTTCATTTAAAATTGTTGTATTGTCATTCTAAACCCCATATAAATTTGCTCAATATCTCTTTTCTCAGCCTCTATATTTTGAGATAAGCCATTCTCCATGATCTCAATCTATCCTTAATTTCTTTTTGACCCCTGTTCACTGACTGTTATCAATCAGATAATCCATTGTTATAAATCAGATCCCAGCCAGAAACCTGGCTTGATAGATGATATTTTGATTTGTTTTAATTTTAACAAAATGGACTCTCTCACTGAAACATAAGTCTGCCATGTTGAAAACTTTGTTTAATAATAAAACAGAAATTTATTAATATATGAAATGAAGATAGAACAGAATAAGCCAAACTATCTTCTCAGAATATAAATTCAAAGATTTTTAAACACACAGTAAGAGTGTAATCTTATTAATCCCAAAACACTCTTTCATTAATTGAAAAGAAAAAAAACAATTCCTAGTGCTCATTACACACCCCAGTACAGTACTCAAAACACCACATGTACAGTAGTCATACTAGAGCCCCTGTATCTAACACCTTGTTGGTTTAAGTCACTTGTGACTTCAACGCTTAGATTGGAACTGCAGAAGCTTCTTCTTGGAGCCATTATACACTCTGCTTTAAATAACCTCTGCAGGGTTTTATCCCAACAGTTTTGCTGTAGGATTAATACTAACTTATAGTCTAAGGAAATTTAGTTCACTGTATATCCTTCCCTTCTCAGAGCATTAGCATAGTGATGGTATGCATGCCAAATTGGAGACAATCGGAAACTAAACAAGGAATAAAGGAAGTTACACAACAGTCCCTATGAATGGTTTATTATAATAAGTTTGCCCCCAATTTAACAGAAAGTGTAACAACTGCATAAAGATGGAATAGATTGGGAGTAGCCTGTGTGGTGTCAGAAAGTGTAGAAGCTGCATTTGAAAAAATGAATTGGGAGCAAGAGGAAGCTATTAACCCATTAAACCTGCTCCTCCAGTTGATGAGTTCATGGCTGCTCTGATTGTAAATGCATATCCACAGTCCCACCTGTCCTTAATAACCTCTCTCCCTACTTTGCTTACCAAGAATCTACTGAACTCTGCCTTTAAAATATGCAAAGGCTCTGCTTCAATACATTTTTAGGAATAGAGTTCCAAAGTCCCATGTCTGTGTCAGAAAAAAATTCACTTCATTTATGTTTTAAATGGACACCCCTCACCAGCTCTCAGTCTAGAGTCTCCCATAAGAGGAAACATCTCCACATTTGCCCTGTCAAGACCTCTCAGGATTTTACATGTTTTAATCATTCCACCTATACCAACTCCAACAAATAGAAGTCTAATGTGTCCAACCTTGCTTCATTTAATAATCTGTCCATTCCAGGTGTTAGAATGGTAACTTTCTCTGAACTGTTTCCAATGCATTTACATCCTTCTTTAAAGAAAGAAACCAATTTTGTGTACAGTACAACATAAATGAAGTGAAATTTCTTCTGAAAGAGTGTCATGAATCTTAACTCTAGTGAAAACAGACCTAGATTGTCCAATCTTTCCTCATAAGACAATTTGTTCATTCAGGTATCAATCTTGTAAGCCTGCTGCTAACCACCTCGAAAGCATTTGGATCCATCGTTAAATACAGAGGTCTAAACTGTACGCAATATTTGAGTTGTGATCTCACAAATGCTCTGCATAACAGAACTGTGATATTCTAAAAAGTCAAGTTTTTTAGATTATTTTTAAAGGTTCAATTTATAGGGTCAACTAATACATTGGTACTAATTTTGACGGGCTGAAGTTTATACTGCAGTTCAAAATACCGTATTATTAGCAGAAGTAGATTTGATCACGCAACTAACCCCAGGTAAAGAAGAAAAACACAATGAATTACAGTAAAGGTGATTACCGGATAAAAGCAAGAGAAACAAGAATGAATTACTGAATTACTGGTAAGAGATTTTATTTATAATATCAGTATGATAATTTAACATGTCAAAGATTCATTGAAATCCTGCAAAATCACACTGTTCAACATTGTCATGGCTTGGTATAATGGCACACAAAATGAAATATTTATTAAATTCTAAATGTGTAAGTGTTTTGAATTTTCCAACCAAATTCTTCTGTTTCCCTCACATTTATGTTATGAACCTCCGCAACATTATTAAATTTGTTAAAAGAAGTAAAGGTATATATCACAATATATCTCACTTTTATTCAGATATAAAAGCGCAATTTAATTGTGCCATTATATCGGAATAAAAGAGATATATATTAACTTTTAAGTTTTGGGTGTATAGTGAACAAAGTGCGTTAAGTACCGATAGACTTAGTACTGGTCTGAATGAATCAAAACATGCTGTAGTAAACCAAGTGGGCTAAGAGTTATGAATGAATGAGTAAATAGAGACACAGTATAGTAAACAAAGAGCAATGAATAGAGTTACCTGTATGAATGAATGAATGTGATTTTGTTTTAGTAGGTTAATAGGATCATGGAGTTTTGTTTGTAAGAGGTTTATAATGCAGTATAGTAGGGTTGACAATTACACAAGATATATGGAAAATACAAGATTTTCTGGCCAAAAGTAAGGGGTCGACTATTACATGAGATCAACTTTTACAAAAGTACATATGGTACTCCTCTGTTCATTTCCCTTCATCATAAAGGGTGGCATCTCAATAGCCTTCTTGATTATATCGGGGCTGTACCTACATGCTAATGTTTTGTAACTTATGTGCTAGAACATGAATATCTTCCACACCTCAGGATTCTATAGTCATTCCCCATTTAAATGTTCGAACATCGAGCCCAAATCTTATTGATATTTTGGAAGGCAAATGTAGTAACCCCTTGGAACTATCTGCTACCTAAATTTTATGATACTGTACTCTCAAATAGCTGGCTTGCACTATGAAAAAAAATATATAGAACAAAATAAAAGTGAACATTCCACTTATTTTTTATTCATTACTGTGGATGGCATGGTGGCTTGGTGTGGGTAGTGTGAGGTTTGGTGTGGATAGCATGGTGACTCAGTGGTTAGTTCTGCTGCCTCACAGCACCAGGGACCCAATTTGATTCTAGTCTTGGGTGATTGTCTATGTGGAGTTTGCACGATCTCCCTATTTCTGCATGGGTATCTGCCAGGTGTTCTGGTTTCCTCCCACAGCCCAAAGATGTGCAGATTAGGTGGAATAGCAATGCTAACTTGTTCATAGTGTCCAGGGATGTGCAGGCTAGATGGATTTGCCATGGAAAATGCAGGTTTATGGGGATCGGATCAGGGTAGAATGCTGTTTGGGATCTCAATAGGGGAAGCAGCCTCTTTCTGCAATGTAGAGATTCTATGATTCTGTAATTCTTTGTTTTTTTTTAATGTTCTGTCAAATTTTCTGACGTGCCATTTTCCTTTGTGAAAACATATGCTGCCTCTTTGAATTTCATACTGACTTTAACTCCTTCAATTGCCCACCAATGATGCATTTTTCTCCTGGAATCCTCCTTTCATCACTGAATATTCATTTGCTGAATGTTATGAAACAACTCTTCTAATTTCTTCCACTGTATCCCTTAGCTTAATTTTCTAGTTCAGTTCAGCATTTGTGTCTTCATGCCCTATAGTTGCATTTATTTAAGTTTAATTCATGTTCTGATCACTTCTACATAGGGCTGCCTTTAGAACATAACAGCGTAGTACAGGCCCTCGTGTTGCGCCGACCTGTGGAACAAATCTGAAGCCCATCTAACTTATACTATTCCATTCTTGCCCATATGCTAATCCAATGACCATTTAAATGCCCATAAAGATGGCAATTCTACGACTGTTGCAGGCAGTGCATTCCACACCCCTACTACTGAGTAAAGAAATTACCTCTGACATCTGTCCTATATTTATCATCCCTCAATTTAAAGCTATGTCCCCTTGTGCTAACCATTGTCATCAGGAAAAAGGCTCTCACTGTCCAACCTATCTGTTCCTCTGATTATCTTGTACGTCTCAATTAAGTCACCTCTTAACCTTCTCTCTAGCGATTGTGAGGTTATGAATTAATCCTGTCTCATTACATATTATGATGTCTGGAACAGGCTGTTCTCTTGTCAGCTGCAGAACATGCTGTGGTCTTGTCAGCACATGCTGATCCAAGAAACTATCTCAAAAAACACCTCATGAACTGAACTTCCAGGCCTCCTTTGCTGATCTGACTCATCTGATCTATAAGAAGCTTAAAATCATTCATACCTATTGCCATACTTATCCCATTACTACTTCCCATATACCCTGTTCTAAAGTGTATTTAGTTTAGTCAGCCTATAAACGCCTCTCACAAATGACTTTCTATCTTTATTCTTTCTTACTTCTGCTCAAACTGATTCTACGTTTTGATCTTTAGAAATAAGTTCATCTCTTGCTATTAAACTAATGTCATCCTTAATTGACTGTGCTATTGTACCATCTTTTTCTGAGATTCCAAGTCTTAAGAAATATCACATTCCCCTGAATATTCAGATTCCAACCTCAGTCTTCATGAAGCCATGTCTCTGTAATGGCTATCTGATCATATGTATATGAGTTGAAAATGTTCTTTTCCACCTAATCTGCATATCCTTGGACTGTGGGAAGAAACCAGTGTACCCAGTCGAAGTGGTGTCCTTCCTTATCTGTATATAAGGATACTAGTGAGAGAGGGTCATGTTGTTTTGTGGCTAGTTGATGTCCATGTATCTTGTTGGCTATTCTGGTGGACAAAACTTCGACTGGGACAACACATCCATCCTCGACAAGCCAGAGACATGCACAAGAAGCATGGCATTCCAGCTGGAACTCTATCAACAAACACATTGACATGCACCCCATTTATCGCCCCCTGAGAAAAAGAACAGGAAATGACATCATCAACCCAAGGAAACCCAAACGTATAAATAGAAAGCAGGAAACACTGGCAGTGCTTCGTCCAGAGGCTCACTGAAGATGTTACCTAGTATGGTGATGAAATGTTTGAAAGTGAACCTTCCAGTTCAGCGAGCAAACCTACATCCATAAGATAGTACAGAATACTGTCACTTGTGCCAACATGGTTGCAGAGATTGGAATTGATTTGGATGATTCATTGATTAATATTTATTATTATACCAGTAATCTCGCAACTGCAGATATTCTTTTGAGATTTCACATAAATACCAATTTTTTTTAGAGCAACCCTATGCACAACAGTTTTAATGCACCTTATCACCTAGCATTGCTGTAGTAAATGTAGAAATTATGAAGTGGTCTTTGAAAATGTTATTGCTTTGGTAGTAATTAGACTGTAATTCCCACATTTCCCTTCACTGTAGAGTAGACATTTTCATGTTATTTTATAGAGTAACCTCACAATCTTTAAAAGTTTACTCATCTGACAATTTAGGTTTAAACATGTTCCCAGGCCATTGCTTAGTTTGCTTAAGCCTGACCTCAATAGTAAAGTAAGAGAAAAGCAAGAAAATTGAAGATGACTTATGATATATGAGAATGAAACTCTCAGAGGTCATGGTGAAAAGTCACTGAGGTAGTAAGGAGAAATGTGTGTTTGGAGTTGTTGGAATGAGACTCAGTGCATTCCTATCTCAATTGAAGGTGAGAGAACTACTCATTGAAGATGAGTGTCACATAAATCATTTTTTTGAAAGAAATTTGATAACTGGAGAACCTAATAAATCTCCAATTGTCCAAATTCCTCCCATTTCCTAAAGTACAGATCAGAATGAAACTGAAAGTTTGTCAATACAAAAGAATTTCATTGTAGAGCGAAGTGATTTGAGATAATTGATTAGGCCAAGTTAATTGGCATCACAGTCCCAACCGTTATGTTGAGCTGATGGTCAAAAAGCCCCAAGTTCAACTTTGACACAGCCAGAAATGCTGAGACAGTAGAGTCGAGCTAATGGGAAAAGGAGATAGATGTTAGATAGGTTAATTGAACGTAAAGAGAAAACGTTATATTTATTTGTGAAATATCACTCTTTTGTTAAGCATATACTGATTTTAAGGAGAACTCTTTTTAGATGTGTATTACCCTATTGGTGATGAAAATGTGTTGCTGGAAAGCGCAGCAGGTCAGGCAGCATCCAAAGAGCAGGAGAATTGACGTTTCGGGCATGAGCCTTCTTCAGGAATGAGGAAAGTGTGTCCAGCAGGCTAAGATAAAAGGTAGTGAGGAGAGACTTGGTGGAGGGGCATTGGAAATGCGATAGTTGGAAGGAGGTTAAGGTGAGAGTGATAGGTCGTAGTGGGGGTGGGGGCAGAGAGGTCAGGAAGAAGATTGCAGGTTAGGAAGGTGGTGCTGAGTTTGAGGGATTTGACTGAGACGAGGTGGGGGGAAAATGAGGAAACTGGAGAAATCTGAGTTCATTCCTTGTGGTTGGAGGGTTCCTAGGTGGAAGATGAGGCGCTCTTCCTCCAGCTGTCGTGTTGCTATGGTCTGGCAATGGAGGAATCCAAAGACCTGCATGTCCTTGGTGGAGTGGGAGGGGGAGTTGAAGTGTTGAGCCACGTGGTGGTTGAGTTGGTTGGTCCAGGTGTCCCAGAGGTGTTCCCTGAAACGGTCCGCAAGTAGGCGGTCTGTCTCCCCAATATAGAGGAGGCCACATCGGGTGCAGCGGATGCAGTAAATGATGTGTGTGGAGGTGCAGGTGAATTTGTGGTGGATATGGAAGGATCCCTTGGGGCCTTGGAGAGAAGTAATGGGGGAGGTGTGGGCGCAAGTTTTGCATTTCTTGCGGTTGCAGGGGAAGGTGCCGGGAGTGGAGGTTGGGTTGGTGGGGAATGTGGACCTGACGAGGGAGTCACGGAGGGAGTGGTCTTTTTGGAATGCTGATAGGGGAGGGGAGGGAAATATCTCTGGTGGTGGGGTGCATTTGGAGGTGGCGGAAATGACGATGGAAGATGTGATGTATATGGAGGTTGGTGGGGTGGTAGGTGAGGACCAGTGAGGTTCTGTCCTGGTGACAATTGGAGGAGCGGGGCTCAAGGGCGGAGGAGCAGGAAGTGGAGGAGATGCGGTAGAGGACATCGGTCTATTGGTATTGGCCATATGTGATGAGATTGAGATTGCATTAAAAATAACTACTGTATGCAATCCAGCAGTAAATTTTGTTATTGTTGACAATAATTTCACTATATTCTGTTCTGAAACTTACTTGTAACATGCAGTATGTTTTTAAATGAGGAAAATGTGTAGTCAATTTGCAAGATCTAAGTTTTAATCTAAATTATATTACTATATTTAAATAACGGCTCACTGCAATTGAGAATGTGGTCGCTTTAGTGCAGTACACAATGGACGCATTAAAATCAGGAAAGAACAGTGATTTTAAATTGGTGTAGTGAAGTGTTATGCTGGCCATTCTCTGAACTTGATCCTGAAGCAGCACCAAACAAATTTGGGGCAACTTACTGGACATGAAAGAGGCTGGTGTTATCTATGGCTCATCCTGTTTAAAAGCTTTTTATGTAGGCTCCAAAGGAAAGTAAAGTGATTGATTGTAAATCACGTAGGTATTGACTTCTGCCAATGTAGTCACACAATTCTGTTTCCAGAGCCTATCAATGCTAAAAATAACCCATAGCTGTTATTTTTACAATTCACATCCCTTAGCATTTATGTTCATACATAAAATGCTTGTTACATTTGTCAAACAAAATTGTCTTTCTTTACCCTGCACCCCTCTTCATTGGATTGCACTGGGTAACATTAAAACGTTTTGAAAAATAATTAATGAGAGTGATGACTATAGGAATTGTAATGTTTTATCCTCCTTATGCATGGAGTTCATTATTGTTTGCTTACCTTGAGTCAGCTGTAACACTGAACACTTCAGGAGCACTTGTAACAATCTGTTTGAACAATTGCAAAACACAATCTCTTACTGTTACCTCCTTGCTGTTACTTCCTGCTGTAGCTCACTTGGCAGGAGAGAAGAGAACTAAGATCCAGAAGTTGGTGAACCTCACTGACTGTGGGTCACTGTACTCTTTGAAAGTGGAGTCGCAGGTAGATAGGATAGTGAAGAAGGTGCTTGGTATACTTTCTTTTATTGGTCAGAGTATTGAGTACTGGAGTTGGGAGGGTGGGACCCAGGGAGATAGTGAGGAAAGAGATCAATCTGAGATGGGTACAGCTGAAAACAGAAGTGAGTCAAACAGTCAGGGCAGGCAGGGACAAGGTAGGACTAATAAATTAAACTGCATTTATTTCAATGCAAGCGGCCTAACCGGGAAGGCAGATGAACTCAGGGCATGGTCAGGAATATGAGACTGGGATATCATAGCAATTACAGAAACACGGCTCAGGACTGGCAGCTGAATGTTCCAGGATACAAATATTACAGGAAGGATAGAAAGGGAGGCAAAAGAGGAGGGGGAGTGGCAGTTTTGATAAGGGATAGCATTATAGCTGTGTTAAGGGAGGATATTCCCGGAAATACATCCAGGGAAGTTATTTGGGTGGAACTGAGAAATAAGAAAGGGAAGATCACCTTATTGAGATTGTATTATAGACCCCCCAATAGTCAGAGGGAAATTGAGAAATAAACTTGTAAGGAGATCTCAGCTATCTGGAAGAATAATAGGGTGGTTATGGTAGGGGATTTTAACTTTCCAAACATAGACTGGGACTGCCATAGTGTTAAAGGTTTAAATGGAGAGGAATTTGTTAAGTGTGTACAAGACAATTTTCTGATTCAGTATGTGGATGTACCTACTAGAGAAGGTGCAAAATGTGACCTACTCTTGAGAAATAAGGCAGGGCAGGTGACTGAGGTGTCAGTGGGGGTGCACTTTGGGGCGAGTGACCATAATTCTATTCTTTTTAAAATAATGATGGAAAAGGATAGGCCAGATCTAAACGTTGAAGTTCTAAACTGGACAAAGGCCAATTTTGACGGTATTAGGCAAGAACTTTCAAAAGCTGATTGGAGGCAAATGTTCGCAGGTAAAGGAACGGCCGGAAAATGGGAAGCCTTCAGAAATGAGATAACAAGAATCCAGAGAAAGTATATTCCTGTTCGGGTGAAAGGGAAGGCTGGTTACTATAGTGAATGCTGGATGACTAAAGAAATTGAGGGTTTGGTTAAGAAAAAGAAGGAAGCATATGTTGGGTATAGACTGGATAGATCGAGTGAATCCTTCGAAGAGTACAAAAGAAGTAGGAGTGTCCCGAAGAGGGAAATCAGGAGGACAAAAAGGGTACAGGAGATAGCGTTGGCAAATAGAATTAAGGAGAATCCAGAGGGTTTTTACAAATAATTGAGGACAAAAGGGTAACTAGGGAGAGAATAGGGCCCCTCAAAGATCAGCAAGGCAGCCTTTGTGTGGAGCCACAGAAAATGGGGGAGATACTAAATGAATATTTTGCATTAGTATTTACTGTGGAAGATATAGACTTTAGGGAAATAGATGGTGACATCTTGCAAAATGTCCTGATTACAGAGGAGGAAGTGCTGGATAACTTGAAACGTTTAAAGGTGGATAAATCCCCAGGACCTGATCAGGTGTACCCGAGAACTCTGTGGGAAGCTAGAGAAATGATTGCCGGGCCTCTTGCTGAGATATTTGTATCATTGATAGTCACAGGTGTGGTGCCGGAAGACTAGAGGTTGGCAAACGTGGTACAACTGTTTGTGAAGAGTGTTAAGAACAAGCCAGGGAACTACAGACCGGTGAGGCTGACCTTGGTGGTGGACAAGTTGGAGGGAATCCTGAGGGACAGGGTATACATGTATTTGGGAGAGGCAAGGACTGATTTGGGATAGTCAGCATGGCTTTGTGCATGGGAACTCATGTCTCACAAACTTGATTGAATTTTTTGAAGAAGTAACAAAGAAGATTGATGAGAGTAGAGCAATAGATGTCATCTATATGGACTTCAGTAAGGCGTTCGACAAGGTCCCCCATGGGAGACTGATTAGTAAGGTTAGATGGAATACAGGGAGAACTAGCAATTTGGATACAGAACTGGCTCAAAGGTAGAAGACAATGGAGGGTTGTTTTTCAGACCGGAGGCCTCTGACCAGTGGAGTGCCACAAGGATCGGTGCTGGGTCCTCTACTTTTTGTCATTTACATAAATGATTTGGATGTGAGCATAAGAGGTACAGTTAGTAAATTGGAGGTGTAGTGGACAGCGAAGAGGGTTATCTCAGATTACAACAGGATCTTGATCAGATGGGTCAATGGGCTGAGAAATGGTAGATGGAGTTTAATTCAGATAAATGCGAGGTGCTGCATTTTGGGAAAGCAAATCTTAGCAGGACTTATACACTTAATGGTAAGGTCCTAGGGAGTGTTGCTGAACAAAGAGTCCTTGGAGTGCAGGTTCATAGCTCCTTGAAAGTGGAGTCACAGGTAGGTAGGATAGTGAAGAAGGTGTTTGGTATACTTTCCTTTATTGGTCAGAGTATTGAGTACAGGAGTTGGGAGGTCATGTTGTGGCTGGACAGGACATTGATTAGGCCACTGTTGGAATGTTGCGTGCAATTCTGGTCTCCTTCCTATGTTGTGAAACTTGAAAGGGTTCAGAAAAGATTTACAAGGATGTTGCCAGAGTTGGAGGATTTGACCTACAGGGACAGGCTGAACAGGCTGGGGCTGTTTTCCCTAGAGCGTCGGAGGCTGAGGGGTGATTAGATTAGATTAGATTAGATTACCTACAGTGTGGAAACAGGCCCTTTGGCCCAACAAGTCCACACCGACCCGCCACCCACCCATACGTTTACGCCTTACCTAACACTACGGGCAATTTAGCATGGCCAATTCACCTGACCTGCACATCTTTGGACTGTGGGAGGAAACCGGAGCACCCGGAGGAAACCCACGCAGACACGGGGAGAACGTGCTAACTCCACACAGTCAGTCGCCTGAGTCGGGAATTGAACCCGGGTCTCAGGCGCTGTGAGACAGCAGTGCTAACCACTGTGCCACCGTGCTGCCCACTATAAGGGTGACCTTATAGAGGTTTACAAAATTATGAGGGGCATGGATAGGAAAATAGACAAAGTGTTTTCCTTGGAGTCAGGGAGTCCAGAACTAGAGGGCATAGGTTTAGGGTGAGAGGGGAAAGATATAAAAGAGACCTAAGGGGCAACTTTTTCACACAGAGGGTGGTACGTGTATGGAATGAGCTGCCAGAGGATGTGGTGGAGGCTGGTACAATTGCAACATTTAAGAGGCATATGAATAGGTGGGTATATGAATAGGAAGGGTTTGGAGGGATATGGGCCAGGTGCTGGCTGGTGGGACTAGATTGGGTTGGGATATCTGGTTGGCATGGACGAGTTGGACCGAAGGGTCTGTTTCCATGCTGTACATCTGTGACTCTATGATTTCAAAAATGATCTGTTTACTATTAGACAGGACCTGACTTGTTTCCATCAAGCTTCCAGATAGATTTGAGAACTCATTTTGAACTGAGTGTAAACATGCAATAACATACTTTGTTATGGAAAACAATGACATTACAACCTCCCTTTCACCACCACCAACCCCCTCAGCCTAGAAGAACATCATCATTACGATCCTATTTTAATTCTGGAGGAAGCTTCTTAGAATTCTTTGAGTAAAGTGATGAAGCTATTTTATAACATTCTATAGTTTGCTTTTTACATAGAACATAGAACATAGAAGGATACAGCGCAGTACAGGCCCTTCGGCCCTCGATGTTGCGCCGACCGAATCCTACCTAACCTATACTAGCCCAATAACTTCCAAATGCCTATCCAATGCCCGCTTAAATGACCATAAAGAAGGAGAGTTCACCACTGATACGGGCAGGGCATTCCATGAACTCACAACCCGCTGTGTGAAGAATCTACCCCTAACATCTGTCCTATACCTACCACCCCTTAATTTAAAGCTATGTCCCCTAGTAACACCTGACTCCATTAGCGGTAAGAGGTTCTTAGTATCTACCCTATCTAAACCCCTAATCATCTTATACACTTCTATCAGATCTCCCCTAAACCTTCTCTTCTCCAATGAGAACAGCCCCAAGTGCCTCAGCCTTTCCTCATAAGATTTTCCTACCATTCCAGGCAACATCCTGGTAAACCTCCTCTGCACTCGTTCTAAAGCTTCCACATCCTTCCTATAATATGGCGACCAAAACTGCACACAATACTCCAGATGAGGCCTCACCAGAGTCTTATACAACTGCAACATGACCTCAGGACTCCGGAACTCAATACCTCTGCCAATAAAGCCCAGTACACCATATGCCTTCCTCACAGCACTATTTACCTGGGTGGCAACTTTCAGAGATCTGTGTACATAGACACCAAGATCCCTCTGCTCATCCACACTACCAAGTAGCCTACCATTAGCCCAGTAATCCATCATCTTGTTATTCCTACCAAAGTGAACGACTTCGCACTTAGCTACATTGAATTCCATTTGCCACATTTCCGCCCAGCTCTGCAACTTATCTATATCCCACTGTAACCTACCACTTCCTTCCTCACTATCCACAACTCCACCGACTTTTGTGTCATCCGCAAACTTGCTTACCCAGCTTTCAAGTCCTTCCTCTAGATCATTTATAAAGATAACAAAAAGCAATGGTCCCAAAACAGATCCTTGTGGTACACCGCTAGTAACTGCGCTCCAAGATGAACATAATCCATCAACTACTACCCTCTGTCTCCTTCCAGCCAGCCAATTCCTAATCCAAACCTCTAATGTATCCTCAATGCCATACCTCCGAAGTTTTAGCATTAGCCTACCATGGGGAACCTTATCGAACGCCTTACTAAAATCCATATACACAACATCTACTGCTTTACCCTCGTCCACTTCCTTAGTCACCTTCTCAAAGAACTCAATAAGGTTTGTGAGGCACGACCTGCCCTTCACAAAACCATGCTGGCTATCCCTGATCACGTTATTCCTACCCAGATGTTCATAAATCTTATCCCTTACCATTCTCTCTAAGACTTTGCCCACCACTGAAGTCAGACTCACTGGCCTATAGTTGCTAGGGCTATCCCTACTCCCTTTCTTGAACAATGGGACCACATTCGCTATCCTCCAGTCCTCTGGTACTATTCCCGTTGACAATGACGACATAAAAATCCAGGCCAATGGCTCTGCTATCTCCTCCCTAGCTTCCCATAGGATCCTGGGGTAAATGCCATCAGGCCCAGGAGACTTATCTATATTCATCCTTTCCAATATTCCCAAAACCTCTTCCCTGCATATTTCCAGGGCATCCATTCTAATTATTTGTGATTCCATATTCACATCAGCAACAGTGTCCTGTTCCTGAGTGAATACTGATGAAAAGTACTGATTTAATGTCTCTCCAATCTCCTCCGCCTCCACACACAACTTCCCACTACTATCCTTGACTGGACCGATACCTACCCTAGTCATCCTTTTATTCTTGACATACCTATAGAAAGCCTTTGGGTTTTCCCTAATCCTACCAGCTAAAGACTTTTCATGTCCCCTTCTCGCTTCTCTTAGCTCCCTCTTTAGATCCTTCCTGGCTACCTTATAACTCTCAATCGCCCCAACTGAACCTTCACGCCTCATCTTTACATATGCCGCCTTCTTCCCTTTCACAAGGGACTCCAATTCCTTACTAAACCACAGCTGCCGCACAAGGCCCTTTACACCATGCCTGACTGGTACATACCTATCGAGGACACGCAGTAGCTGCTCCTTGAACAATCCCCACATCTCATTAGTGTTCTTCTCTTGAAGCCTGTTTTTCCAATCCACACATCCTAAGTCATGCCTCACTGCATCATAATTTCCCTGCCCCCAGCTATAGCTCTTGCCCTGCGGCGCACGATTATCCCTCTCCATCACTAACGTAAAAGTCACCGAGTTGTGGTCACTGTCCCCGAAGTGCTCACCTACCTCCAAGTCTAACACCTGGCCTGGTTCATTACCTAGAACCAAATCCAATATAGCCTCCCCTCTTGTTGGCCTGTCGACATATTGTGTCAGGAAACCCTCCTGCACACATTGTACAAACACCGACCCATCTAATGAACTCGAGCTATAGCTCTCCCAGTCAATATCTGGGAAGTTAAAGTCCCCCATAACAACCACCCTGCTACCTTCACTCTTTTCCTGAATCATCCTCGCAATATTATCCTCTACTTCTCTAGGACTATTAGGAGGCCTGTAGAAAACACCTAACAGGGTGACCTCACCTTTCCTATTTCTAACCTCAGCCCAAACTACCTCAGATGGCAAGTCCTCTTCCATCGTCCATTCCACTGCTGTGATACTGTCTTTGACAAGTAATGCCACGCCTCCCCCTTTTTTACCCCCATGTCTGATCCTACTAAAACATTTGAACCCTGGAACGTGCAACAGCCATTCTTGTCCCTGTTCTACCCACGTCTCTGTAATGGCCACAACATCGAAGTCCCAGGTACCAACCCATGCTGCAAGTTCACCTACCTTATTCCTTATACTTCTGGCATTGAAGTATACACACTTCAATCCACCTTTCTGGTTACAGGCACCCTCCTTAGAGATCGCTGCATTATTCCTAACCTCCCTACACTCAAGGTCCTGTACCCTAAAGCTACAGTCCTGGTTCCCATGCCCCCGCGGAGTTAGTTTAAACCCTCCCAAAGAGCACTAGCAAACCTCCCCCCAAGGATACTGGTGCCCCTCAGGTTCAGGTGTAGCCCATCCTTTTTATAGAGGTCCCACCTTCCCCAGAAAGGACCCCAGTTGTCCAGAAACCGGAATCCCTCCCTCCTGCACCATCCCTGTAGCCACGCATTTAACTGCTGTCTCTCCCTATTCCTCGACTCTCTATCACGTGGCACGGGTAACAAACCAGAGACTACAACTCTGTTTGTTCTAACTCGGAGCTTCCAACCTAGCTCCCTGAAAGCCTGTCTGACATCCTCACCCTTCTTCCTACCTATATCGTTGGTGCCAACATGGACCACGATCTGGGGCTGCTCCCCCTCCCCCTTAAGGACCCGGAAAACACGATCAGCGACATCACGTACCCTTGCACCTGGGAGGCAACATACCAAACGTGAGTCCCTGTCGCCCCCACAAAACCGTCTGTCTGTACCCCTCACTATCGAGTCCCCAAGAACAATTGCTCTACCTTTCTCCACCCTACCCTTCTGAGCAACGGGGCCAGGCTCCGTGCCAGAGGCCTGAACCTCGTTGCTTGCCCCTGGTAAGTCATCCCCCCCACAAGTATCCAAAACGGTATACTTGTTCTTGAGGGGAATGACCGCAGGGGGTCCCTGCACTGGCTTCCTTTACATGCTGGGAAAATGGGCAAGGGACACCCTTGTCCTCTAAATTAATTTTTAAAAATGTTGGCTTTAAGCAAATTTTCTTCACTGCAAATCCCAGAAATGGAGGATGAGGGAGAGAGTTTGCATTCTTGTACTTTTCCACTTTCTATTTTACTCTTCTCAAATCCAAACAGAGTAAATAATCTCTTGTTAATACTTGACTAGCTACTGCAGTTGTGCATTAATGTCACCTCAAATCTTACTTAATTTTGAGTAACACCCCTAATATATACAAGGTACAATATTGTTTCCAGTGCTTTACTGTGATAATCACACTATTACAGTAAGGGCAGTTCAGCCTACATCATGTGTTTTTCTTGTTATCGGTTTTCTTCTCATGAAACTGTTGTTGCATTTCTGTGGCAAAAATAATTTGTTGCTTATTCTGAAGTTGACTTTGCAAATGCAGTTATTTCAAATAGCTGCAAATATAATTTCTTGCTGTTACCAAGAAACTTGAGGTAAACTCGAATTTTAATGTCTTTAAGGATGAGAAAGGCCATCTGCCCATTTGAATTCATAAATCCTGAACAACCAACATCCTTGATTATTTTATAAGAGGATTTTTTCTCTCGTGCAATTGTTTATAAAGGTGTGATCGGGATTATTTGAGTATCTTGGGTAACAGAATCATAACTCGTGAACTTATTTATATGGTGGTACTGAAAGCATTCAGGCAACTGAAAGACATAAGTGAGATGGCAAGAAATTGCTGATGGCAATCAATGAGAAGAAAATGCAAATATCTTTGCTGTTTAAGGAACTGTAAGATCTTGATCTAAAGTTTGATCAAAGAAGTAGGTTTTAAATGTGATATTAAAGGAGCAAAGTTGGGTTTTAGTGGTGTAAGAGGGAATTTAGAAAATGGAACCCAAGTGGCTGAACACATGATCATCCATTGTGGGCTGAAAAGACAGTCTATGCACAGGAAAACAGATTCAGGGAAAGAGCACTTTTGAACTAGTTCTGGAGCTTGAGAATATAAAGGAAGGCATGGGGAACAAGGCAACAAATACGAGAGATTTTACATCAGCTCATGATGGAGGGTGGAAAATAGGAGACCAGCCACTTGGAATGATTTGCTTAAGAGGTGATACATGTATAACAGAGTTTCAGCAGTAGATGCACATAGGTAGATCGTGGACAATAACACAGAGTGAGATGAAAAATAGGTAGTCTTCTTGAAGAGATTAGTGGAATGGAACTTAAAGTCAAATGGAACAATGCTGTCACAGTATGAACGTCACATACTTGGAGAGGATATCAGAAATTTCTACATAGAGGTTAGCACATAATGCAGGGTTTTTTTTGCCATGTTAAGGAATTCTGAATGCTGGGGACACTGAGACTTGACCCAAAGGGCTTCTTTAGATAGTGAATATTGTTTGGTTGTGAAATTCATGATATCTGGAAAGATCTTGTCGCCATTCTCTGCTTTGCACCAGAAGTTGGAGTCCAAGCAGATTTTGTTTCTAGTTTGAGTCAAGAGACATATACTCAATCATAATAGTCCCACTAGTTATGCTGGTTGTCAGCATGGAGAGTGAATAAAATTTGTGACCCTTCTTATCTGCATGAGTCAACGTTTGATTGAGCAGTGAATTTTATAACAAAGAAACTGGTGGAGCCTTTTTACAGAATATTGCATTTGCAAAGATATCTTTCCTTTCAGTTCAGTTCGTACATCAGAGAGAAATATTTTAAGTCAATTTTTTTCAAGGAGCCAAGGGATATGGGGTTCAGATAGTGAAGTGTAACTGAGACCATAACCAGATCATCCATGACCTTATTGAATGATGGAGCGTGCTAGAAAGGCCTAGTGACCTACTCTGGTTTCTAAGTTTTATGTTTTTAAAGTCTTACACTGCCATAAGAAAACAATAAGGTTACACGATTTATAAATGTACTGGGAAGCCAAGTGATAATTTCAAAGACATCTGAGGGGAAAGATATCCATGTCACGGTCACAAATTTATATTAGTTTGGGGGTAACATGACCATCATGGTTTCCCAGTGGAATACTATTAAAGGTCGTTCTGTTGTTTTTGTATTATGGTTTCGACATAGTCTTTGCAGATCTGCCTGGTAGTGGAAAAGGTATGATAAGTTAGACGTGGCTTCTTGTAGGAGATGAGGTAGAATTGATTCAGATTATATTGCTTGAGTTCAGAAGAATGAGGAGGGATATCAAAGAAACTTATAAAGTTCTAACAGAGCTGGATAGGGTTGATGCAGGATGGACATTCCCAATAGCAGGGGAGTCCAGAACCAGAGACCACAGTCTAAGGATACAGGGTAAACCATTTAGGACTAAGATGAGATGGAATTTCTTCACCCAAAGAGTGGTAAGCCTGTGGAATTGTCTACCACAAAAAAGCAATCAAGGCCAAAATCTTGTGTGATTTCATGAAGGAGTTGTATATGGCACTTGGTGCGAAAAGGATCGGGGAGAAAAGCAGGAATACATTATTCAGTTATAATAAGGAATGGCAGAGCAGGCTGAGTGGACCAAATGGCTGACTCCTAGTTAACATTTCATATGTTTCTATGATGTCATTTTTAATTATTAATGCTGAACCATTTCAAGTTTATTTCCTAAAGTGATAAAATAAACTTTGGAGGTTCAGGCTTCTGGTCAAAGTCGGTCATTGTCACTGGCACACTCTGCTAAGGTTACTTTTGGGTTATACAGATTCAGACATTTAACTCTGTTTCGCTAACTCGGGTGTTTGTTATTTAGACTTCTTTGATTACAGAATAATAAAAGCAACCTGCATTGTTTTTTAGCTACAGCCGGATGTATTTTCAAACAGAAATTTCTTGAATTGTGTTTAGAGCCAGCTATATTTGAATTAAGTTGCCAGCAATATATAAATAAAATGAATGTTCGTGGTAATGTTTTCAAATGTGTATAATCACTTCTAAAGCTAAGCCGTACTCTGCTCATTGGTAGCAAGATAAATTGATGGACTAAAAAATATTGTGTCCTTGAATTATTGTCCTTTTAAATTTTTTCAATTGTCCCCAAAGTGCTGACTGCAGGATGATCTCAACCCAGTTTAACTGCTTCTGTGTGGACCACTGGGAATGGCTTTTAAAAAAGCATTTATGTGCGAATGGAAGGAAAGATTAGCTGGTTATCTTTCTCCTGAGTTCTATCCAGTCACTCCTGCTGAAAAGTATGTGCAGATATTATGGGAGGATAGAATCAAGCTACAGGCCCTCTGCTTGGTGCCATGTTTGAGGTTGTCTCTGTTATCGAATACACTATTCTTCAGATGGCTGAAGGCTGTGCTTAGAACATTGGAGCCAATGTTGATTTCAACATCCATGTCTACCTTCAGTGAAAGGAGGTTCCCAAGGTATGGAAACTGTTCAAAGTTATCAAGTGGCTTGGTTGTTGGGGCAGACAGTGTTGTGTTGTGGTAAAGGGCGCTTCTCTTCTAGATGTTTAGCTGAAGTCCCATTCACTCATACATTTCCAGAAATGCATTATTAATGGTTTGATGCTTGACCTCTGAGCATCGTCTGCATTCTGCTCAATTATGAGCTTTAGGATGGTCTTATTTCTGGACTTGTGGCAATGTCGGTTGAATAGTTTGTGCTCATCCTATAGAGAAGCTAGGAGAAAGTGAGGACTGCAGATGCTGGAGATCAGAGCTGAAAATGTGTTGCTGGAAAGGCACAGCAGGTCAGGCAGCATCCAAGGAGCAGGAGATTCGACGATTCGGGCATAAGCTTTTCTTCAGGAATGAGGAGAGTGTGCCAAGCAGGCTAAGATAAAAGGTATGGAGGAGGGACTTGGGGGAGGGGCGTTGGAAATGCGATAGGTGGAAGGAGGTTAAGGTGAGGGTGATAGGCCGGAGTGGGGGTGGCGGCGGAGACGGAGAGGTCAGGAAGAAGATTGCAGGTTAGGAAGGTGGTGCTGAGTTCGAGGGTTGGGACTGAGACAAGATGGGGGGAGGGGAAATGAGGAAACTGGAGAAATCTGAGTTCATCCCTTGTGGTTAGAGGGTTCCTAGGCGGAAGATGAGGCACTCTTCCTCCAGCCGTCGTGTTGCTATGGTCAGGCGAAAGTAGGCGGCCTGTCTCCCCAGTATAGAGGAGGCCACATCGGGTGCAGAGGATGCAGTAAATGATGTGTGTGGAGGTGCAGGTGAATTTGTGGCGGATATGGAAGGATCCCTTGGGGCCTTGGAGGGAAGTAAGGGGGGAGATGTGGACGCAAGTTTTGCATTTCTTGTGGTTGCAGGGGAAGGTGCCGGGAGTGGAGGTTGGGTTGGTGGGGAGTGTGGACCTTACAAGGGAGTCATGGAGGAATCACTCCCTCCATGACTCCCTTGTTAGGTCCACACCCCCCACCAACTTAACCTCCAATCCCGGCACCTTCCCCTGCAACCACAAGAAATGCAAAACTTGCGCCCTTACCTCCTCCCTTCCCTCCAAGGCCCCAAGGGATCCTTCCATCTCCACCATAAATTCACCTACACCTCCACACACATCATTTACTGCATTCGCTGCTCCCGATGTGGCCTCCTCTATATTGGGGAGACAGGCCGCCTACTTTTAGAACGTTTCAGAGAACACCTCTGGGACACCCGGACCAATGAACCCAACCACCCCGTGGCTCAACACTTCAACTCCCCCTCCCACTCCACCAAGGACATGCAGGTCCTTGGACTCCTCCATCGCCTGACCATAGCAACACGACGGCTGGAGGAAGAGTGCCTCATCTTCCGCCTAGGAACCCTCTAACCACAAGGGATAAACTCAGATTTCTCCAGTTTCCTCATTTCCCCTCCCCCCATCTTGTCTCAGTCCCAACCCTTGAACTCAGCACCACCTTCCTAACCTGCAATCTTCTTCCTGACCTCTCCATCTCCGCCCCCACCCTCACTCCTGTCTATCACCCTCACCTTAACCTCCTTCCACCTATCGCATTTCCAACACCCCTCCCTCAAGTCCCTCCTCCGTACCTTTAATCTTAGCCTGCTTGGCACACTCTCCTCATTCCTGAAGAAGAGCTCATGCCCGAAACCTCGATTCTCCTGCTCCTTGGATGCTGCCTGACCTACTGCGCCTTTCCAGCAACACATTTTCAGCTATAGAGAAGCTACACCTGCATGAGGCTTCATGGAGACAGAGTGCAGTGTCAAAGCAAACAAGTTTGAGAGGGGTATTAGTGTGATGACACAGGCTCAATCTCAGTCTCCACTCTTATTAGGTCTGCGATAGATCTTTTTGTGAGGACCATGACATGTCTGTCATTGTATTGCAGTAGAGGATGGTGACAAATTTCTAAAGGCAACAATTTGTTCCACTTGATAGCATTAAGACTTTCGTTTCCAAAAGTTCATGTTTCGAGATTGCTGCTGCTGCTGCTCTTTGCATTTTTCTTGGATTTTTCTTCATGTCAAGATCATATCCTCTTGATGGACAGCATTTCAGCCACCGGAATGAGATAATTGAGAAGGATTGTTGCAATGACTTTCCCTGCAGGGACAACATTGAAACTTTTCTGTACTTACTGCAGTTACTTGCTTCTCTCCTATCTTGAGGGTGGTTACAATAGTGGTGTCTTGGTTTGCTGTCCTTCTTCCAGATAAGAGAGAGAATATATTTGTATTGAAAGTCCGTCACTGCCAATATTTCGGTGGGGTTTTTAACCTGAGTCAGCAGCCTTATTGGTTCTCAGTTATTGGATGACCAGTTCCACCTTACGTTGGGCTGGGGTTGTGCTTAGGTGATGGCCGCTAGCATGCTGTCAGATGAGGTCAAAGGCATCTAAATCAAGGACTGAGACTTAGTTGAGGAAGTTTTTAAAGTATTCTGTCCAATGAGTGCTGACTGCCTCTTTGTCCTTAATGTGCATAAATTCCATTCTTGGCTCTCAGATGGTTTTGACTGCACTGAATAATCCATGCACATCATAGCTGTAAGCGAGTTGCTTGATTTCCTGCGCTGTTTCAAACTGCCATTTGTTCTTTAGGTCAGGGTTTTTTGTATGTTGGCCTTCATTTGTCTGTACACCTATTTTCTTTCCCTTTGTTGTAGAGTGTTCAAGTTCCATGAGATATTGTTAAGAAGGATTAGTGACTGTTCAAATATGCTGCCTTGATTTTTACTATCTTTGATTATTCTGTTTGAATCATCCTAACACTATCTTGTTTGAATTGTAACTGACCACTAACTCTTAAGGTATGTCTAAAAAAGAGTCATGTTTCACTGTTTTTCTTGTAAATATTACTGTTTTTCTTGTTTGTTAGTTTAATATTCCACTCCTATGGTATAACACTGAAAACTATGTTGTTCATTTCTAAAATTTCAAGATAGATCTGGAATAATCTTAATTTTATTCATCTTAGTAACCTTACATTTGTTCAGATATGCTAAAAGATAAACCCAGTGTGTTTTCATGAGCATTTGCAAATCAGCTGGTGTTTGAACTAAGTTGTCGAGATGGCAACTGAGAATTACTGTGGGGCTGGTATTTATCAGCTTATCATACTGTATTCTTGTGTTTCTCATGAATTGGAAATTTACTTCTATGTTTTCAGATTGCAATATGGCTGATTTGCTACATGTATTGTGAAATTATCTCTTCTGCCAATATGTTGTAAATAACTGTTAATTAACTGCTGTAGCATCTGCAAGGGAACACTACCAAATAACTGATGAGAATGTGAGTTTGCTGATAGAGGAAAATAAAGAATTGAAAAAATTCCAAATTAGAACCTCTGATGCCTGAATTTTAGTTTTCCCATCTCCAAATGCTCCGAAGTGAACTCAGTGGATGCTGTTCATATATATTAAACAGTAAGTCATTAAAAACTCAAAATAACGTGATTTGAAAATTAAAAATATTTGCAGAAGCATTTGCAGAAGAATTTTGAGGGGTGTTAGTGTGACGAAATTGAATATGTTAAATTTCAGCAATAGGAAATCCTTGTCAAATTTAATCAAATGGCTTTCATACATCAGTGTATCTCAGGCAACTTTAGAAGATACAAACCTTGCTGCATCAGTGTGAAATATTTCCATGTTTGACTTTAAAATATCCTGTGGCAGCTGAAGATCGATTTTGTTTTTAAAAATTGAGGTGTGCATGGCACTGACAATGCCATACTTACCATTTTTTTGAATTATCCTGAGAAAATAGCAACCTTTCTTTAATAATTATTATTTATACAACTGATTAGCTTGCTGTGCCATTTCTTCGGAGGTTCCAAGTAAACTGTGCAGAGAGGATGAGCCAAGGATTTTCGAAATATTGTCGGATAGCAGATTCTATTTTCTAGGGGTCTCAAGACAATAATTACCTGACTTATTGAATTTATTTTCACAATTTGTCGTTTGAGATACAAACTCATAATGTCCGGTATGCTATTCCAGTGCTATGGCCACTTAAACTGGACCACATTAAATTACCAAATTAGAGCCAGTTAACATTAAATTAAAATGCATGAAAGCTTATTCTACCTGAGAGCTTCCAGCAGGCAATGCAGACCTGTCATTTTCTGTCCATCAAAATGAATAGACATAAAGTCACAGACTCTGGGCATTTGATTTCCTGACCTGACTCCTCTACAAGTATACAGTTGCCTAAGTTAGGCGTATAATTTCAAATATTGGAGACCAACATGCCCATTGGTGACCTCGGATAATAACATATTGTCAGCACAACTTCTGACGTATGGAATGTACCTATCAGGATATCTGCAAGGTCCTTCACCTTTCAATTGCCACAGAAATTAGATTGAATTAAATTCCACACTTTCCCCTCAATGTTCCAGTTGGCACCACACTAGGATATCAAGAATCAACTTGTTTCTGATTTTCTGTTAGTATATGAAAAAATAATTTAACTTTCAATATTCATTTTCTAATTTAATCAGTCAAAGCACATTGTTTGTAATAGATTTATTTGGAGTATGAGGAGAAAGTGAGGTCTGCAGATGCTGGAGATCAGAGCTGAAAATGTGTTGCTGGAAAAGTGCAGTAGGTCAGGCAGCATCCAAGGAACAGGAAATTCGACGTTTCGGGCATAAGCCTGATGAAGGGCTTATGCCCGAAACGTCGAATTTCCTGTTCCTTGGATGCTGCCTGACCTGCTGCGCTTTTCCAGCAACACATTTTTAGCTTATTTGGAGTATGGACTAGTATATCATCAAGTCAAAATTTGGTTTTGTATTCAGAATAACTATTTGTATTGAGAATGTATACAGCGTATTTAAAAGCCTGGGATTTGTTAAAAAGCTTATTTTAGTGTTGTAATTAAAATTTTCCCTGAGTAGGAAATATATTCTTCAAGCCAGGCCTGGTTGTAGTTGGCTTCATGAATTTTGATTCTAATTGTGTCTTTGTAATTATGGGAAAGCTGTCAGGGAGATGAACTACTGCAATGTCGACAGTGTTTCACTTGTTAAAAAAATCTGTGCTTTTGTAACATTTTAATACAAAAAAAGAAAGCAACCAGACACTATTGATGGTGAACATGTCATGTTTCAGGATATCGGAGATTAACTGAAACTGAACATTGAGACTGTATTTTGTGCTGTAATTCTGGTTATATGTATATATTCAATATTGGAAAACTATGACTTATTAACTTATGCCATGTACCAAATATTTTCTTTTTTGGATGATGATGATGATCTGAGGCCATTACTCAGTAAGTAGTTGTCTCAGTTTAGTTGAAGAATTTGGAGATATATCCTTTGCAGAGCCTTCCCAGAGATGGCGTAATTGCCAAGTTAGGATAGGTTCTGAAACTTGAGCTGGTGTTTTAGATGCTGTCAGATTTGATATGATTTTCCTGTTTTTTTTTATTTTTGTGATTATTTAATATTGCCACTTTGTTATCCATTCCAGATTGAGGTAGTGAACTTGCAAACTACCCACCTTCTTGAACTGTATTTATATATCAGATGCTATCGGGAATAACAACCCATTAATTCATCAGTTATTGGTCAGTTTGTTTCTGTAATATATTTTCAGTGTTACAATAAGAACTTTTCATTTCAACTTGAAATATAGTAATGTTGGCTTACTATAAGTTTGGAGACATTTATATTGTATAATATAAATGAGGCAAATTAGGATATTATATTCTAAATATCTCTGGTATTGAGGTAAAACATTTAGTGAATCCTGAGAACATAGACCAGTGATAGTGATCGTATATCTTGGTTGGAGGTGCAGTAATTCAGTACCTCTTTCATTGGACATTGGTCATTCCGTTTTAATCCTGAAGGATATACATAGAAATTACACACCACGTTCCCTTTCCTGAACAAGAGCTACTTTTTAAATGTTTCTTTGAAATGTCTGCAATGACAAGTTTACAACTGCTCCGATAATTTAGATTCTCTTTCTCTATAACCAATCAAGTTTGGCTAACAGCACAAGAATTTGACAATAGCTGCCCAAAATCAAAATCAAAAACAACTCTGCAGTTGAATTCATGAAGGGAGACATGGGGCGGTAGAATAAAGAGAGAAGTTGGGATCTATTCTGCTTTCATCTTGCATCTGCCTGTCCAGGAGCCCAATGCTCATATATAAGTGTTTTGACAATAAGTATCCATTTACTATTGCTGCACCATTGGTATTTTATGCTATCTTGGCCTAAATATCTGGAAATATCTTCCTCAGGTTCTCTGCCTCTTGAACACTTTTCTTCTCTCCCCATCTTTAAGATACTTCTTGAAGCCTACCTCTTTGAATAACTTTAGATCATCAGTCTAGGTATCTGATTAGATCAATGTCTAATTTTGATTACACTTTGGGATGATTTTTTGCATTAAAGACACGATATACACGCATGTTGTATTATCGAAAAACACAGTGCTAATTCAAGATTTTTGTTTTAACTCTGAGTGTATAAATTTCCTGTGTTCACTATTGAAACTGTTAAAATGGCAAACAAATTAATCATTACCACCAGTGGCCACTGCTCCCAATGGCTTTCCTAGCAGTGGACACCCAGCCTTTGATAAGGTGGCAGTTCTCAGGAATGGAAAAACTGCCGATTGAGCGTTGATCCTATAGGAAACATGAAATTAGTCAGATAAGTTCCTGATTGCACTTAAATTGCATTGGTTCTTCCATAGATAAAAAGTTGCAGGGCTTTCACCAGATATTGAACCAGTAAGGAGACCCTGATGTCTCAAACTAAATTCAGCCATGATATGTTGCAGTTTACTGCTGTAAGGTAAAATGGAGTTGGATCCTTATGGCTACCACAAACAAATGATCCAGATTTTCTGATGGCCAGACAGTTGCTATTCAAAAAGGTAGATAGGAGTTGCACATGGGGCCCCTGAGATTGTCATTCCTTGGAAAATGGGATGTAATGATTCTGTTATGCCAAATGAAGGTTTTTACCTGTAAATGACATGACATCAATGCAGCATTCCACATGTGTAGAAGTTCCTCCATATCAGGAAGCATCCTTGTGGACCTTCTCTGTCAACTGAAAATGAACTGACTCCAATGAAATTATTCCTTAAATAAGGGGAACAATTCTGTTTTTGTGAACTCATCAGCACTTTGTACAGTTATAGTAAAATTTCCCTACACTTCTACAGTAATAACCTTGAAATAAGACCCAACATTCCATTAACCTTCCTGATTACCTGCTGAACCTGTACATTCTGTATTTTGCACACAAATACCTCCAAATCTCTTTGTGTTGCAGTTTCATCCATTTAAATAATGCTCTATTCTTCAGTTCTCCCTCACAAAATTAATAATTTCACATTTTTTCCACATGGTACTCCATTTACCAACTTTTTGCTCACTTACTTCACCAATCAACATCTCTCTGTATTCTGTTTGTCATTCCTGTCACAATGTGCCTTTCCACCTATTTTTGTCATCTGCAAATTTGGCTGTACTGCATTCGCTTATCTTCTCCAAGTCATGAATGTATATATTGTAAATAGTTGCTGCCCCAGCACTGATCCCTCTGGAACCTCATTGGTTTGTGGTTGCCATCCTGAAAACGAACCCCTTATTTCTACTTGCTGTTTCCTGCCCATTAGCCAATTTTCCAGATGAATGATGGATTTATTGTCACATAAATCTTGAATGGATTAAAGGGGCAACTTTTTCATGCAGAGGGTGATGTCTGTGTAGAATGAGCTGCCAGAGGAAGTGGTGGAGGCTTGTCCAATTACAATATGTAAAAGGCATCTGGATGGATATATAAATAGGAGTGGTTTCGAAGGATATGGGCCAAGTGCTGGCAAATGGGATTAGATTCATTTAGGATATCTGTTCGGCATGGAAGAGTTGGACCAAAACGTCTGTTTCCATGCTACATCTCTATGACTGCATGGTACAGTGAAAAAATGTTTTTTTCGCTATAGTCTGGAGCCATTTTGAGGTACAATAAGGACAAAAAGAAATTACTTAAATCAGAGTTCATCTCCTGTTCAAATTGAGATCTCAAGCATCTTCTGCAATGTCTCTGCAAGGTGGTCTGGTCCTCGAGGAATCCTGTTCTGGAAACAATAATGATGACGCTGATGCATTAGGAGATCCTAGCTCTACTGCCACCACCACCTTGCCAACACTCTGAGCCGACTGCCACCAGGAATCCCTACGCTAGGCACCATTGCTGCCAAGACCCTGGGTCTACCACTACCAGAAGTTCCTATCTCCAACACCATGGGCACCTATCTTATGACTTAACTTTATCACATTCTTTCCAAATGTAATACATCTACTGGTTCATCTCTATCCAGTCCAGATGAGATTTCCTCAAAAATTTCTGATAACTTAGTCAGACACAATTTTCCTTTCATGAAGCCAGACCAATGACTTGATTAGATTAGGATTTTCCAAATGTGCTGCTATTACTTCCTTAAGAATTGATTCCAGCATTTTCCAACAATAGATATTAGGCTGATTAGCCTAAAATTACCCACATTTTGCTCCCTTTTTTGAGTAATGGAGTAGTTTCCTAATCCTCCGGCACTTCTGCAGAATCCAAAGATTTTTGGAAAATTAAAACCAATGCATAGAATATTTCTGTAGTGACATCTTTTAGGGTTCTAGGATGCAAGCCAAAAATGTTAGGGGATTTATCTGCTTTACCCCCATTGGTTTGTCTAATGCTACTTCTTTATTGATGGTATTGTTACTTAATTACTCCCACCCAAATTCTTTAGCTTCTTATATTCTGCTTGCAGGACTCCATAGTTTGCTTTACCTGTGTCATTCGTACAGACATAGACCCTGACCTCCTTACTGTTTTCTTTCCCTGTTCAAAAATGTGTTGCATCGACTCAGTGACGTTCTGATTTGAGCATCAGAGAGGCCAAATGCCAGCCTTGTGTTTTTCCGGCAACCATATAACTGTCTATCCTTTTAGAATAGATTCATATTAGTATTGCTCTTGCACTGTTTTCTCTTTCCCCCATGTTGCTGAGCCACTCTTAGTGGCGCAAGCTTTATCTTCTTAGAGTCGGTCCATTGGCTGAATGGTGTCTTTCCACACTGAAGGGACTGTATGATTCTTCAACCCTGTTTTAAGACGAACCCTGTTATCAAAGTTTCACAAATCTTCCATTTTAAAACAGTTGCTAGATACAGCCTTTTGGCAAGGTTTTAATGTTTTTCATTTCAAATGCTAACAAGATTCTTCAGAAAAATGAAAATGTTCTTAGAATTTTCACGTTTACTAAAAGATCAGAAACTTACGCTGAAACACATTAAATGTGTTTTTAGAAATCTTGATTACAAGTGTGTATTAAGAGTAACTAGGGAAGTAGAGGGATTAAAATGGTCTAAGCACTGAGGGAATCTGTGAAATTATAAAACAAGAGAAGGAGCAGAAATGAAGACATGGAAAAATACGAAATTGGACTGAAGGAGAGGATCATTTGAAAACAACAATGAGATTGTGAACTGAATGCTTGAAAATAAATCTTGGTTGAAAATCTAATACCAATTTAAAATATCTTTTACGTAGAGAAAAGAGCAATGTGTTACATGAGCAACACTGGATATGCTATTTCTCACGTCTTTCCATAAATGGTTTGATCATTGCTGCGTATACCATAGTTGCAGTTTTACTTTCTAGGATCAAGAGTGCCACTAAATTACCTTCTGGGGAATATCATATTGTGAAATTAATTTACAAGTAATGTAATTATGATGACAAATATTGTAAATGTTTATCTGAAATTAAAAAAAACTATATAAAGCAGGTCCATCACCAAAATGAGTGACATAGGTCATTGTTTCAAGTGAGACCCTTCTGTCAATGAAGTGAAACACTTCAAACATGAACTTGTCTTCCTTTTCAGTTCTGATAGCTTGGTTAACAAGGTTAGACCATGTGAAATACAAGGAGAACTAGCCATTTGGATTCAAAATTGGCTTAAAGGTAGGAGACAGAGGGTGATGGTGGAGGGTTGCTTTTCGGACTGGAGGCCTATGGCCATTGGTGTACCATAAGCATTGGTGCTCGGTTCACTGAGTTTTGTCATTTATATTAATGATTTGGATGTGAATATAGGAGGTATGGTTAGTAAGTTTGCAGATACCAAAATTCGTGGTGCAATGGATAGCAAAGAAGGTTATCTCAGAGTCCAAGGGAACTTCACCAAATAGGCAAATGGACCGAGGAGTCACAGACGGAGTTTAATTTAGATTAATGTGAACTGCTAAAGTTTGGTACGGAAAATCAGGGCAGGACTTAAATACTTAGTGGTCAGGTCCTGGGGAGAGTTGCCCAACAAAGAGACCTTGGAGTGCAGGTTGATTATTTCTTGAAAGCAAAGTGGCGGTTAGATGGTGAAGAAAGTATTTGGTATGCTTGCCTTTATTAATGAGCCATGATGTGGAGGTGCTATTGTTGTACTGGGGTGGACAAAGTTAAAAATCACGCAACACCAGGTTATAGTCCAGCAGGTTTAGTTGGACTATAACCTGCACTTGTGTGATTTTTAACTTTGTTGGTGAGTATGTAGGAGATGGGAGGTCATGTTACAGCTGTACAGGACATTGATTAGGCCACTTTTGGAATACTGCGTTTAGCTTTGATCTCCCTGCTAAAGGAGGGATGTTGTGAAACTTGAAAGGGTTCAGAAAAGATTTACAAGGATGTTATCAGGCTTGGCTGAATAAGTTGGGCCTATTTTGCCTGGAACGTCGGAGGCTGAGGACTGACCTAATCATGAGAGGCATGGATAGGGTTAATAGTCAAGGTATTTTCCCCAGGTTAGTGAGTCCAAAATTCGAGGGCATTGGTTTAATGTGAGAGAGGAAAGATCTAAGAGGGACCTAAGGGGCAACTTTTTCACACCGGGTGATGCCTGTATAGAATAGGCTGCCTAAGGAAGTGGTGGAGACTGTACAATTACAGCATTTAAAAGGCATCCTATATGGCTGTAGGATGGCTACATGAAAAGGAAGGGTTTTGAGGGATATAGGCAAAATGCTGGCAAATAAGATTAGATAAGTTTAGGACATCTGGTCAGCAAGGACAAGTTGAACTGAAGGGTCTGTTTCCATGCTGTATATCTTTATGGCTTTACTAAATTGAGAAAAAAAAGTAGCTGCTTCAAATGAGAGATTTGGGAAGATTGTTGGGAATTTACAGGTAATGTCAGCCTCAATGAGAAAAAGAGAATTTTTTTATTTGGTACAGAATTTATACAGATGATAATTTGTAATATTCTTTGAACTGTTGATTGAGTTACTGGTTCTCCTTTAGTTTTAACCAATATATTATCTTTCCCCAAAGAAATTAACAGTTTTACCTGAAGATTTATCATTCCACTTTGAATGATCTTGGTTCAAGATTTTTTAAAACTTTATTACAAGTGTAACCTGTAAGTCGATACAGAATATTGCATCTTCTAATGTGCCTCTGACATATGTTTTATTTATTTAGCTGAGTAAGCACCACTTGAAGTGGCAGTTTAATGGTAAAATATGATAATGTAGACAACTCATTGGCAAGTAGACAGTCAGCAGATGAGAGTGACATTTTGTGTTCTCATATTTAAATGTACTGTAAAGTCACGGAATTAAATTAAAAAGTATCATAAACATTATTGATTTTCTCTCGCCATTTGGTGAAAGTTTAAAGCGATTGTTTTGTAGTAACTCTGAGTACATTTATCTAGTGTATCCCAAAGCTTTCTCACTTCCACCTCACAGAAAATGTCAAGACTTGGAGCACATTTAGTTTGTCAAATATGTTAATCATGTACATTCCTTTCCACTTACAATGATCCGGACATTCTTGGGTCTGGAAAGGTGGGAAGAAAATCCAAACTTTTAGGTGGCTTGAAGTTGAATTTAGCCAAGACCCATGATTCTTTTGGAACATTGCAATGAACTCAGATGAGGAAGTGAAGTTTCCAACATTCTTCTCCCATACATTAACATTAAAATTGTATTGCATATTTCAGTTCCTTACATAGAAACGTAGAAGCTAAGAATAGGAGCAGGCCATTCGACCCTTTGAGTCCACAGCTCATGTGATCTAAAGAATAATGAATTCACTTAACCCTTTTCTTGTCCACCATTGCTTCCACACCTGCTTCAGCATTAGCAACTGCCAGCTCTGCTGTTATCCATTCAAACTCCATTGGTGTCACCACCGTTAGGAATGACATTGCATTATCTTGCTGTGCTTCGAATTTACAATTCTAAATGCCAATCACTAAGAAGCTGCAGTTGTATCATTAGATAAGTAATTAACCTGGTGACTGCTTTTGCGAGGTGCTTTTCTTGTCTTAATGTGGTTGATATTGCTTGCTGGGTATTGTAAATTCTCTTGGGGTCACTTCTTGATCTCACCAGAAAAATTTCAGAAATTAACTATGCTATTCCTTCTCCCACAAAAAAAAGTAAAAAAAGAAAATGTGTTAAGTTTGATTGTAGGCCTTTTAGCCATTCAGTTTTAAAAGGGGTTTCAGTGGAATGATCGTCTTCGTTTGCAGGTTTGTATGGTGCAGCTGTTTCTATTAAAATATGAATAATCTCAGTTTCACTTCCCTGATGGGAAAGCTTTTAGAAATAACAATCATCGACAAACTTAACAGCCACTTGGACAAATATGGATTAAGTAGCAAAAGCCAGTACAGATTTGTTCATGGCAAATTATCTTTAACTAACTTAGAGAGGGTTGATTAGAATAAGACACTTGATATGGCTTACGTCTAAGTGTAAAAAAAATTATAAAGTGGGTCATATAACAAGCTTGTCAGCAAAGATGAAGATCGTGGAATAAAAAGATTCCTAGCAGTTACTAGAACAATTACTTTTTTTTGTTCTGTATTAATGATCTGGACTTGTGTGCGTAAAGGCAGAAAGCTTGGAAGGATTGTGAACTGTGGAGGGGGTTAATGATGCTGATCAAAAGAATTTGGATCAGCTGGTGGAATAGGTGAACAAGGAATTATGTAAATACGTTTTTATAGTAAAAATGGGAATTGACAGTATGAAATAAAGAATATAATTCTAAAGAAAAACATGACCAGGGAGGCCAAGTCTTTGAGTGTATTTAAGGCAGGATTAGATAGGTTCTTGGTTAGTAAAGAGGTAAAAGGTTTTGTAAGAAGGCAGGAGAATGGGTATGAGAGATATAACAGCCATGATTGAATGGCAGACCAGATTTGATGGGCTCTTATATCTTATGTTCTAAGTGTACAAGTTGGCAGATTGTGGCAGGTCCAATGAAGAAAATGGCTATGTCAAATAAGACTAATAGAATCTTAGGGTTCATATAGAGGCATGAAGTTCAAAAGCCAGCAAAGTACAGTGCACTTTTTATAAAGTACTGATTTATCCTCAAACGTGCCCAGTTTTAGAAAGGATGTAACAGTGTCAGTGAGGTTGCAGAAAAGATTTTCAAGAATTAATCTAAGGTTCAAAGACTGTTAGCTACTTGGATAGATTGGCAAAGCTGGAATTGTTCTCCTTATAAAAAAGAAAGTTGAGAGGAGATGTCATAGAGGTATTGAAAAGCATGAATGTATCAGACAGAGTAGCTAGGGTGAAGTAGTTTTCAAGGGTCGAAAAGTTAAGAACCAGGTGAAGAAAGACATCTATTTAAGATGAATGACAAAAGAATCACAGAAAATAACTTATTGCTCCAGCAAGCAATTAGGATCTCGAATGCATCTTTTGAAAATGCGACGGAGATAGATTCAACCTCCTTGTTATTAATTCACAGGCTGTCAACATCTCTGGCCACGTCAGCATTATTTGCCCATCCCTAAATGCACTTGAGAGGTTGGTGTTAAGTTGCCTTCTTGAACTGCTGTATCTGATGGAGATGTACTCCCAGTATGAGAGGTCGGGAATTCCAAGAAGTTAATCCACAGATACATGAAGAAATGATGACTTATTTCCAAACCAGGTTGGAGTGTATCTGGGAGGGAACTTGCAGGTGATGGTATTCCTATCATCCACTGCCCTTGTGTCCTAAATGGGTTCATGGGTTTGAAATGTCTTGTTGGAGAAGAATTGCTGGTTTATTGCAGTGAATCCTGAACTGGTACTATCACTGTGGATTGGTGATGGAGAGAATAAAGTTATGGGTGGGATGCCAATCAAGTAGACTGCTTTGTTCTGCATTTGCCGAGCTTTGGGCATATTGCTGGAGCTGCACTTACCCACTATATTCCTGACTTGCACCTTGCAGGTGGTGGACAAGCAATGAGAAGACAGGAGTTGAGTTCTTAGGTTGTGATCTGCTCTTGTGGCCACAATATTTTAGTTTCTGGTCAATGCAAACCCTTAGGATATTGATAGTGAGGGATTTAGCATGGTAGTGCCATTGAGCATCAATGGGTGATGGCTAGATTCTCTCTTGTTAAAGATAGTCACTATATGGCATTTGTGTGGCATGAATTTACTTAGCTGTCCAGGTCTTGCTGACTAACAGACTGCTTCAATATCTGAGGATTTGCATAAGTTTTGTTCAGTCAACAGTTAATATTCCTTGGTCTGATCTTGTGATGGAAGGACGGTCAATGATCAAGCAGCTAAAAATGGTTGACCTACAACCCAGCCACATATGACACATTTCCCATGATTTATCCCCCTAACCTGTATATCCATGGGCACTATGGACAATTTAGCAGGGCCAATCCATTTAACTGCACATCTTTGGACTTTGGGAGGAAACCGGAGCACCTGGAAGAAACCCATTCAGCCACGGGGAGAATGTGCAAACTCCGCAGAGATAATCATTCAAGGGTGGAATTGAACCCAGTCCCTAAAGCTTTGAGGCAGCATTGCTAACCACCGTGCCACCCTTACCTACTCTTGTAGAAAGAAAGCTGGGACACAGCATTGTGTGCTGTGATCATTCTGTGCACATGCTGATACATGATATTTGTTCCTTGGCAATTTGCAAATATTTGGTTTTAAGATTCAAGGTTTCTGAAGTAGAAAATCTGTACAAAATACAAAAGAACTGCACTGTTGCTCTTTTCATGTTGGTTGCTGTGCATATCCTCTGGGACCAGAGCTAACTGCAAATTCACAGGGAGTCTAGCCTTGTTGGTCAATAATATAGGGAAGAAATCATTTCTTTGGGTAAAACCTTTATTACATTGAAATTCTGCTGTTGTTGATGACAGGGCTGGCTGAACCTGTAATGTTGTAAATGTTTTATGTACTAATTGTTTCCAGTGCTGATATTGTAGTTTTATAGCATGTGCTTTATTATTATTGATGCTTTAATGTTTTATATTGAAAATGGATGGTGTTCATGGCTGACAATTGGCAACATGTCCGTCTGATCTAAACCTCCAGCAACAGCTGATTTGAAATTCACAAGTAATGATTGTAAAGATAGTAAGTCTAGCATCAATTTAACTTTGATGCAATTTAAGTTGCAATTTAACTTTGCAGAATTAATGAGACCGGTATGTACACTTTGCATCAATATTTCTGTTTGAGCATCATTTTGTGTGGGGCTAATGTAGTGTCAAGTGACCTCTGTCTTTGAGTAGCCTCTCCCACTGGTTTGTTTTCAGGACCGTTCAATGACGCATCGTGCTTTTCAACTAATTAAGTACTTTTGAAGTGTGGCAACTGTTGTAATATAGGAAGCACTGCAGTTAATTATCACACAAAAAACTCCCATATATACCTGCAAGATAATAAGCAGATAGCCTGTATCCATGGTGTTGAATGAGGGACAAATATTGGCCAGACATGAAGATAACCACTGATACTCCTTCAAGATAATGCCATGTTTTTATTTCCATCTCGGAGGGTAAAATGAACCTTGCTTTAATATCTCATTCAAAAGATAGTACCTCCAATAGTGCAACAATCCCTCAGAAATACACAAGAATGTCAACCTGGATTTTTGCATTCAAGTGATAAAGCAGTGAGAAGTACCATATGAATCACACTGATGCGAGTTCAACAGAGTTTAATTTTGCACACAATACATTGGGAAACTCCCATCTTGGGGGATAAAATATTAATTTTCTATGTGTACATAGTTTTCATACTATTGCCACTGAATGGTGAGATTTATGTGACCAGATGAGGCTGGAAAATATTCATGCTTCGGACATTTTTGCTTAACCTTGCAGATGCAAAAATTTTCATTGATGATTACGTTAGTTGGAGACAAATCTCTCTGTTCACAGTCTGAAATTTTTAATTAAGCCCCTTGATAGTTCTGCACCTGTTGCCAGGATATAATATTGCTCAGTAAGTCAGTAAAGATCTGTTGCAATATCCAGTTTAAGAAAGATACATCACTGGACAGTTTCATTGGTAAAATACAAGTATTACATATATACGTGGAGCACTTGTCATTGTGAGAGTTATTTATTCTGACAGTATTTTATTCATATTACTGTTAAGTTGTAATTGACTCTTGTTTCTAAAACTAAACCAGTCAGTACTGGAGTACTCTTTCATGAAATTAATCAGCTCATAATGACAAGCCAAACAATTTGTTAAAAGCTATTTACATTTACCTTTCTTTCCATAAGCATTTCTGCTATGAGCAAAGGTTTTCTCATAGCTCGTGTTCAGTTGGAATAACACCACACAAGTTAGGCCTCATTGTCATTGCCCACCAGTAAGCCTAATTTTTTTTCAGTCCTTCTGCATTCTCTGGTGTTTTCCAATTTACAGAAATGAGTGGCATACACCTTAACTTTTCTTTTAGAGTCATAGTCATAGAGATGTACAGTATGGAAACAGACCTTTCAGTCCAACCCGTCCATGCCGACCAGATATGCCAACCCAATCTAGTTCCTCCTGACAGCATCCGGCCCATATCCCTCCAAACCCTTACAATTCGTATACCCATCCAAATGCCTCTTAAATGTTGCAATTGAACAAGCCTCCACCACTTCCTCTGACAGCTCATTCCATATACGTACCACCCTCTGCGTGAAAAAGTTGCCCCGTGGGTCTCTTTCATATCTTTCACCTCTTACCCTAAACCTATGCCCTCTAGTTCTGGACTCCCCGACCCCAGACCTTGCCTATTTACCCAATCCATGCCCCTCATAATTTTGTAAACCTCTATAAGGTCACCCCTCAGCCTCTGACGCTCCAGGGAAAACAGCCCCAGCCTGTTCAGCCTCTCCTCCTATCTACCTGCGACTCCACTTTCAAGGAGCTATGAACCTGCACTCCAAAGTCTCTTTGTTCAGTAACACTCCCTAAGACCTTACTATAAAGTGTATAAGTTCTGCTAAGATTTGCTTTCCCAAAATGCAGCACCTCGCATTTCTCTGAATTAAACTCCATCTGCCACTTCTCGGCCATTGGCCCATCTGGTCAAGATCCTGTTGTAATCTGAGGTAACCCTCTTCGCTGTCCCCTACACCTCCAATTTTGGTGTGATCTGCAAACTTACTAACAATACCTCTTATACTCGCATCCAAATCATTTATGTAAATGACAAAAAGTACAGGGCCCAGCATTGATCCTTGTGGCATTCCACTGGTCTCAGGCCTTCAGTCTGAAAAACAATCCTCCACTACCACCCTCTGTCTTCTACCTTTGAGCCAGTTCTGTATCCAAATGGCTAGTTCTCCCAATGTTCCATGAAATCTAACCTTGCTAACCAGTCTCCCATGGGAACCTTGTCGAATGTTTTACTGAAGTCCATATGGATCACATCTACCACTCCGCCCTCATCGATCCTCTTTGTTACTTCCTCAAAGAACTCAATCAAGTTTGTGAGACATGATTTCCCACGCACAAAGCCATGTTGACTATCCCTAATTAGTTCTTGCCTTTCTAAATACATGTGCATCCTGTCCCTCAGGATTCCCTCCAACAACTTGTCCACCACCGAGGTCAGGCTCACTGGTCTATAGTTCTCTGGCTTGTCCTTACCACCCTTCTTAAACAGTGGCACCACGTTTGCCAACCTCCAGTCTTCCGGCACCTCATCTGTGACTATTGATGATACAATATCTCAGCAAGAGGCCCAACAATCACCTCTCCAGCTTCCCACAGAATTCTAGGGTACGCCTGATCAGGGCCTGGGGGTTAATCCAGTTTTACACCACCTCCTCTGTAATATGGACATTTTGCAAGATGTCACCATCTATTTCACTACAGTCTATATCTTGCATATCCTTTTCCACAGTAAATACTGATGCAAAATACTCATTTAGTATCTCCCCCATTTTCTGTGTCTCTACACAAAGGCTGCCTTGCTGATCTTTGAGGGGCCGTATTCTCTCCCTAGTTACTCTTTTGTGCTTAATATATTTGTAAAAACCCTTTGGGTTCTCCTTAATTCTATTTGCCAAAGCTATCTCATGTCTCCTTTCTGCCCTCCTGATTTCCATCTTCAGTATACTCATACTTCCTTTATATTCTTCGAAGGATTCACTCGATCTATCTCGTCTATACTTTACATATGCTTCCTTCTTTTCTTAACCAAATCCTTTGGTCATCCAGCATCCCCTATACCTACCAGCCTTTCCTTTCACCCTAACAGGAATATACTTTCTCTGGATTCTCGTTATCCCATTTCTGAAGGCTTCCCATTTTCCAGCTGTCCCTTTACCTGCAAACATTTGCCTCCAATCAGCTTTCGAAAGTTCTTGCCTTATACTGTCAAAATTGGCCTTTCTCCAATTTAGAACTTCAACTTTTAGATCTGGTCTATCGTTTTCCATCATTATTTAAAATCTACTAAAATTGTGATCACTGGCCCCAAAGTGGCTCCCCCACTGACACCTCAGTCACCTGCTCTGCCTTATTTCCCAAGAGTAAATCAAGTTTTGCACCTTCTCTAGTCGGTACATCCACATGTTGAATCAGAAAATTTTCTTGTACACATTTAACAAATTCCTCTCCATCTAAATCCTTAACACCATGGCAGTCCCAGTCTATGTTCGGAAAGTTAAAATCCCCTACCATAACCACCCTTTTATTCTTACAATTAACTGAGATCTCCTTAAAAGTTTGTTTCTCAATTTCCTACTGACTGTTAGGGGATCTGTAATACAATTCCAGTATGGTGATCATCCATTTCTTATTTCCCAGTTCCACCCAAATAACTTGACTGGATGTATTTCCAGGGATATTTTCCCTAAGTACACTCCACTCCCCCTCCTCTCTTGCCTCCCTTTCTATCCTTCCTGTAGCATTTGTATCCTGGAACATTAAGTTGCCAGTCCTGCCCATCCCTGAGCCACGTTTCAGTAATTGCTATGATATCCCAGTCCCATGTTTTTAACCATGCCCTGAGTTCATCTGCCTTCTCTGTTAGGCCCCTTGCATTGAAATAAATGCAGTTTAATTTATTAGTCCCATCTTTTCCCTACCTGCCCTGACTGTTTGACTCACTTCTGTTTACACGAACATTTCTTGCAGGGTATCAATTGGCACAAGCTGAATTAGGAGGGAATCGGCAAACGATATGGCAAATGTAGTGGAGACCCATCAATGCCTGTCAATTTCATTTTTGGTGTTTATTCTGAATTATGCTGCTTTGAAATGTTGCCCTTGTAAATTAGGTGTTCAAGTTTGTGATCTGTGTCTTGTGTGTTGACTTTTGCCAGAGCTCCTTTGTAATTTTCTGTTTTATTTTATGCAATACTGTATGAATGGAAGGAAAATTTAGGGCACCGCAGAAGCTTATATTTTGAATACCAATCATCTCTGTGTTTCTTGGCAAATGAAGTGAAAAGTGCAAATACCAAAGAAGCATCCAGCCTTATGGCAATTGTCTAATTTTCTGGAATGAGCAATATCAAAAAGTTTCCATGAGAGAGAATAGAGATAACCCTAAAGCGTTATCCCAAATGGTATACTTTCCTAGAGTTCAGCATGCAACTGAGTACATAAATACATGCACATATCCTCCGTATAGCTGCATACTTTTTTCACAGCCCTTCTAGTGAATCATGTGCAAATCTGTGCCAGCCTGCTTTATTACTCAAAATGTGATGTGACTCTTGAACTTCAAATTTGTCACCAGGGTCCACTCAATTTTTAATAAAGTGTAATTTGGTTTACTACATAATCTTCTGTTGTCTCTTTTGCAAGACCTGTGTGTAGAGCTATTTTTGTGATCATAAGCTTGGGATGATCCTGTGGTGGATTCTCTAGACTCCTCAGCTTCCAATGCAAATTTGCATTCCAGTTTTCTGTCACAAATGGTTGAAGGAGTTGTTAGAACTTTATTGATATAGATGTGTTATTATTGGGAGAGACAGTGCCAACATCCATTACCTATGTGTGCCTAGCCCTGAGAATTGGCTAACTAACTAGACTGAGATATGTGATGAAGGATGTATTTACAGGATGGTGGCCTAAAACTAGTAGAGTGCCACAGGGAACAGTGCCACAATTGTGCCACAATTATTTACAATATATGTGAATCATTTAGGTGAAGAATAAGGAAAACATTTTTCACCCAGAGAGTGGTGAGCTTGTGGAATTCACCATGACAGAAGTAGTTGGGCCAGTGAGAAGGGAACTGAAAGAAATCAGTATTAGTTCAGATATAGGTATTGGGAATGGGATTAAATACCAATAAGTCCCAAGGATCGATAATTTAAAGTACTTAGAGTAGTCCTACAAATTGTCAGTGCATTGGTGATCATCTTTCAAGATTTTCTAGAATCTGGAACAGCTCCTATGGATTTGTAATGTAACCCCACTCTTTGAATGAGGTAGGAAACAGAATTATAGACTGGTTAGCCTGATTCAGTAGTGGGGCATATGCTCGAGGCCAGTATAAATGAGTTAATAACAGAACACTTGGAAAACAGTGATAGGACTGGACAGAGTCAGCATGGATTTATGAAAGGGAAATCATACTTGACAAATCTACTGGAACTTTTCAAAAATGTAACTAGTAGAGATGATAAGAGGGAGCCAGTGGATGTAGCTTTCTTGGGCTTTCTGAAGGCTTTTTATAAGGTCTAACATAAGCGTTTAGCATGTAAATTAGATCACGTGGAATTGGAGATAGTGTACTGAAACGGATAGAGAACTGCTTGGCAGACAGAAAACAAACAGTCGGAAAAATGGGTCATGTTTGAAGTGGCAACCAGTGACTGGAGTACCACAGAGATTAATGATTGGACCCTAGCTATTCAAAATGTACATTAATTATTTGGATAAGGGATGTAAGTGTAACATGTCCATGTTTATAGATGAGACAGAAGCTGGATGGGAGGGTGAACTGTCAGGAACGTGTGAAAGTGTTTCAGTATGATTTGGACAAGGTGAGTGAGTGGGCAAATGCATGGCAGATGAAGTATAATGTGGATAAATGTGAGGTTTTCGACTTTGGTGGTAAAAACAAGAGGCAGATTATTACCTGAATAGTGATGGTTTGGTAAAGGGGAAAGTGCACCGAGACTTGAGTATCATTGTACACCCAGTTGCGAAAAGTAAACATGCAGGTGCAGCAGGCAGTCAAGAAAACAATGGTATGTTCGCCTTCATAGAAAGAAGATTCAAGTACAGGAACAGGGATATCTTGCTGCAGTTGTGCAGGGCTTTGGTGAGACCATATATGGAGTGTTATGTGCAGTTTTGGTCTCCTTATCTGAGTAAGGGAATTGTGGCTATGGAGGGAATGCAATTGAGTTTTACCAGAGAAATTTCTGAATGGTAGGACTGCCATATGACGAGACTGAACTGGTTAGGTCTGTATTCTGGTGTGTTTAGAAGATTGAGAGGGATCTCTTAGAAACCTGTCAAATTGTAACATAACTAGACAAGGAAATGCAAGAAGCATGTTTCTGATGACTGAAAAACCTAGAAGCAGAAGTTACACTCTCAGAATATGGGGTAAACCATGTAGGACTAAGGGAAGGAGCAATTTCTTTCCTCAAAGTCGTCAGCTTGTGGAATCATCTGCCACAGAAGTGGTTGACATCAAAACCTTGAATATTTTCAAGAAGGATATGGGGAGAAAGTAAGGAACAGGCTGCTGAAAAACAAGCCTTCAAAAATGAGATAACAATTGCAGAGACAGTATGTTCCTGTTAGGGTGTAGGGCAAGGTTGGTAGGTGTAGAGAATGCTGCATGACCCGAGAAATTGAGGTTTTAGTCAAGAATAATAAGGAAGCATATATCAGGACAGCAGGAATCGAATGTATCCCCAGAAGAGTATAAAGGCAGTCGGCATATACTTAAGAGGGAAATCAGGAGGGCAGAAAGGAAATATGAGAGCGCTTTGGTAAATAGGGTTAAAGAGAATCCAAAGGGATTCTACAAATTGAGGACAACAGAGTAACAAGAGAAAGAATAAGGCCCCTTAAAGATCAGCAAGGCCTCCTATCTCTGGAACTGCAGGAGATGGGTGAGATATGAAACAAGTATTTTGCATCAGTGTTAACTGTGGAGAAAGATACGAAAGACAGACATTTTCCAGCACTTGGGCCATTGCCTTGAATGTTATGATATTTCAAGTGCTCATTGAAGCACTTCTTAAAAATTGTCAAGTTTTCCTACCTCAGCTACCTTCCTGGATAGTGCATTTCATATTCCCACCACCCTCTAGATGAAACAAGCTTTCCTAAAATCCCTTCTAAACCTCCTACCCTTTACCTTTAAAATTAAGCTCCCTTGATGTATATCTTTCAACTAGGGGAACAACTGCTTTTTATCCCCTGCCCATACCCCTCATCAGGTCCCTTCTCAGCCTTCCCTGCTTTACAGAAAACAACCCAAGCTCATCCAGCCTCTCTTTATAGCAAAACTGCTCCATGCCAGACAACATTTTAGCAAATCTCCTCTGCACCCCCAGTGTAATCACATCCTTCCTGTAATGCGGTGACCAGAACGATACACAGTGGTTTAACCAGTTTTGTACAGTTCCAGCATAACCTCCCTGTTCTTATAATCTATGCCACAACTGATAAAGGCAAGTGTCTTGCATGTCTTCTTACTTACCCTATTAACCCTATCCCGACGCCTTCAGGGATCTCAGGAGAGGCAGCCTTTGGTGCTGTCCAAAGAGCCTTGAAAGATTTCTTGAATATTTAACCTATTTTGCTACTTTTATTGTATGTTTCAAGATTTTCTGTTTCTCTAAGCTTTCTAGTGTGTGCTATTCTTGAGTACCCCCTTACTTTGTTACTTCCAAAATATATCATCTCACAATTATCAAGGTTAAATTCCACCTGCCGTTGATCTGCCCACCTGAACAATCTGTCTATACCCTATAACCTAAGATTTTCTTCCTCACTGTCAACCACCTGACCAATCTTTGTGTCATCAGCAAATTTATTTATCATCGCCCCTCCCATTTCTTTCACTGTATGTTGATTGTGTACACACAAACGCCAAACGGCCCAGCATTGATCCCTGTGGTATACCAGTCAGACAAACAGCTTTCAGCTCCCCTCATAAGGCTAATTTTGGATCTAACTGGCTACGTTTTTCTGGATCACACGCACTTTTACCCACTTTAATCAGTCTTCCATGTGGGACCTTCTACGTAGTGGTGGTCATGAGTTTAGAAGATGCTGTTGAAAGTACCTTGGTGAATTTCTAGATTATTTCGCCTATTTTGTTTTTATCGTGTACTGCAAGATTTTCCAGGAGTGTTTCATTTCTGAGATGGATTTTTTTATGGGGTGTACCTGTCAGTTAAAATACTTGAAATTAATATTTTGAAATATTGTCAGCAAAGAAAACATTTTAACAAATAGAAAATAGTAGGAGTGTGCCATTTATCCATTTGAGCCTGATCGGCCATTCGGTATGATCATAGTCGATCATCCAACACAATAGCCTGTTCCTGCTTCCCCCCCCCACCATATACTTTGATATTTTCCCAAGTGCTACATCGAACCCCTTCTTGAAATCATGCAATGTTCTGACCTCGACTACTTTCTGTGGTGACAAATTCTACTGGCTTTACCACACTTTGGGTGAAGGCTCTTCTCCTCATCGCAGTCCGAAATGGTTTATGCCATATCCTTAGTTTAACTCAGTTGGCTGGACAGTTGGTTTGCTAAGCAGCGTGATGCTGACAATATGGGTTCAATTCCTGCGCTGGCTGAGGTTACCTGAAGGAATCTCTTTATCAACCTCTCCCCTGACCTGAGGTGCGATGGCCCTCAGGTTAAACTACCACCAGTCATCTCTCTAATGAGAGAGGAGCCTTTTAGACCAATAAGACTATAGCAATTTGACTTGAATCTTCTCCCATTTGCCTTCTTCACTGCGTGTTGCACCAGCATGCTTACCTTCAGTGATTGGTGTATGAAGACATATCCAAGTCATTTTGCACATTCTTCTCTCTCAATGTATAGCCATTCAGATAATAATCTGCTTTCCTATTTTTGCTGCCAAAGTGCCAAAGTAGAAAGCCTCACATTTGTACACATTATACTGCATCTGCAAAGTAGTTTCTATATAATTGGTAATAGGGACCTAACTTTGATAGAACAGTGAAAGGTCGAGCCCTTGAGTTTTCGAATTGAATCTTGAGCTTTGAAAGAAAATGCTCAAGATTATACTGAAAGTGGAAACTCTTAGCAGATAGTATGGTCAATACCTTGTTACTTAATATAAAATGAAACAGCTTGGGCTGTGCGAACCAACAAAACTCTTAAGTAAGCAGTTCTAAAGATGTCTTCTGAATTCTAGTAATTTTAATAACTATGTTACAACAGTACTACCTTCTCAATTCGGAGTGAATTGTCTACTTTTGAGCTGAGAACCATATACAAGGACTACACCAATCTTTAGATTAGATTAGATTAGATTACTTACAATGTGGAAACAGGCCCTTCGGCCCAACAAATCCACACCGACCCGCCGAAGCGCAACCCACCCATTCCCCTACATTTGCCCCTTTTACCGAACACTACGGGCAATTTAGCATGGCCAATTCACCTAACCTGCACATCTTTGGACTGTGGGAGGAAACCGGAGCACCCGGAGGATACCCACACAGACACGAGGAGAATGTGCAAACTCAACACAGTCAGTCGCCTGAGTCGGGAATTGAATCCGGGTCTTTGGCGCTGTGAGGCAGCAGTGCTAACCACTGTGCCACCGTGCCGCCCACAAAAAATAATAATAGCCTCAGCAAAATTATTTTTCAACCACATATAATATAATATAATATAATATAAACCACCATAATATAAACCACATTGCAGTGCTCAAGTACTGCACTGTTTTTAATATTTGAATTGATGCTTGAAAACATATGCAAACTAAAATGGATAAAAACAAAAAAACAGCTTCGGAGTAGACACACCTCTCAGTCCTCTTGCTCATACTTTGAGAGTGTAAGCAATCATTACGGAACTTTGAATCAAATATTGTATAATAGGGTTAAGAGAATGTTGACAATCTACAGTTCCCTTTATAGTTTGCTTTCAACATCTGTTACATTTGTAGGATATTTGATTAAAATGGTTTCTAACCTACTAAGTTAAACTGGAAGTTAAAAAGTATATTTCTTTAAATTATTGAAAATATACAACTACTGACATCTTTCTGATATATTGCTGTGGCAATCCTATTTCTCAAGTAATCGGGAGGTCTAGACCACCGAACTGAATGTGGTGTTCAAGTCCCATTACAGCAAGTTACAAATTTAAATTGGGAATTAGTTTCCGCTCATGTGACCAATGGTTGAGTTTTATGCTGGTTCATGAGCTCAAAGTGAACCATATTGATTGGCCACCAGTTCTGATTGGACTTAATTGTGCCACTGGAAATGGTGCCCACTTCTGCGATTGCAGTGCTCACTGCATGCTGCAATGAAACCCCACTAAAAATTAAATCTGGATTGAGCTAAATAGGCATGTTGCAGCAAAGGGTAGGAGGGCATTTGGGTAGATACTCGTCCTCTCCATCCCTGCTAATCATTCAAAACCCAGAAGGGACCATAAAATGTCACAGATGTAACCACTGGATTGTCATAAAAACTTATCTCATATACTAAAGACATTTAGGCAAGGGCATTTGCTGCCTTTATGTGAGCTGGCTTAAGTGTGACTCTCAGTGCAGTTGACTCTCCCCTCAGCAGTGGTCCAGCAGATGTTTCAGTTCTGTTCAAGATGGTGCCTTACCTCACTTCCTCAGAAATAATTGGGAAATCAAAACATGCTAACTTTGCCAACACCACCAGCATCCTATGAAAGAATCAAATAAAATATCTTGAGTCAAATTAAATGTTTTGAGAAAATGGTAAATAAGTTATGGTTTGTTCATTTGGTTTTGCTGACTGAGTTGCTCGGGGTAGGGGCAGGGAAATGGAATTATCCTTTCTCTTAACTATTTTTTGTTTTTGTGGTGGGCTTTTTTCTGAAGCTTTAAATTGTTCTGGGGTGGGTTTGACCTGGTGCAGGTGCTACATATATTCCCCCCCACTTCGTAATTTTTTCTTGTTGTATGGTCTGTCCTCTGTATTGTGCTCAGTCACATTATGGTACTAAAATGCCATGCAGGACAAGCAAAGTTTTGCTCCTTTTATTGAACACTGATGGTACAGTCAAAAGAGATGACTGTGGTTTATATCTCTGCCTTAACCCCACCTAATAGGGCTTTCTGTTCACAGCAACTGAGTCAGATTCAAAAAAACGTACATGGCCAATTCCAGAGTTGCTCTCAACCTGCCAGCAAACTTTATCAATTAAGTCCAAGTGAATTTTTACATACATTTAGCTTTCTCTTAAGCCCCCAAAGCTGATAAATTCAATGAAACAACAGTCTAGTATTTAAAATATAGTGGTAGTCTTAGCTACAGCGTTGTAGCAGAGGAAGTCCAGTTCTGTCTGCATTTGCCTATTTATACAGGAGTTATTGAAAATTAACGGCATGTATCAGAGTTCTCTCATTTACTGTTATATATGAAATGATGGAGTCTCCATCTTCTTTGTCCATTAATACTGGGCTTGACATGCTTAACTTTTTGTTTAATATTTGGAATATCTTGTTTATATTCTCCAGCTTGTATTTGTTCAGATTTCAGCATGGTACTTGTTTTGAGAAAAGATAAAAGTTTTAACAAACCTATAAAAAAAAATGACCTTTTTTTAAAAAAAAATTTAGTTGTCCCTATAAAGTCTTTGGTCCATGTACAGAGTAATTGAGCTTTCCTGACCTTAGGTGTAGCAGACATGTGAATTTAAATTAATTGCTAACAGTCATACAAGAAAATGTGAAAACTGGATTGACCACAAGACATAGGAGCAGATGTCAGCAATTCAGCCATTGAGTTTGCTCTTTCATTTAATGAGATCATGACTAATCTGATTATTCTCAACTCTGCTTTCTTGCCTTTTACCTCTCTCACTTGATTCCCTTGCTGATTAAAAATTTCTTTATCTCAAAAATACTTATTGACCCAGTATCAAAGAATTTCATGGATTCACAATCTCTGAGAGAAGAAATTCAACCATGCTGCTGTGTTAAATATATAGCCACTTATTCTGAGATTACGCCTTCTGGTCCGAGACTCTTTCCCCCAGAGGGAAATAGCCTTTCTGCATGTACATTGTCAAGTCCCATAAGAATACTGTTTGTTTCAACGAGGTCATCTCTCAATCTTCTATGTTGCACCCAGAATATTCCAATCTGTTCGGCCTCTCCTCATGATATAGCCCATCCATTTTTGGAAACAGCATTTGCTGTCTTTATGTGATCTGGCTTATGAGTGACTCCAGATGCCATCTGCAGTAGTCGAGGAGTTGTTTCATTTCATTCAAGATGGTGCCTGACCACCACTTTCTCTGAAATAATTGGGAAAACAAAACAGCCTCATGAACATTCTCTGGACTGTCTCCATTGCCAATATATATTTCCTTAGATAAAGCGCCCAAAACTGTTCACAGTATTCCAGCTGGGGTCTAACAAAGCACAGTTGAGGAATATGTATGTTCAATAGCAGTTTTGTTTTTCTAATGCAAATTGAGTATTTGAGTAGTGAAAATCCCATATCGTCCTTGGTGGGAATGCTATGTTATTATCAAGAAAACAGTTTTGTGAGCATAACAATCTGAATGCAACACTACTGTGGAATGAATGGTTCCCTGTCACCACACTAATTAAATCCACAGCTCAGAAAATTATACATAAGACTTCATACCATATCTTCATGTCGGAAGGGCTTATGCCTGAAACGTCGATTCTCCTGCTCCTCGGATGCTGCCTGGCCTGCTGTGTTTTTCCAGCACCACACTTTTCAACTTCATACCAGAGCTGCCTCATTTCACTCAGCAAGAGTGACAATTTCATTTAAAAAATGTGACCATTTTGATGTTAAACTTGGAAATAGAAAGGGTTCTATAGCTCTGAGCAGGTTTGTCAGAATAAGTAATCAGAAATGTTGGTACTATCCAATGCCAGTTTCTATGATTTTCCCCTTATGGCAGAACTTGGTTGCAAATGTAAAAACAAATCAAAATCAAAACTATGCTAGAGAGCATTGTCAATCTTTTTTTCACATTTTACTTCATGGCAATTTAAAAAATAATTAGGTTGAATACAAAGCTTTCCTTGATTGGCGCTATTCCTTACTCAAGGCTGGTTTGTTTCTTGTTTGACTGCATGCCATACCTGTGTGTCTGCAATGTCAGACTGGGATATCTCAGGGAATAAGAGAATAAAATAAAAGGTTCAAACTGAGCTAAAATAAATGGAACAAAGCAAAACAGGAGGCAAAAGCATTGTTTATTTTTCATTACTCTATACAAACTCTTCAGAGTGAAAGTAAAAGAGGTTGTGAAATGGATATTAATAACAGTAGCATCACTAGTTTGTCATTCATTTTCCAAATTAGAAGCTATCAAATCGATATTTGAGATTGGTTCAGATATTTGGATCCCTAAAGTGTAAACAGTTCTTGAAACTGTTTGTATATTAGCTATTAAATGTGTTACTGTAATTTGTATTGAAATGACATAAAGGTCATGAAGAAATAGTGAATTTTATTATTTATTTGAACCCATCTTACTAAAAGAATGCACTGAAGAAGATACAGAAAACCTAAGTGACCAAGGTACCCATAATCTTTGAGGAACTAAAAGAAATGGTATTAGTAAAATTCTTGAAAATTTAATTGGATTGAAGTTTAATTCTTTGGCTGGGCAAGATACTGGAAAGATTCATGTCGATTGGAAAATAGCAAATCTAACTATTATTTAAGAAGGGAGGAAGAGTGAGAACCAAGAACTGTTGGTTTTAGAGTGTGGTGGTGGAAAAGCACAGCAGGCCAGGCAGCATCCGAGGAGCAGGACGATCGATGTTTCAGGCCCTGCATCAGGATTGAGACTCTAATCACCAGCATCTGCAGTCCTCACCTTCTCCCAGCTATTGGTTTTATATCAGTCATGGGGAAAATACAAAATTCTCAATATTTTTCTAATTAACCCATTCAGAGATGTTGTTATGTACCTCTGGAGCAGGTGAGACTTGAACTTGGGTCTGCTGGCTCAGAGGTAGGGAGGGACGAGTGCACCAAATGAACCTTAACAATACTAGAATCTATGATAAAAGATGTGTTACTGGACATTTAGAAAAGAATGGTAAAATTGAGCGGAATCACTGTAGATTTATGAAGGGGGAGTCAGGTTTGACAAGTTTTCAGGTAATACTTGTTACATTGCTGAAGGAGAACCAGTGGGTGTCACGTTCTTGGATTTTCTGAAGGTGAAGTTGGATATTAGTAAACAGAATTAGAGTACATGAGTTTGAGAGAAATTTATTAGCTTGACTTGAGAATGGAATAGAAAGAGTAGGAATAAATAGATCATGTTACTGGTGGGGGTAACTTGACAATCAATGTGAATTCTGCAGCTGTTCATGATCTATATAAATGATTTATATGTGAGAAGCAAAATATAATATTTTCTTATTTGTCCATGACACCAAACTGTTTGTAAATGTAAATTTTTAGGAGTGTACAAAGTGGTTTCAAGGAGGCATGGACAAGCTAAGTGATTGGGGAGATTAATGTGAACAAGTGTGAAATTATCTACTTCAGTTGAAAAAAAAATAGAAAAATTAAAGATTTCTTAAATGGTGAGACTTTGTGAAGTGTGGTACCCTTGTTTATGAGGCACTTAAAGTTAGCATGCAGTTGTATCAACAATTAAGATGATAAATTAAATTTAGCCATTCAATTTCAGTATAAGAATAAAGATGCCATGCTGTGGTTGTACAGAGCCTTAGTGACATCTCATCTGGAGCATTCTGTACAATTTTGATCCTCTTATTGAAGGAGGGATGGTGGGCAATGAAGATTCACCAAATTAGTCCCTGGGGATGGCAAAATTGTTTTATGAGGAGATTGAGGAGACTCAGCCTGTCTTCCCTAGAGATTTGAAGAATAAACATGACTTGAAACTGACAAAATTCTTACAAGGCATGGTAGAAGGATGTAGATAAGATATTTCCTCCAATTGGTCATTCTAAAACCAAGGAATCTAATGTCAGGACAAGGAGTAGACATTTAAGTCTGAGAAGTGGAGAGAGGTCTTCACTCACAGTGTGGTAACTCATTAGATTTTATTTTACCCTGGAGAGCTGGGGAAGCTCACCTTTGAGTGTATGAAAACAGAAATCGGTAAGATTTCTGGAGATTAATAACATCAGGGAATATAGAGATCATGTGGAAAAGTGGCTTAGAGGTAGTTGATCCGTTACAATTGAATTAAATGGCAAGGCAGATTCAATGGCCTACTCTGGTTTCTAATTGGTGTGGCCAAGATTAATTTGATTAGAGTATTGCAATTTCTATTTTTAATTGACATAAATCGCTATTTATTTTTAAACACATTTTCAATTCCACTGCATTATTTACATTGTTTAATTTCAATTCGTGGATAAAGGAATTAACACAAAAATAACTATTAATTGTTTGGAGTGTACTGTGTAGAATTGGAACATGATTTCCTCTGCCTTGTTCCTTACGTTTTTGCCAATATGGTTAAGCCTTCTATTTATTTTGTTGATTGCTGCTCAGCAGTGGGTGACCGTATCGACTACAGATCTATTATAACATTGAGATTGGTTTCAACTTCACCTTGGAATGCTTACGTTGTCGATTTTTTTTACTTCTATGCCCAGTCCTTCACAATCATGTGTTTAATTAATCACTCTTCCTGCTATTTACATATTTCTCTGAGTTTATATTTCTGGAATCACCTCCTCAGATTCAATTGCTGCACCTAAGTTGCAGCAAAATACAAAAATAATGTAAATTGAAAAATTCTTTCTATATAGCTAAGTGTGGGGTGATGCATTACGTAGGAAGAATGAGAAAGCAGTGTATTGGTTGAATAATAAGTCTAAATGGGGAAAATGAACAAAGGGATCTAGGGGTATAAATGGAAAAATCACAAAGTTAACAAGCCCATAAACAATAGCTACAAACTGCGGTCTACTTTGAGACGAATTGAATTGTAAAGCAGAAATGGTGTGCTAAACTTATAGAAGGTTGTTTAGTCATATTAGCATATAGTACACTTTTGACAAAAGGCTAAAAGGCTTGGACGTTTTCTTTAAGAAATTGAGGAATGTGATAGAGTTTGATATAGTAGATATGGAAACACCTGCTTGGGATGGGGTGGGTATGTGGTAGAGACATAAACTAACTTGAGATCATAAATACAAGATAATATTGACATCTGTCCATCTCTGGAGATGGTGGACTGCAACCATTGTATATATTGCTTCTGTGTTGAGTATCACTTGTTATGGCTATAGAGATTGATTTGTGAGTGGTAGCCCCTTCTGCATCTGGAACAGATGAATGGCATTGATGTGAAATCAGTGGATTTTTTTTCTCCTTCTGACAGGCGCTCTTTTTCTCTGATTTGTTCATTCCTTTACCCTCTTTTTTTAATACCCTTTATATTTTGTTATCTCCAGACCACCCATTCAGCAGCTTTGCTTACAAACATCCTTAAATAACTGATATGGGCAATCTATTGATCATATATAATAGCAAGCTCGCTATGGGAGCATATGTTTGAAATGAGGCCAGCACCCATTTGCCTCATGTGACTCAAACAGCTAAGTGGTCATGGATTTGAGGGACCATAAGCTGGGGATCCCAGCATGCTCGTGTTCTTCCATGTTTATTACTCTATCTTGGTCCATACTTGTCTTCTCACCTTTGACATAACCTGCTGTAGCCTTGGCAATCTTGGCAGACTTCAACCTCAAGAGATAGGTTGCTGGCAATCATAGGGAGAAAGTGAAGACTGCAGATGCTGGAGATCTGATGAAGGGCTTATGTTCAAAACATTGATTTTCCTGCTCCTCAGATGCTGCCTGACTTGCTGTGCTTTTCCAGCACCACACTCTCGACCGCTGGTAACCATAGGATTACAACCAGTGCCATGTGTTAGCAAGAGTAAAAACGGGTTGGACCGAAGGGTCTGTTTCCATGCTGTACATCACTATGACTCTATGACCAGATGAATATATGATTGGGGAAATGGTGTAGGCGGGAATGAATCAGATTCCTAGAACATTGGTCCTGCTTGTACCAGATCCACGTTCCCTACAAGTGATGTCAATCTACATTGCATGTGGGCACGACTGGACCAGCATCTTTGGGGTGGAAGTGGGGTTTTCTCAAATTATCAGGGAGAGTTGAAACTAGAATGGCAGAGGTTGAAAATCTGAACAGGGAGACAGTGGTGGGAGAAACAAGGATAGAAACAAAACACAGAAAAGAACAAAAGTGCTAGGTAAAAACAAGAAAGACAAAAAGCAAATGAAATTATATTGCAAAATAAAGCTACGCTGACCAACAAGATTGAAAAGACCTACCTAAAGGTTTTATGTATTAATGCACAGAGCACTCACAATAAGTTAGATGAATTAGCAATGCAAATAGAGGTAAATGGCTATTATATAGTTGCAATTATAAATACATGGCCACAAGGTTAGCAGAAATGAGAATTGAACATCCAGATGTATTCTTTATTAAAGAAGGACAGACACAATGAGAAAGGAGGAGGGGTAACATTGTTAATAAAGGAAGAAAAAAACATAATGAGGAAATCATGATATGGAATCTGTAGGGGTGGAGATAAGAAACACCAAAGGGCATCAGCATTGATGGGGATTCTCCATTGACCACCATTCATAGTAGAGATGTAGGGGAATGTGTTAAACAAGAAATCAGAGCTGCATGCAGGAGAAGTATATCTGTAATTATTGGTGACTTTGATTTACATATAGATTGGACAACCAAACCAGCGATGGTATTATGGAGGAGGATTCCCTGAAGGATATACATGAATGGTTATTTTTATAGTTTGATGTATTGGGAACTAACCAGAGAACAAATTGGTCTGGATTGAGTACTGTGCAATGAGAAAGGATAACATTCTTCCCTTGTGGAAGACCGACTATAATATGATAGAGTTCGCTATTAAGATGGAGAGTGGGGTAGTCAAATCTGAAACTAGGACCTTGAATCAAATAAAGAGGGAACTATGAGTGTACGAGGCACAAATTGGCAAAAGTGGGCAAAATGTTTGGTTGAGAGAATAATATAGTATGAGAATAAAATTACAGGGAACATATAAACAGTTGATCTGTAAACGGGTTAATATAAATGTAGGTCTCCTACAATTCAAAGCTGGAGAAGTTATAATGTGGAGCAAAGAAATGGCAGAAAAATTGAACAGATGTTTCGGTCTGTCTTCACAAAACAAGGTACAAATAACCTTCCAGAAATCTTAGGGATCTGAAGTTCGTGTGAGAATGGAATAGAAAGAAATTAGTGTAGGTAAGAAAACAGTGCAAAGGAAATTAATGGGATTAAAGATTGACAAGGCCTGTGACCAGTGGAGTGCCACAAGGATCGGTGCTGGGCCCCCTACTTTTTGTCATTTACATAAATGCTTTGGATGCGAGCGTAAGAGGTACAGTTAGTAAGTTTGCAGATGACACCAAAATTGGAGGTGTAGTGGACAGCGAAGAGGGTTACCCCAGATTACAACAGAATCTGGACATGATGGGCCAATGGGCTGAGAAGTGGCAGATGGAGTTTAATTCAGATAAATGCGAGGTGCTGCACTTTGGGAAAGCAAATCTTAGCAGGACTTATACACTTAATGGTAAGGTCCTAGGGAGTGTTGCTGAACAAAGAGACCTTGGCGTGCAGGTTCGTAGCTCCTTGAAAGTAGAGTTACAGGTAGATAGGATAGTGAAGAAGGTTTTCCTTTATTAGTCAGAGTATGGAGTACAGGAGTTGGGAGGTCATGTTGCGGCTGTACAGGACATTAGTTAGGCCAATGTTGGAATATTACGTGCAATTCTGGTCTCCTTCCGATCTGAAAAATGTTGTGAAACTTGAAAGGGTTCAGAAAAGATTTACAAGGATGTTGCCAGGGTTGGAGGATCTGAGCTACAGGGAGAGGCTGAACAAGTTGGGGCTGTTTTCCCTGGAGTGTTGGAGACTGAGGGGTGACCTTATAGAGGTTTACAAAATTATGAGGGACATGGATAGGATAAATAGGCAAAGTCTTTTCCCTGGGGTCGGGGAGTCCAGAACTAGAGGGCATAGGTTTAGGTTGAGAGGGGAAGAATATAAAAGAGACGTAAGGGGCAACTTTTTCACACACAATGTGGTAAGTGTATGGAATGAGCTGCCAGAGGAAGTGGTGGAGGCTGGTACAATTGCAACATTTAAGAGGCATTTGGATGGGTATATGAATAGGAAGGGTTTGGAAGGATATGGGCTAGGTGCTGGCAGGTGGGACTAGATTGGGTTGGGATATCTGGTTGGCATGGACGGGTTGGATCGAAGGGTCTTTTTCCATGCTGTACATCTCTATGACTCTAAATCACCAGATCCGAGTAGGCTGTATCCAAGAATACTAAAGGAAGTGGTCCTTGAAATATTGGATGCTTTGATAGTCATCTTTCAAGATTCTAGACCTTGGAGTAGTTCCTACAGATTTGCGGATGGAAAATGTAACCCTGCTCTTTAAAAAAAAATGAAGGAGGGAGAGAAAGAATTGTTGCCCAGTTAGCCTAACATCATAGAAGGAAAATGCTGCATTTGTTATAAAATATGTGGTAGTGGAACATTTTGGAAAACATGAATGTATTTGGACAAACTCAGCATGGGTTTAAGAACGTTAAAGCATGCTTAACAAATCTTCCAGAGTTTTTTGAATACATAATTAGTAGAATAGATAAGGGAAAACAGGTGCATATGGTAATGTGGATTTTCAGGCTTTGATAAGATTCCGTATTAAAGATTCATAAGGATACTTAAAGCATATGGGCTAAGGGGAAATTTATTGTAAAGGGCTGACAGACAGACAGGAAACAGTAGGAATAAAGGGTCTTTTTCTGAATGACAGGTAGTAGATAGGTAGCAAAGATCAATGCTTTGGATCCAGTTATTTATGATATATATGGCCTGGATGTGGAAGTCAAATGCAACATTTCCAACTTTGTTGACAATGTTAAAGTAGGAAGTGTTGTGAAGAGGATGTAAGGAGGCTCAAAGTGATTTAGACTAATTGAGTAACTGGGCAAAAGCATGTCAGATTCAGTGCAACATGACCAATTGTGAACTTAGACACTTGGGTGTGAAAAACAGAAAGCAAGAGTATTATTTAAATAGTAATTTTTATGGAAAGTTTGGATGTACAAAAAGATCTGGGTTTCATTGTACACCAGTCAGTGAAAGAAAATAGGAAGGTGCAACAAGCAATTGGGAAGGCAAACGGTATATAGAGGACCCTCGATTATCCGAATGAGATGGGCGAGCACTATATTGTCCAGTTAATTGATTGTTTGGATAATCGATTTCAGCTTAAACAGGGGAAGCCACACTGATCTAACGCTGTGCTTTACTGGAGATTTTATTTAAATCTATAATTTTAATGAGTCTGCCATTTAAACAAACTAATCTTTGCAGTCTGCAAATAACAGGTTAAAATGAAATCCCAGCAATAAACAATGTCCCAAACAGCTTCTACAATCGCAAGACCATTTCCGGAAACTTAGTCTCGCGATAGAAAGACGGAAGCACTGTTTCGCGCATGCGTTTATGTTCTCGGCCTTGTTTTTAACTGAATGGCCCAGTTTTGTTTCGGGAATTCTCTAAACACTTACTTTTGCAAAGGGCTGTGTAACAATCCTTACCTAAAAATATCCAGTTGCTGATGCCTGAGATGCTTGTGTTTCTTTGTTTTTGCCATCATTTTCACATGTTCTTCAGTACAGATAAATTGAATACACTTACTCTTTCATGTAACGTTTTTGCAGGACCTTGAAATCTTTGGATAATCTGATATTTGGATAAACAAGATTCGGAGAATAGAAGTTCATCTGTATTGACTTTGATTGCAAGGGAAGTTGAGTTCAGAAGTTGCCTTACAGCAGTTATTACAGGCACTTAGTGAGACCACATCTGGAGTATTGCATGCAGTGGAAAGAATGCGAGGGGATCTGATTTTCAGTGGATGCTTTCTCTGGTTGAGGTAATCTAGAATCTAGGAATACAGCCTCAGGATACAGGGCAGACCATTTAGGACTGAGATGAGAAAAAAATGTTTTACTCAAAGGCTCGTCCACATGTTGTATTCTCCACCACAGAAAGCTGAGGAGGCCAAGTCACTGAACATATTCAAGAAACCGATATTGTTTTTCCCCAAATTTAAAGGCACCAAGACGGATGGGAAAAAAGAGATAAGGTGCCAGTGAGGTGGAGGATCAGCTATACAACCTAATTTTCTGTATTTGGTGCTCCCGATGTGGTCTTGCCTAAATCGGGGAAACCAAACATAAGCTAAGGGAACGTTTCACCAAGCATCTCAGCCAGGTCCACAGGGGCTAACTGGACCTCCCAGGCATGGCCCATTTTAATTCCCCTCCCCAAACCCTTCCCAAAATGATGATCCTTGGCCTCCTCCATTGTCACAATGAATCAAACCACAAATTGAAGGAAAAACATCTTATCTTCCACTTGCGCAGCCTACAGCTTGGAGGACTCAACACTGGGTTCTTCAATTTCAGATAACCCCTTCCCATCATCCTCCCTACCCATCCCCCTCCTACACCCACTCCCTCCACTTTCCTCCCCCCTTCCAATCCCCCCGTTCCGATCCCCCCCATTCCAATTCCCCCCCCTTCCAATCCCCCCCCCTTCCACACCCGATGGCCCCCTTTCATTCTCTCCGCCCTTCCATTCTCCTTCCAATCCATCCCTTGCAACTCCCTCCTTCCAATTCCCCCCTCCCCATCCCCCTTCTCATCCCATCCCACTCCACTTCCTCTCACATCCCCCTTCCCCTCACATCCCCCTTCCCCTCACATCTGCCCATCTACTAACAATTCCCTCCCCCCTCCCACCTACCTTTCCTAGCCCCCTCCTATCGCTTTCCCCCTTCCCATTCCACTCCCCATGTCCATTCTTTCCCATCCCCCCTCCCTTCACATGCCCCTTCCCATAACCCAGGCCTGCAGGGGCTGACCGGACCTCCTAGTCGCGGCCTGTTTTAATTTCCCTTTCTACTCTGTTGCCAACATTATGATCCTTGATGTCCTGCATTGTCACAACGAATCAAGCCACTAATTGGAGGAACAACACCTCACCTTCCACTTGTGCAGCTTATAGCTTGGAGAACCCAACATTGAGGCCTCTCCCTTCCCATCTCCCTCCCTTTCCCCCTCACTTTCCTTCCCCCTTTTCCCTGTCCCCGCTCCATCCCCTTCCTCCCTTCCCTCAACCCCCCCCACCACCTGCCCTCTCGCCTCTTTCCTCTCCCCAATCCTTCCCTCCCAATCCCCACTTCCAATCCCCCATCCCATCTCACCCCCTTCCCAAACCCCTTTTCTCTTCCATCTCTTCACCCAAACCCGTCCCTGCCACTCTTCCTCCCTTCCTTCCCATCCCCTTCCCCGTCCCTACCCTCTCTTTCCCCCCTGCCTCTCCACCTCCCTTCCATCTCCGTCTCCCCCTCCCCCTCCCCCTTTCTTCCATCTCCCACCTCCCGTCACCCCCTCCTCACCCTTTCCCTCTACCCTGTTCCTCTCTTCCTGTTCCCCCCCACGTCCCTGTCCCCCCCCGCACTCACTCAACTTCTCCAGCCACCTCCCCTTTCCCCCACCCTGATCCCGCTGACCCCTCCCCTTGCCCCCCTCTACCTGTCCGACTTCTTCCCGCCCCTCTCCCACTCTCCCCCATCCCCCTCCTCCTGTATAAAAAAGACCTAACGAGCAACCTTTTGTAAGCAAAGCATGGTGCGTGTGCAGAATGGGCTGCCAGAGGAAGTGGTGGAGGCCAATATAGTTGCAACATTTAAAAGGCACCTGGATGGGAATATGAATAGGAAGGATTTGGAGGGACATGAGCCTGGTGCTGGCAAGTGGGATGAGTTTGGGTTGGGATATCTGGTCAGCATAGATGAGTTGGACCGAAGGGTCCGTTTCCTCACTGTACATCATTACCGAACATAGAACAGTACAGCACAGGACAGGCCCTTCAGCCCACGATGTTGTGCCGACTACTGATCCTCATGTATGCACCCTCAAATGTCTGTGACCATATGCATATCCAGCGGTCTCTTAAATGTCCCCAATGACCTTGCTTCCACAACTGCTGCTGGCAATGCATTCCATGTTCTCACAACTCTCTGTGTGAAGAACCCGCCTCTGACATCCCCCCTATACTTTCCTCCAACCAGCTTAAAACTATGACCCCTCGTGTTAGTCATTTTTGCCCTGGGAAATAGTCTCTGGCTATCGACTCTATCTATGCCTCTCATTATCTTGTATACCTCAATTAGGTCCCCTCTCCTTTTCTCCAATGAAAAACATCCAAGCTCAGTCAACCTCTCTTCATAAGATAAGACCTCCAGTCCAGGCAGCATCCTTGTAAACCTCCTCTGAACCCTGTCCAAAGCCTCCACATCTTTCCTATAATAGGGCGACCAGAACTGGACACAGTATTCCAAGTGCAGTCTAACCAAAGTTTTGTAGAGTTGCAACAAGATCTCACTACTCTGAAACTCAATCCCCCTGTTAATGAAAGCCAAAACACCATATGCTTTCATAACAACCCTGTCTACTTGGGTGGCCATTTTAAGGGATCTATGTACCAGCACACTAAGATCCCTCTGTTCCTCCACACTGCCAAGAATCCTATCCTTAATCCTGTACTCAGCTTTCAAATTCGACCTTCCAAAATGCATCATCTCGCATTTATCCAGGTTGAACTCCATCTGCCACCTCTCAGCCTAACTCTGCATTCTGTCAATGTCCCGCTGCAGTCTACAACAGCCCTCTATATTGTCAACGAACCTCCAACCTTTGTGTCGTCGGCAAACTTGCTGGCCCATACTTCAATCCCCTCATCCAAGTCATTAATAAAAATTACAAACAGTAGAGGCCCAAGGACAGAGCCCTGTGGAACACCACTCACCACAGACTTCCAGGCAGAATATTTTCCTTCTACTACCACACGCTGTCTTCTGTTGGCCAGCCAATTCTGTATCCAGCCAGCTCAGTTCCCCTGTATCCCATTCCTCCTGACTTTCTGAATGAGCCTACCATGGGGAACCTTATCAAATGCCTTGCTGAAGTCCATATACACCACATCCACAGCTCGACCCTCATTATGACTCTATAAATGTGGGAAAATGTTTCACACTGAGTGTGGTGAGTGCCAAAAATGCACTGTCAGTGGAGGTGGTGGAAGTAGGCATATTAGCAACATTTAAGGCATCCATTGATAGACACATGAACATGAGGTGAACAGAGGGACAGATACTGTACATGGGTAATACGTCATGAGCCCAAATAAAGATTAGGAACTGGCATAGTCATGGTGGGCTGAAGGACTGTACTGCACTGTATTTTATTGTAAAATTACTCAACCAGCACTCCTGAACAGGGACTGTTATAGATGTTTTTCATAAGAAACAATTAAAGATTAGTTACTACTGGGAGGCAAATTGAAAAGCTGAGCGCTCACAACATTCTTTGGAAAATTACCATTGTCTTCATAAAGACTGCAATCATATGTAAAGCAGCTGATTTAATTAATATTACTTGGCAGCTGCTGTAGCTTATTGTTTCCTATTGAAAGACTGATATGGTAATTGAAACCAGTTCTCATAGCCAACAATTGATCTGTTGTAGGCCATATTTTGCACAGGAACTGAGCAGTTTCATTAAATTGTCGTTCAGAATGTAGAGGTGAGATATGTATGTTCTAGTTTTCCTTCCTCCTGACTTTTAGATACTAATTAGATGAGTAACAGCCTGATGCAACAATGGTCAATCATTCTGTACATGTATATTCAAAAACTCCACATGTTTGTCAAAAATCTAAACATTCTTACATTTGGTAGTTAATGTATTTAATATACAACACTGGTTTCAAGAAAACCTGGATATTGAATTGTATTTATTTTGGTCATTCTGTCCATTTCTTTGGTTATTTTACGACATGAATAATTTCAAATGTAAAAGGGGCTGTGAGGATCATATGGTTATCATTGACAAGCCAGGGAGTTGTATGTGCCAAATTACACTAATTACAATGTGACAATGGTAGTTTAGCCTTCCGATAAATAGTGGTCCTATTCCCATCTGCCTGCTCTTTATCCTCTCCTTTATTCTCTGTCTCTTTATCCAATAGTCCATGTCGCATTTACCATAGCTCTTTAACTTGGATTCAAAATCTATTTTACCGATTCTTATATGGCTACTTTAACCCGGGAGTACATGATCCACAACTTCAACTCTCTGTGAAAAATGTTTCATCTGCTCTGTGGCCTAAACTACTTACCTTTATGTTCCTTTGTTCTAGGATTTGCCTTCACCACTGCCAACTCAATTGCTAAAAACACTCCCTCTGTTTCTTCATTCAGTCCATCCCTCCTTCATTTGCATTCTGAATGGCAGACTGGAAGATTGGGAAACTTGTAAGAATCAACAAATGGTTACTAAATGTGTCATTAAAAAGGTAAATTATGAAATAAAACAATCGCAAAATATAAAAACGAATAGCAAAAACGTCTATGAGTATATAAAGGGAAGAGATTAGCTCAAGTGAATGCTGGTCCCTTGGAAGAAGGGGTTGGAGAGTTAATAGTGAGGAACACAGAAATGGCTAGTTCTCCCTTTATTCCATGGGATCTAAGCTTGCTCAGCAGTCTCCCATGGGGAACCTTGTCGAACGCCTTACTGAAGTCCATATAGATCACATCAACCACTCTGCCCTCATCAATCCTCTTTGTTACTTCTTCAATAAACTCAATCAAGTTTGTGAGACATGATTTCCCATGCACAAATCCATGCTGACTATTTCTCATCAGTCCTTGCGTTTCCAAATACATGTACATCCTGTCCCTCAGGATTCCCTCCAACAACTTGCCCACCACCGACTTCAGGCTGACTGGTCTATAGTTCCCTGGCCTGTCCTTACCACCTTTCTTAAAGAGTGGCACCATGTTAGCCAACGTCCAGTCTTCCAGCACCTCACCTGTGACTATCAATGATACAAATATCTCAGCAAGAGGCCCAGCAATCACGTCTCTAGCTTTCCACAGAGTTCCAGGGTAATCCTGATTGGGCCTGGGGATTTATCCACACTTACCCATTTCAAGACATCCAGCACTTCCTCCTCTGTAATATGGACGTTTTGCAAGGTGTCCCCATCTATTTTACTACTTTCTATATCTTCCATATCCTTTTCCACAGTAAATACCAATGCAAAATACTCGTTTAGTATCTCCCCCATTTTCTGCAGCTCCACATAAAGGCCGCCTTGCTGATCTTGGAGGGGCCCTATTCTCTCCCTAGTTGTCCTTTTCTCCCTATTGTATTTGTAAAAATCCTTTGGATTCTCCTCAATTCTATTTGCCAAAGCTATCTCACGTCCCCTTTTTGCCCCCCTGATTTCCCTCTTAAGTATACTCCTACTGCCTTTGTACTTTTCCAAGTTTTCACTCGATCTATCCTGTCTATACCTGACATATGTTTCCCTCTTTTTCTTAATCAAGCCCTCAATTTCTTTAGTCATCCAGCATTCCCTATACCTACCAGCTTTTCCTTTCACCCTAACAGGAATACACTTTCTCTGGATTCTAGTTATCTCATTTCTGAAGACATCCCATTTTCCAGTTGTCCCTTTACCTGCACCAATCAACTTTCGAACGTTCTTGCCTAATACAGTCAAAATTGGCCTTTCTCCAATTTAGAACTTCAACTTTTAGATCTAGTCTATCCTTTTCCATTATTATTTTAACACTAAGAGAATTATGGTTGCTGGCCCCAAAGTGCTCCCCCACTGACACCTCAGTCACCTGCCCTGCCTTATTTCCCAAGAGTAGGTCCGGTTTTACACTTCTCTGGTAGGTACATCCACATACTAAATCAGAAAATTTTCTTGTACACACTTAACAAATTTCTCTCCATCTAAACCCTTAACACTATGGCAGTCCCAGTCTATGTTTAGAATGTTAAAATCCCCTTTCTTATTTCTCAATTCCACCGAAATAACTTGCATGGCTTTATTCCCAGGAATATCTTCCTTAAGTACAGCTGTAATGCTTTCCGTTATCAAAAACACCACTCCCTGTTCTCTCTTGCATCCCCTTTCTATCCTTCTGTAACATTTGTAGAGCCTGTCTCGATACCAGACACTTGACTGTGCTATATTCCCCTGCAAGTCCATCACCCTCTGTATTTTCAAAAACAGCATACTTGTTTGCAATGGGGATAGCCACAGAAGACGATTCCACTAGCTGCCTACCCCTCCTACCTTCTCTGGAGCTAATCCATCTACCTGACTGTATCTGCTGCTCTTCTCTCTTCCTGTAGCTGCCATCTATCACACCCCCTAGCTGTTGTAAATTTCTCATTGCCCCTAACTGCTGCTCCAACCAATCCTTGCTATATCACAGGATTTGCAACCAAAGACACTTCCTGCAGACATAATCATCAGTAACATGGAAACTTTCCTGAAACTCCCACATTGGACAGGAAGCGCAAATCACTCTACGCAAGGCCATTTTTGCTCCTTCAGAATCTACAGACCCAGAAAATAGCACCATCTTTTTGCTCTAAAAAAACAGTGCTCCAGGCTAACTTAGTACTTGTGGTTTATATTTTTAAAATTTAATCGAGACAGATCTTGATAAAACATATAATCAATAAATAACCCACTCTTCTCACTAATGTAGACTTCCAGCAAGGTTACACTTGAAAACTATACTCTTAGCTCTTCCTGTGCTGTGAGTTCTCCCACATGGGTTCCTCCAAGGTCAGCTGTGAGTTTCGCTGTTTGTTAATTTTTCCTTTGACTCACTCCAGTTTCCAGAGATACATGATCTCAAATGGACAAGGCAATAACTTTGCTTCTATGTCAGTTAACATTTGTAGGTTTCTTTCTCTCTCTCTCCCTTACTGACCATATAGCTGCTACTTTGTGTGTATTCCTCCTTTTAAAAGTCCCATTGTTTTGATATTTTTCCCCAAAGTTCCAAAACAATGCAACAGCATGTAAAACACAAATTGCTGCTTCAGGGATTTGAGGAAATCACCTCCAACACCTCAAATACCTCAGAAAAGGAGCTATTACAGCCACATTTTTTTCCCCATCCTCTAGGATGTTTCCTCATGTGGGGCGATCAAGAACAAGAGATCATAGTTTTAGGATAAGGGGTAGCAGATTTAAAACAGGGATGAAGAGAAATTGCTTCACTAAAATGGTCATGAATCTGTAGAATTCAGTACTCTAGAGTGTGATGGATGCTGGGACAGTGAGTAAATTTAAGGAGGGAATAGGCAGATTTTTAATTAATAGTTGGTTGAAAGGTTATGAAGAGCAGGTAGCAAAGGGGGGTTGAGGCCATGATTGTATCAATTGGTGGAGCAGGCTCGAAGGGCTGAATTGCCCACTTTTCCTCCTCGTTCTTATTTTCTTAGCTCGTTGTCTTTTCCTCTAAATCTTTTAGGATTTAAAAGATAGCAACATTTGTATTGGCTTCTTGATCTCAGTTGCACATCCCATTTCGATGTGTGACCTGCTGTGCTCATTAAAGTTTGCATTTGAATTCATAAAAATTATCCAGTCTTTGATCCTGCTTTTGTATGATATTTGGATAAAATTGTTCACTTTAAACTTTCCACTGAGTTGAATTTCATCTGCCACCTACCATGTGAGACTCAATTGATAGAAACTGATTGAACAAACGATGTGATACTGATCTTAAAACATTTTGATGCCTGTCTAATTCTGCTATCCAAGTCATTAATCTAAGGGAAAATCTGGGATAAAAGAAAACTGCTAACTGCCATAAGCCTGAATTGAGAGAAAAAAATGGGAAGCAAAATAAGGAATTGATGGTGTTAGAAATGGAAATGTACAAATATCAATTAGTGAAAAATGTAACTAAGAAAAAATAATCATCGATGCCTCAGCAGCCAGTCGAGAAGAGTAGAACACATAGACTGCGTCACTGCTGATTTTAGTTGCTATTTTCATTACCATGCCAACAAAAATAAAAGCACTGATTTTTATCTTTAGGACCTCTGCATAGCTGATTCATTTGAAGAATGAATTCCTTCAATTGTATTTAGGGTGTGCTCCTCAAAGTTGAAGTTGCATTAAGTAAAAAAAAGTGAAGCATTTCTTCCAGTAAGAATTAATGTTAAAATTGGATTTATATTCCACAGGCCTTCCTTAGAGTGTTTTAAATTTGTTTCTCCTGTCTGTATCCTGTGAGCTGAAATATCGTACTTTAAATGGCTAAATTCTTACACTGGTAAATTAAATAACTGTTACCATTAAATAAAATTAAAAATATTAAAACAAAGTGCAACATTTTACCTCTGGTACCTCCATGGGGTGAAACTTACTAGAGTACAGCATGGGGACCTTTGCTCACTGGCCTCTGGGATGTAGCTGGGGCCATCACATGGTGTTGCTGTTGGCTGGTGGTATTCTTTTAAGGTCAGCAATGCCTCTTTACACAGCTGTCCCAGTGGTTACACGTGCCACAGCTTGGTGAGACGGTGCTTTCTGACTAGCTGCAGGGCCCTGGCCTTACTTCTGTTCCTCCTGGCCATGTTAGTCACAGCAGCATTCTGTAGCTTTTCCTCTCATAGCTCTGTTTGTGATGCTGGCCAGGGCCATGTGGTTCACGGTTTGTGGCTGGTGGGGCTTCTTTGGGAGATGCTAGGCTTTAACTGACTGGGGACCAAAGGTGGTGGCCACACTGCTCCAGATGGAGTTTGGTGGCCCTCCTGCCTTTTCCTGCTGGTTGTTTTTCTAATTCATTCATGGAATGTAGGTGTAGCAGGCTCAACGGAATTTATTGCCTATTTCTAAATGTCCTGGTGAAGTTGGTGGTGAACTGCTGTTGTCTTTGATTGTAATGACATTTGCAATGCTCTTAATGGAGGGAGTTCCAGTATTTTGACCCAGTAACACTGAAGGAGTGAGAATGTAGTTCCAAATCAGGATAGTGTGTAATCTGGCGAGGAACCTTGTCGGTGGGTCCTGATTGCGAAATGCAGTCTGTTACAGGTGTCCTGTTTTGATCACTGCCTTAGAGAAGAAAGGGAGGTGGGACTGCCAACTTGAAAGTGGCTGGTTTCTCTGGACCATGGGGGAACTCAGACATGGCTGGCATCCTGCGATTGATCTGCAGTGTCAAGACATGGCCTTGGAAGCATTGGTAGCTTTTGGCAGTTGGGGTGGGTGGAAGAATGCTGTTGGGCGGTAGCTACAGAGTGATTGGGATGATCAGTGGCTCCAGGTGGAGACTTCCAACTTAAGATCTCTGAAAGTGGTACAGCATGCGGAATAGCCAGCGTAGAAGATTAGAAGACTGAGATTGGCATCAATTTGGGAAAGTCTTGCCAAAATGGTGTCCATCATGTCAGATAAGGTACTCTAGCAAAAAAGTAAAAATCAAATCTTATGTGCTTTGTTCGATTTCTGGTCCTAAAAGCTTAATGCTGGATCAAATTGATAGTAAAGGGGAGCAGTGTTAAACATGGTGTCTCCTTGAATTGTGCATTCAGTGGAATATTTGACAACACAACATTCTTCTGTACTTGCCAGTTTTTCTGGTTTATTTCTGAATCCCGTCGAGAGAAAAATTAAATTGAGTCTGACTAAATGATAATTAATGCACCATTTGTCTGAAGTGCTTCACAGTCTACGTAACAGGCAGATATGGAGCACTATTTAAATAGAAATACTGATTCCTGTTTGCTTTGCAATTACCAATTTGACTTTAGGGGCTGAGAAGATTTGTGGAGTATTTTCACTGAGGGTCAGACTGAGCTGCTAAACTTAGTTCTTGTGCGTAAGTTGCGTATGCTTATGGTATAGGTTTTGCCGTGTGCTACAATAAAAAAAACTTGTGTGTTTGCACAAGGAGAAATTTACAGAAACAGATAGATTCCTCGGTGTTTTGTATCCCAGCCTTGACTTTCTGAATTCTGGAATGAAAAACCTCCATGTGTTTGGAAGTTGCTGTTTTAAACAACTCTGGTGGGAATGGGGTGGAATGGAGGAGGTTGGGGGTGATGGAGTAATGCACTGACCAATAAAGGCAAGTGTACCAAATGCCGCCTTCATTACCCTGGCGATCTGCGACTCCACTTTCAAGGATCTGTGTTCCTGCACTCTAGGTCCTTTTGTTCGGCAACACTCCTCAGGACCCTACCATTAAACTGTATAAATCTTGCCCTGGTTTGCATTACCAAGATGCAACACCTCACTTTTATCCAATTTAAACTCCACCTGCCACTCTCTGGCTCGTTGGCCCATTTGATCAAGGTCATGTCATCTGAGGTAACCTTCTTCACAGTCATCTGAAAATATACTCGCAATACCTCCTGTGTTCACACCCAAATCATTCATATAAATGACAAAAAACAGTGGACCTAACACTGATCCTTGTGGCACACCACTGGTCACAGGCATTCAGCCTGACAAACAACTGACCACTGCCACTATCTCTTACCTTCAAACCAATTTTGTATCCAGTTGGTTAGGTCCTCCTGGATTCCATGTGACTTAACCTTGCCAGCCAGTCTATCATGCAGAATCTTGACAAAGCCTTACTGAATTCTGTATAGTGATTGGTGAATTTGTATTTTGGTATCCCTTTATTCCAATATCTCAAATAGACTTGGACCTTCCAGATAACAAGTGAACTCCCTCTTTCTCCTAATGGAATGTGCTGCTTCACTTCTAAATCAAAGCAGAGCATTGCAGATGCTAGAGATTTTCTTCTCCAGGAATGCTGCTAGATCTATTGAGTACTTCATATTTATCTGTGCTGAAATTGATTTGCTAATGGCATTCATTTACTTGTTACTTTCAAGTTTATTAATGTCATCCTATAATTTGTGCCATTCTCCTTGATGTTAACTATTCACCTCCACTTCCAATTTGATGTCATCTGCCAATACAGAAATTTTTGATTCCAAAATCTGAATTGTTAATGTAAATTCTGAAGTTCTGTGGTTCTTATGGAGAGCATCACTTCCTACCTTTGCCAGTGTGAAACCTTTACACCAAGTGTGGTAGCATGTGACATTTTATTCTGCTATTTCTCCCCGATTTCACATTCTTTGAACTTATTCATTAGTATGTTAGAAATATCTTATTGAAGGTCTCTTAAAAATCCAAATAAATAATATTTACTGAATTACCATTGTCTTTGCTGTCTCTCATCTCTCAAAATTTATATGGAATAGTCAAGCAAGACATTGCATTCTAAATTATTAAGTATTCAATTTTTGCTTCTAGTAGTTGGTCTTCTATTCTCATCCTTCATAAGGATTCCATTCCTTTTCCAGCGATTAATATCAAGCTGATTGGTCTATAATTCCCAGTCTTCTGGCACTACATTGTTTTCTAACCAATTATTAGATATGTAAATAAGTGCCTCTCTGCTGTCTCTTTCCCTTGATCTTTTAAAATCTACCAGGAGGTTTGTCATCTTTGAATTTGGTTAGTTTATTCAAAACATCTCCTTTCTTTTTTCATTTTAAATTCATTCGTTGCTCAACTTATCATTCAACAACATGTCCATCTGTTCTATCTCTCTTGTGCTTTATTCATTTACAGGGGAACCTCGATTATCCAAATACCAATTATCCGAAAATCAGATTATCCAGAGGAGATCTCCAGGTCCCGATAGAAACAGTACATCAAAGATGTGTTTCCAACAGTGATAGTGTCTTTTGTTAACAGTGATTAAGCAGGAACTGTCTCCAAATTACTGACCTCTCTCTCCGCCCCCCCCCCCCCACCCCCCCCCCCCCCCACCACCAAACACACTTTCCCTGGAACTCTAAATTGGTGTGTACCCCACCCCCGCTTCCCAGGAATAATGCAACAACAGCAATCGTATTGTTGGTGTGCAGTCTGGATGCCCCAGAGAGGTGGCACGGTGGATGGGTGGGTGGTAGGTGTGGTGGGGGGCTGTGTTGGGGGTGGGGATCGTGCGCTTTATGCTTGGGGGGCAGGGGTGAGGTTGGACCAGGTTGAGGAGCGGGATTGGACTGGGTTGGGGATGGTGTTGGGGGCAGAGTTTTGCGTGTTTTGTGTTGGGGGCGGGGATGAAGTTGGACCGGGTTGGGGAGCGGTGCTGGATAGGGAGGGTTGGAACGGTGTTGGGGGCAGGGTGTCACGCAATGTGTGTTGCTGCAGTCTCCTGAATGGGGAGCAAACTTTAAAACTCCAAGCCCAGAAGTAAGGCATTTCATCGATTTTCCGAATAATTGATTGTCTGGACGAAATTGTGCCTGCCCATCTCGTTTGGATAATTGAGTTTCCACTGTATAGCTAATGTGGATAAAATACTTAATTGAACTGAAAGTAACCAATGAATGCTACATACTTCAAAACTTGAAGGGCTATGACCCTTTCCCTTAGCTGAGGAGTTGATTTTGACATGCGGTATAAATGTTCCCAGGAATTGCCTGTCATGAGTTCCTTCTGCCCTTCTTTTATTTATTTCATTGACTTCATAGCTGCCAGCTGAGTTATGTACCTTAATGTGCATCTTGTGTTCGTGGGTGTCAGCCCAGGTTGGACAGATGACTAGTTTATGATGCGGAGTGACGTCAACAATGTGAGTTCAATTCCTGTGCCAGCAGAGGTCAACATGAAGGGCCCATCTTCTCAACTTCACTCTTCATCTGAGGTCTGGTCAACCTCAGATTAAACTCTCTGCAGTCGTCCTCCTCTAATGAAAGCAGCCAATGAACACCTGGGACTTGGCCGATTTTACCTATTATGTTTCTTTTTATTTACCTTACCAGACCTCAGAAAGTCGATGGAGCACTCCCTTCACGGACCCATGTTCTGCCCACCACACTGAGGTTGTTGACCACTTCAGCAGCTCCAGTAATGTCTACTTAGTCTTCCTGGAAAGTTGTTTCCTATGAATGTTAAGAAATAAAACGTTCTTGTGAGCTCTAACTGCATTCATCAAAACCTTCAGGTGAAGTCGCTGTATCATGGGAAAACTCTTCCATGGATCTCTACCATGTTTCGGATTTTTACTGTTGCAAGCTGCAGTGATGCAGTTTGACTTCAGTTATGTTGATGGTTGATGGGTATCCTTTTAGTGGGAACCATACATTTAGCTCCCAACTCCTCAATGTGCCCATCATCCCAGTCTGGTTGACAATCAGAGAAGTGAGTCATTTAAACAGTTCTGTCCCCCACTCCCATCGACATGCTTCCAGACATTGCCCAATGATCTTATTCAGTGCTAGGATCTGGAAACAGTCCTGATGATGAGACATAATCCCTTCAAATTTTTGTGCCATGTCTGTAAAACTTGTCTGTCTTGTTATTAGAGAAGGGGGAGATTTGGGCAATCCATGTCATGAGTCTTGTTTTCCATGTAGCTTTGATGATTGGCTCAACTTGAGTTTCAGTCAAATTTATGTTTATTAAATTGCCATCTCTAGATATTTTTTGTTCAGAATACTGGAACAGACACTACTTGTCTTGTCATTCATTAACACATTAACAGTAAGAGCTGGTTGGTTGGTTGGTTTTCAGTTTTTTTTTAGCATTCTGATTTTGCTGCTGCCAAAGAAAATGGAACAATTCATTTAGATATAGACATTGGGGTCTCAAATGTGAATATTTATTATGAACGGACCTTTAAATCTGTATTTGTCATTATTCCCGATCCTGTAAAGTACTCTGCACAATGACTAATGCAGTTCTTTTACTGCAGATTGTCAAAACTGACTATTGTGCAATGGTCATTCCATTGAAGTTACTCTTCACACTCAAGTTGTTATGGAGTATTTTAAATGGTTTTTGTTTTAAATAATGTAGGTTTTGTGTCTCTTCTGAGGAAGATTAACTTCTGAGAAAGTACTGTGACGATTTCTTTCTATAAATTAGATTAGATTCCCCACAGTGTTGAAACAGGCCCTTCTGCCCAACAAGTCCATACTGACCCTCCAAAGAGTTACCCACCTGGACCCATTTCCCTCTGACTAATTCATCTAACATTCTGAGCAATTTAGCATGACCAATTCACTTAAGCAGCACATCTTTGACTGTGGGAGGAAATCGGAGCACCCGGAGAAAACCTACACAGACACTGGAAGAATATGCAAACTTCACACAGACAGTAACCTGAGCCTGGAATAGAACTCGGGTCCCTAGTACTATGAGGCAGTGTGCCACCCACGAATTGCCCTGCTTCAACTCATTTCTTGTTCATGCCTTTGTTATCATTAGGTAAATTTTCCTTATTCCCGACTCTAAAGAACTTAGCTGAAATGGGAGCACGTGATTAAAGAATAGCCCAGTTGTGTATGTTACATGAAGTTGAGATTCAGATTTGGTTATTTGTCAGAGCTGATATAGCTATACAATGGTATCTAGCCAGCTGAACAAAAAAAACATTGTCAGGTGCTGGGGAATTCTCAGAAAATGGGTTTGAAAGCAAAGACTCCAGTTCATCATCAGTCACTTTTATAAATGGTTTAATAGCTGGACCTCAACTATTGGTTTGTGAAAGTGCAGCAACCCACTAAGTAGCTGCACTTAAACATCCAGGTAAATGGTAAAATTGCTCATGAAAAAGTGACAAAATTGAGAGTCAATTTTTGTAGTTGTGCATCATAACACTGCTTTCTTCTGCTAATGGACTTGAAGCTTGAATATAAATTGAAGTCTGAAATGGGATTTATTTTTGTTTCAGTGTTCACAGTGAAATAATTTAACAAATCTGCTGGACTGAAAGTCATGAGGGATTTAATCTCAACGGTAGAAGCGAACAATTCATGACTGTCATTCTTATAATTAGGCTTTGTTTCAGGTGGACAAAAACCTTCTCAAGTGAACTGATGCTGTCTGTAATTTTAAGACATTGTACAAAGAGAAAGGAAAATCTGAAGGGAGCATGTCATGTTGAGTACTCTTCAATGTTTGCTATCAAATGATAATATGGGCAATGAAACCATAGAAAAACTGGAACCTGCTGATGTTTTCTGTACTTCCATAATGCAGGGAATGTTGGGGCATACCTGAATATCTCCTATGGTGGGTCTAAAACCATAGACCCCATTGCAACGAGAAGAGCGCCTCTGATTCTTATGGGTTTGTTTTATTCAAAAGATGTAGTAAGTTTCTGTTAGATTAATTTTTTTATTTTGTTCTCTTTCCCCCCATCTGCTGTGATGAGGTCTTGCCCATGCTAGACTTAAATCAGTTCTTCGCTTGTGAACCTAGAGAATGATTGCCTGCAGCCTGTATGATTGTGAGGATCAGCATAGCAATGACTGATCTGTCTTTATCTTACATTCACAAGCAACCACCTTTCCAGCAAGGGTCAGGAATGGGCAGCAATTGCAGTGATAGAGGCATTGAAATCCTTAGAAAACTGATTTTTCTTTAGATTAGAAATAATGAGGCCAATTTTAAACCCTACCTAACCACTGCATACCTGTTGAGATCAATATTACAATCAGTGAATTGTTATGACACTGAATAAGACCATTCAGCCAATCATGTCTGTAATAAATTCAGATAAAGCAGTGAATAACATCTGTAAACACGTCATTTGCAGAGCTTCGTTCCATACTATGTGATAACAGGAATAAATTATTTTTATAATGAGCCCTCAACATAAGAGTGTGAGGGAAATACCATGCTAAAAGTGGAAAATTAAAGAGTTGGGGGGAGTCAAAATTCCAGACAAAGTTTATTTTAGAAAGCATGGCCCTAACCAACTATAGTACATAAAATATCTTTTGGTTAATTTTCCTCATTCCCTGCACCATGGAACCCAGCTGAAACGGGGACACATATGACTAGAGAATAGCTAGTATATATCACATAAAGTTGATGTTCAGACTTGGTTGTTTATCTAGGAGCTGAGATAGCTATACAATGGTAGCTAGCCAACTGAACAAAAAAATTGTCAGGTACTAGATAATTCTCAGAAAACTGATTAGGAAGCAAACATTGCAGTTCATCATCAGTCACGTTTATAAATGGTTTAATAGCTTTACCTTAACTACTGGTTTGTGAAAGTGCAGCAACCTACTAAGTAGCTGCACTTAGCACATCCTGGTAAATGGTAAAATTACTCCTGAAAAGGCAACAAAAGAGGAGGCCATTTAGACTGTCATCTTGTGCTGGTTCTTTTAAGAGATGTCCAATGAGTCTGACGCTTCTGCCCTTTTCTTATAGCCCTGCAAATTTTTCCCCAACAAATATTTATCTGTTCCCCTTTTGTATGTTATTATTAAATCTCCATTCCTTTAAGGCAGTGTACTGCAGATCATCATAATTTGCTGCATTAAAAAAAAGGTTATTCACCTCAGACATTCAAAAGCATAATAACCTTGGCTATGAAACAACAGCGACAGCTATGCTAAATTAGACATGAGCTAGTCCTTTACATTCTTTGGAATCTTCACCTGACATGGAGAGAGGTCAAGAGATGAAACGTTTTGTTTGGAGGCTTGAGTACAAGCTGCTAGAGTGAGCATCTTTGTGTCTCGCTCTCTCTCTCCCCATCCAACGGGATACGTAAGTTCTGTTTCTCTGAGAAAATTGTCTCCAACCCAACAGCAGAGAAGTTCTACTAAAAGTAGTGTGATTTTCTGCATCAGTGATTCAAGGTCAAAAGGGAATATACCAATTGCAGCTGAATACAACTGCTTTTGTAAGAACCAAAACATCCGAATGCATTCAATGAATCTTCACTTAATTTACATCTTCAAATCTGAATCCTACTGGGCTAGGTTCAGCACCAATAATCTACAATGATGTATTTTCTTTTTGTATTCCTAGGAAGTATATGTATTTGCAGGCATTAATACATTTTGTTTCACACTTGTAAAGTTTTGTACCTGACTAAGCTTTGACAACAAAACTAACTTCTTGCGTTTTTAACTCCGGACACCTGTCTGGCTAATTTCTTGCAAGACTGCACACAGTCAAGTGCATACTAAATTGGCAATATCAAACCACTGTTGTATTTAAGCCTGGAGTAGGAAAAGAGTTCATTCTCTTCTCCTTCCTCTGACATCAAGTATAAAGTAGTTTTGACTTTAATTTCTGCAAATCATCAATCATAATTGAATTATGTGACTCAGTAAGGTGGTAACACTTAATTCCTGGCTCATAAATGGACTGCTTCACTGCTTCAGAAATGCAAGATATTCATTGTCTATCAAAGGTGATTAATCGATGCAGAGGCTTCTGTGATGCAGAGTTAAATAGATCGAAGTTACAGTGATTTGTCTGTCAGCTGCATCCTTACATTACAATAACTGCTGACAAGCAACTGGCAGACATCTCAGGAATGATTTTGCGAAGTAGCATCTCCAAGTGAGGTAAAATATGTTATATTCATTGAATAATCAGACAGTCATAGTCCCAGGAAACATTCCCCAAGAACACTAGCAGCTACTTGGATATAGGTACGTCATGTGATCAGCCCCCTAAAATAAAATCTAAGCAAATATTTGACAGGACTTTTAGCCCCTGATGAGGATGAACAGAGATGTGAATAGGTGTGAAAATTGGCATTTCTCACTACATGCCCGATTTGCAGCACCATTCCAGCTCTGGGTTATTTCTCTGGGGAGCAATTAAATTTCTTAAGGGCCTGCTAGGCCTATTGTCAGAGGCTGGCAAAAACCTTCCAGTCAACCTGTGGTCTGGAGGCTACGGGGTCTTGAACAACTCCATGGAGGCAGTCTTCTGGAGACAACCTGTGGTACCAGCACTCCAGGTAATCTTTTGGGTCTGTCTGTCTGTTAAACTTCGGCTGCTGCAACAGGCCATCCAATGGAGAGCATCTGTTCCACTCTGGTAAGATGGCTGTTTTGTCTATTTTTAAATTTAAAAGTTTATAATGTTGCAGAGAGTGTGTATCTCTGCTCCGGACCCTTCTTTCTCTTGTACCTAAAAAGAGAACCTGCTTTTCCTTCAGTACTAGATTACCTCCAATGAGTGCTCCAACTTTAAGGGCCTCGCTGGTATAAATAATTGGCAACAGGTGTTTGCTCACTTGCTTGAACCTGTCTAAAAGCTTCTGTAGATTCTGTGGGGAGAATCTGCTTGGGGTCTGGGTCATATGGTGAGAATGTAGCAGAATGAGACGTGAAGTCTGGCAAGACCCATCTCATTAAGATTGTTAAACACTTTGTTAATGGCACAACTCAGTTCATTAATATTCAGCCTCCCATTTTATTATACTCATTCAACAAGTTAGATGTCAGAAAACCACAGCAAGGAAACCAGAGTGCATACCTGGTGGATTCATGTCACCATTTGTTCCGAATAACCTCCATGCCGAACACTGGGCACAGAGATATACAAGCATCAAGTCTGCACTGACCTATGAACACTAATCCCACTTTCCAGCACTTGTACCATAGCCTTGACCGTTATGACAATTCCATCTTTGTACATTTTGAAGGTTGTGATGTTTCCCATCTCTGCTACCCTTCCAAGTAAATATGCCAGATTCCCGTCCCATCTGGGTGAAAAATCTTTTCTCCAAACCCCAGTCAACCTCCTGCCTTTCACCTTAAATCTATGTTCCCTCATTATTGATCCTTCAATGAAAAGGAACAGCTGTTTTCTATCCACTCTATCCATGCCCCTCATAATCTTATACACCTAAATCATGACAAGCCCTCAGCCTTTTCTTTGAAAGAAAATAACCTGAGCCTAACCAGCTTCTCTTCATAGCTAACATACTCCAACCCAGGCAACACCTTGATGAATTGGCTGTGCATCCCCTCCAGTGCAACCGCACTCTTGTACATCTCCAATGTAACCTCCCTAATAATCTTTGCTACTGCAGGACTGATGAATGAAAAGGCACTTTACCAGTGAGGATTGCAGTTTAAAAGAATGAGGGGGATCTCATAGAAACGTATAAAATTCTTAGAGGAATAGACAGGGTAAACACAGGAAACATGTTACTGATGACCATCAAGTCTAGAACCAGGGGTCACAATCTAAGGATGCAGGTTAAGCCATTTCAGACTGAAATGAGGAGGAATTTGTTCATTCAGAGAGTGGTGAGATTGTGCAATTCTCAGTCCTAGAAAATGTTTGAGGTCAAAACTTTGAATGTTTTCATGAAGGAGGTAGATATAGCTCTTTAGGCTAATAGAATCAAATGACATTGGTGAGGTCAGAAACAGGGTACTGATTTTCTAAGTCTATATGTTTCTATGCCATGACTGATAAAGGCAGCATCATGAGCACCTGCTGGAGATAACCTTCGTTTATAGACATGGGGTTGGCAGATACTGAATACCAATCATGATCAGTTTAGCAGCTCTGCAATACACTGAAGCAAAGACCAGCATTGCCGGATGCACTGGCAGCTAGCACTATGAAAGCTGCAGCAGGAACATTTAATGTACACGGACAGGCATCCAGCTCATGGAATGGGTCAGGCTGCATTTGAAGGCTGCTTGCTAGCTCTTTAGTGCTCGCTCACTTTCCATCTGTCTGCATGTCTTGCCTTTCTACTTGTGCATTGGCGTTTCAGCAAAGCCAATGGTTTTTGTGACTGTGCTACATATTGAAACAGAATCTGAGGACTGCAGTGGTGAGAAACTATTCTTCCCTGGTGGCCGTGAAGGTCACTGAGGCACTAAGCTTTTGTGTGACCAGCTCTTTCCAAGGAATGACCGATGACTTTAGTTGCTCAGCACAAATGCATCAGAACAGTGATTGATGCCATCTGTGCAAGATCCCACAGGTTCATTTCATTCCCTTGAGATGAGGTCCGTGCTGCACTCTGGGCAGTAGGATTCAGAAATATATCTTGTTTCCCCCAGATGCAGGAACCATTAACTGTACATGCATGATACTGAAAAGTTCATAATCACACTAAAATTCATCAACAGGAAGGAGTTCTATTGATTCTTGATCGGGTCATCTGTGATCCCTGTTATCCCTTCCTGGAGGTGCCTGATGTGACAGAACTCAAAGCTAGACAAAGAAAAGTAAGATTCAACTCTATTTGTCATTCTTACCATTCATCTTTCCCACCTATTTACATTACATTTACAAATTGGTGATAGTACATTCACTTCCATTACTCAAGTCATTAATATATATCTTACAAATAGTTGTGGCCGCAGTGCTGATCCCTTTGGCACTCTATAAGATGCATGTTGCCATCTTGGAAATGCTCAATTTATCCCAACACTGTCTTCTAATGGTTCACCAATCTTCTATCCATGCTGACGTATAACAAACATTATTTTAACCATTACCTAATGAACTGGCCTTCTAAGCCATCAAAAATTGTATACCTCAAATACTGCAAAGTTTACTGTGTTATTGCCAGCACTGCAATGTCTGAGTAGTCAGTTGAGAGTGCGATTAAGAAGGCTGTCTGTCTGTAAGTTTTATTTAGGGGAGGGTTGCATTATTATTTAAGTGATTTATGCTATAAATAACAGTGATATGTATATCCCCTGTAATATATTTCTATTACTTAGTGTGTGTTTTTACATTGATAATGTGGTCTTTACTTTTTGGAAAATCCACTGGCACGTTTCTGGTTTCACAGGTGCAAATTAATAAAAAGTTTGCTGTATTACCTCATTTACTTATTAAGTAGCCTTGTGTGTTTTTTTTTGCAACTGGAACTTCTATTCTTGTAAACTTATTCTGCATTCTCTCCTGAATTGTGATGCTCAGACTGTAGGCAGTACTCCTGAGGTCTAACTACTACTTTTTTAGAGTTCATCATAACCTCCTTGCTTATGCATTCTGTGTTCCTGATAATAAAGCCAAGGAAATCTGATGAAGGGCTTATGCCCACAATGTCAATCCTCCTGCTTCTCAGATGCTGCCTGACCTGCAGCACACTCTTGACAAGGAAATGTTATACCTCATTAATAGCAATTTGCACCTGTTTTGGCACTTTTATGACTTATACGCATATTCACTTAAGTCTCTCTACTCCTGCCCAATCTTTCGAGGACAAAGGCACATTCGAAGCTAAAAAGACCAAGTGAAAGGTCTTTTTGAAAGCGGATCTGACAGTCTTGTCGATGTACTCGGGTCGAACCCTTTGGGGTTAACCTGAACAGAAGCAAGCAGATCTAAAAGCATAGTGACTTTCAAAAGAACCTGTTCAGGGCCTTTGGAAAGGAACTTTGCTTTTAGGTCCATTTGGGTTAGGCAAAGTTTTTATCCGAAGGACCTGAATCTTCCTGTAGTGGACATAACTGTATCCTGATAAAGGCAAGTCTTTTAATGATTGTTTTGTGCCTGATTCTTTTCCTCTACAAAAAATTATTTATACACACCTAAGCATACAATGTGATTGATAATAGTTAGGTGTAACCATCATAGGTAATAACCATTATGAATTATTTAACTAAGTGGGCGGCACGGTGGCACAGTGGTTAGCACTGCTGCCTCACAGCGCCAGAGATCCGGGTTCATTTCCCGCCTCAGGCGACCGACTGTGTGGAGTTTGCACGTTCTCCCCGTGTCTGCGTGGGTTTCCTCTGGGTGCTCCGGTTTCCTCCCACAGTCCAAGGATGTGCAGGTCAGGTGAATTGGCCATGCTAAATTGCCCGTAGTGTTTGGTAAGGGGCAAATTAAGAGTAGGGGTATGGGTGGGTTTCGCTTCGGCGGGTCGGTGTGGACTTGTTGGGCCGAAGGGCCTGTTTCCACACTGTAAGTAATCTAATCTAATCTATTCATTATATGATGACAAAGGCTTTTCAGTACAGTTGGTAATACTAGACAGATCCCAGATTCAGAATCAGTTTCTTTGATGATGAAGCTGACTCATGTTCTGTTTTCTTGCATTTCCTTAATGCAAAATTTGTAAAGTTCACTGCCATTTAATAAGTTCAGGATTTCGTACAGACACTGTGACCTTGATTTTAATCTTATTTGCCCAGTTGGAACAAGTGATTAAGACTGTGCAAATCTATTTACTGCCTTGTATCCAAAAACTGAAAATATCCTTTATTAGAAAAACAGTCAGTCCCTAGGTTTTCAGAAAAAGCACATCGGATCTAGATAATATTGTTTAGTTCATAGCTCCAAAAGTGGAGTCGCAGATAGATAGGATAGTGAAGAAGACATTTGATATGCTTTCCTTTATTGGTCAGAGTATTGAGTACAGGAGTTGGGAGGTCATGTTGCGGCTGTACAGGACATTGGTTAGGCCACTGTTGGAATATTGCATGCAATTCTGGTCTCCTTCCATCGGAAAGATGATGTAAAACTTGAAAGGGTTCAGAAAAGATTTACAAGGATGTTGCCAGGGTTGGAGAATTTGAGTTATAGGGACAGGCTGAACAGGCTGGGGCTGTTTTCCCTGGAGTGTCGGAGGCTGAGGGGTGACCTTATAGAGGTTTACAAAATTATGAGGGGCATGGATAGGATAAATAGACAAAGTCTTATCCCTGGGGTGGGGGAGTCCAGAACTAGAGGGCATAGGTTTAGGGTGAGAGGGGAAAGATATAAAAGAGACCTAAGTGGCAACTTTTTCAAGCAGAGGGTGGTATGTGTATGGATACCAGAGGATGTGGTGGAGGCTGGTACAATTGCAACATTAAGAGGCATTTGGTTGGATATATGAATAGGAAGGGTTTGGAGGGATATTGGCCGGGTGCTGGCTGGTGGGACTAGATTGGGTTGGGATATCTGGTCAGCGTGGACAGGTTGGACCGAAGAGTCTGTTTCCATGCTGTACATCTCTATGACTCTAAGACCGTATCTTTTTATTTTTCTGTATTTTTGATTGTGGATTGAAGTAGAAAAAGGACAATTTTAAAACCAAGGATTGCAGAAGGCATTGCTGAGGGCCATAGGCTTGAATTCTACCAAGACAGATGATGAAATTTGAATTCAACAAAACAAAAAAATTGGAATTAAAAATGCTAGAACAGTAGTGATTATGTAACCACTGTCAATGAACCCATCTGGCTCTTTAATGTCCTTAAAGGAAGAAATCTGCCATCTAAACTTGATCTGGCCTACACAGCAAAGTGGTTGACCTTTAATTTCACTCTAAAATTACTTTAGCAAGCCACTAATACAGGGCAATTAGGAAAGGGCAACAAATGCCAGTGACGCCTGAAGATCACATCATAATTACTTCTCTGTTTGAAATAACCCTTTGAACCCAGTAGGGGCCAGAGAAAGATGTAATTTGTTCACCAGTTGATGAGTGTCCAGGCATGATGAATAGTAAAATTCATGAAGTGGTCCTCCCTATTATTCCTGCCTGCCCTTCCACCTGTCCACAGTTTTACAACCTGCCTCAGAGAACCACCTACTGTATGGGTAAGTGATGGGCAGAATTGCTGCCACAACCCAATCTATCAGAAAATCCTGCTCTAGATCTTTATTGGTTTTTAGTTTGAATAATAGAAATCAAGAAGTTATCTTCAGAGCATTGCAATGTATTATCAGTGGAAATGTATATTTGCAAAGGCAAATCTTACAAGTCTCAAAAACCAACTAAAACTATAAATGAATTATCTTTTGAATCTGTGCTTGGGAGTATTCTGATATCGAAGTAGAGTTTTTAACACATTTCTTGGCTGTTTTCTCCTCCTTCTCATAGTCTGTTACTTTATGCCTATTTAAAATATGATCTGCTGCATTACAGTCACTCTCTTAGCCACTTACAGCAACCATATGAGAGTATCACAACTGAAAATTGTACACTTACAGAAAGTACTTAAGATTCTTTACTTGCATGTGCTGAGCTTTGTGCATTTTACAGTTCCCTCTTTCGAGTGCATTATTGTTAAGAAGAAACTAAACTGATCCTGACCATTTATTGAAGTTAACTGCATAATTCAATCTTAACACCTTATTGATTCTGCTGTGAGTCTGGTATGACCCTCCAGGCTTCTTCACTGGCTCTCAAATCAATTATTGCTGGCTAATACTGCCTTGCATCTAACTTTCTGTGCAATTTCACTGTAAACTTTGTGCCACATCTACTAGTTCCCTCAATTTTGACTTTGTACTTGTTCACTTTACTTCTTCCTAACTACTTCACCTTGCATACATTTCCTCACTGCTACAATGGTGTTCAGTGACCTCCTTCATCATCATTTCTAGTTCTACCTTTGTATATTTAAATGATTTCACAAACCACATGAAATGCAATTACAGGGTTGCACTCTGCCCATGTAATTCACACCTACTTAATATATCATTTGTCTCAAAATATTATTTAAGCAGTGAGACTTGGTGCTGTATTTTCTTCTCTCAGTGATAATGTATGTCAGACCACACAACAATTAGATTCCCTACAGTGTGGAAACAGGCCCTTCGGCCCAACCAGTCCACACTTAGTCTTTTTCACTGGAAAAATGATTGTGCAATAACATCTTACCCATACCATTTTCATGTGGGCTTTTAATGGCTCAGGAAGGTCTTCGGTAAAAGACACACAATCACTTCTTCTGAGGTCTTTGTGAAGAGCAGAAGGAAATTGTATTTCTTCCTGCATGCTAATTTTGTATGTTGGTTTGGATTTTAGAAACTCTTAAAATGGTATTACTCCCTGGAGAGTTTTTGACCGTTCAGGGATTCGTGCTGATGAATCTCAAACATGATGATAGCTAAGTATAAAATGTGTTCACACCTTTTAAATATCACTGTGAGATGCTATATTGTAACGTAGATGTGTTTTTCATGCAGTGGTTCATCATTAGCTTCTGTCCTGTAAAGATAGGTCAGCTCTCTTACATTGATTAATATTGTGTAACTGTTGTCATGGCTTACGATATTTTTCCATTGGAAAAGTTCCAAAAAAAAAGCCCTTTCAGCCTCTGCTGCAACATTTAGTGATGTGACTAAAATTGACTGAAATTTCTGGTTATTAAGAAAAGGCCAGTCTTTTGAAAATTATTTTAAAACTGCACTTGATACCCCATTGATTGGTAGGCACTGTTTTTTGAATTGGAAGTAATACACCATTTGTTATCATAATTTCAAAATAATGTTTGCTTTCATTATGACAGCTTTGATCATTATGAATGTTTGGCTGTGTATCAAAACTGTGAATAATTTGAACCCTGTATCCAAGAACTATTGAAGTTCTTTTTAAACAAGGTTTCTTGTTTATTCACAAAGCTTATAGGAACTTAAAGAATTGCATTTATCTTGTACTGACCTAGTATTTTTTATTATCAGTAGTGGTGTGTGTGCTTGAATTCAGGATTTTATTATTTGTTAGAGATTTAATTTTGTCCCAATTATTTTGAAATGCTTCTCATTGTTATTGCATGTCTCCTGAGGACTGTACCAATTGAGTGGCTGTGGATGAGATATGGCATGGAAGCTCTGAGAACATGGGTTGGTTGTGGGTGAGAGAGTTTGAGGTGGTATGTCTGATCTGTGATATTTGGGGGTGAGGGACATGGGATTTGCCGGGAGCTTTGGGTTGAGGAGTAAGATTTAAGCAGCCTTTAAAACTACAGTCCATCTCTTAACATTGTTTAGAGGACTAAGGCAAACCTTCTAATGGGCCCAGCTGTCTATCCACATGTCTCTCACAATGTCTTGTGGTTCACAAAATACACTTCACACCTGATATCTATATGAATAGATAAATATCTTGGGCAAAGTGATAAGTGGTTCGGGTGTACATTTTGTAAGATACCAAAGTACACAGATCAGGTTCTTCTGAGGCCACCGGAAATCTAGGTTTTGATTACTTCAATTTGTCCAAGTAATTTGAAGGAGTACTTGTATTGAACATCGTGAAGAGCCGCAACCAACACCAGTAAGAGGAATCAGTAGCATGGGTTACTTCAGTAATCTTGTTATAACTGTGTCTGTTTGTTTTCATACAGTCAACCAACTGTGTACATTTATCATAAGTTCTTGTATAACTGTTTCTACTTTTTGTAAAACCCCCTGTGGAACCACACTGTAGAGTATGGCATCATCTTTAGCAGGGAAGAGAAGAAAACTGAAAACAGTATTGTCAAAAGAAGAATTAACTTGTTCCATTTTTATCTTTTTGAGCTAAACATGCCCAGTATCTGAAAGGATTAAGTATACTGGTTTATAATTGTCTTTGCTGTATGTGAAGGGGGTGGTCTTTTTAATAACTCAGCTGTTTATGGTGATAAAGGCTTTTATTGACTCTCCGATGCGAGGATCAAGAAATGATAATGATATTAGACCGACATCCTAACTATCAGTCTTAGCCGTTCATGCATTGCTCCAAACTGTCCTTGAATAAAACAGGATCTGACAAATGGATTTTTCTGTGCTCCCCGCCCCCCCCACCCTCCAATATTAAATCCTATCTGTGCAAGCTGTGAAAAGAATGTATTCAGTGAGTGAAAAGCTGTTGTGTGTTTGAGAACTGTTCTATATAGATAACTATGAGTACAATGGTTCCACAAATAGCTGAAATTTTATGTCATTTGTCCCTTAACTTGAGGCCAATACAAATGCTTGTCAGTTTACTTCATGCTATAAAAACTCAATTCTGTGTACGTAAAGTATCTTGAGGCTCACTTTAGAGAATTATTTTTAAATCTTTATAAATTCAACTGACAATGTTGATTTTGCAGAATTTCTATAATCCAAAGTTTTATCTCTGTTTTTGCTATTTTAAAGATAAAATATATGAGCACTGAAGGATGAAGTACTGATCATTTCACCTGTGAAACAGATTAACGTTTACAGGGAACTGCAGTTTGAAATAATATTAAATGTTGATCGAGGAAATCCGTGCTGGGCTTGACAAATTACTCTGCTTTGGTGATGTCCAATAAAGATTTAATTTTGTAATTCTTTAGATGTGTATGTCTTTTAAACATTTAATTTAGCTTCTCATTTAAGTGTTACAATTCTCACAATAGGTATTGGTTGTGAATTCATACTGCTGGCCCCCATGATAATGTTTGATTGGAAGTGAAAGTTTTCAACTTTAAACAGAAATCCAACAACCATGATCATGTCAAAAGTACAATGAGTGAACTAATAAACTAAGGTCCCACCTCATGCTTTGGTCGAACTGAAAAATATCTCAACATTCACATTCACTTGGTGTGCAGAAGTTATGCTGTAGTCATACAAAGTCTTGGTTAGGTCCCATTTGGAGTACTGTGAGCAGATTAGGGCACCATACCGTAGGAGGACATATTAAATTTGTAGGTAGTACAACATTAGGTTTACAAGAATAATACTTGGACTTCAGAAGTTGAACAAGGAGGAGAGATTATACAAATTAGGCCTATATTCTTTCAAAATTAGCACCTTAGGGGTGATCTGTTTGAAGTTTAGGAGATATTAATCGGAAAAAACAGGGTAGATAAAGAGACGAGTAAAACGTGAGGTCTGCAGATGCTGGAGATCAGAGCTGAAAATGTGTTGCTGGTTAAAGCACAGCAGGTCAGGCAGCATCCAAGGAACAGGAAATTCGATGTTTTGGGCCAGAGCCCTTCATCAGGAAGGGCTGATGAAGCGCTCTGGCCCGAAACGTTGAATTTCCTGTTCCTTGGATGCTGCCTGACCTGCTGTGCTTTAACCAGCAACATATTTTCAGCTCTGATCTCCAGCATCTGCAGACCTCACTTTTTACTCGAAGATTTTAACCTACTGTGAATCCTCTTGCAAGGATGCCTTCCTTGAAGAAGCTCTCTTCCTCCCTCTACAAGGATTTCAGTGAGTCTCTCTCTCACTGCACCCCCCAGGTCATCTCCTCTGCACAGAAGCTCTTCAGCCACGTTCTCAAACAGACTCGTTACCACAGCCACATCTCCTTTCTCAGCACCTGCCTACGGAACCGACTGATCCCGCACGGACTCCAGACTACATTCCAACCAACAAAATTTGGACCCAACCAGGACAACCTGTGCCTGCAACAAATCCGAAGCCTCCAGCAACAGACCTCCCTCCGGATCCTGCGCTCCACTCTTGCAGCCATGCGTCGCTACCTACATTCCCTGCAATCAGCCCTACCCCAGCTCAGGACAACACTCTCACAAACTTGCAAAGGACCTCTACTGTTCTTCATCTACAGAAGAATCCATAGATAAAGAGACTACTTCCACTGGTTGGGGATTTTTGAAGCAGGAGATAATTTCTGTGAATTAGGGCCAGATTGCTCAGAAGAGACGTAAGCAAGAACTTCTTCACACCAAGGGTGGTAGACATTTGGAACTCTCTTCTACATGTGGCAGTGGATGCAGGATCAATTGTTAATTTTAAATTTGAGATTGGTTAATAAAAATATATCTAAGATGTTAAGGGATATGGAGCAAAGGCAGGTGCATTGAGTTAGACCAGAGATCAGCCATGATCTAATTGAATGGTGCACAAATTGACTGCTGTGCTTGTTTCATGATTCCACTTCAAAAAGCAGCTTGTGGTGGAGCCTGCTAGGGAGTGGGCAATATAAGGCGGCACAGTGGCTCAGTGGTTAGCACTGCTGCCTCAAAGCACCAGGGTCCCAGATTCATTTCCCAACTCAGGCAACTGACTGTGTGGAGTTTGCACATTTTCCCCTTGTCTGTGCAGGTTTCCTCCGGGTGCTCCGATTTCGTCCCATTTTCCAAAAGATTTGCAGGTCAGGTGTGTTGGCCATGCTAAATTGCCCATAATATTAGGTGCATTAGTCAGGGGCAAATGTATGGAAATGAGTCTGGTAGATTACTCTTCAGAGGGTTGGTGTGGACTTGTTGGGCCGAGGGCCTGTTTCCACACTGTAGGAAATCTAATCTAATCTAATCTAATCAAAATGTGGCGAAGAGCTGTGTGAAACCAGAGGATTGGGAAACTTACGAAGTAAGACCAACAGAGGGCAACGAAAAACAGAAATAAGAAGGGAGAAGATTAAATAGGAGGGTAAGCTAACCAGTAATATAAAGGAAGACTCTGAGAGTTTCTCTCGATATATAAAGGGCAAAAGAGAGGCAAGAGTGGACATTGGACAGCTGGAAAATGATGCTGGAGAGATAATATTGGGGAACAAGGAAGTAGCTGAGGAACTGAATAATTACTTTGCTTCAGGCTTCATGGTGGAAGACATGAGTAATATCCCAAGAATTCAAGAGAGAGGGGGGCAGAGCTGAGTATGGTGGCCATCACTAAGAAGAAAGTGCTAGAAAAACTGAATGAGCTGAGGATGGATAAATCACTTGGACCAGATGGACTACATCCAGAGTTCTAAGGGAGACAGTTGAAGAGATGTGGAAACGTTAGTGGTGATCTTTCTGGAAATTGCTAGAATCAGGGAGGGTCCCAGAGGACTGGAAAATTGCTAATGTGACACACTCCTGTTTAAGATGGGAGTAAGGCAAAAGTCAGAAAATTACAGATCAATTCGCGTCTCCTCGGTTATGGGTAAGATCCTGGAATCTGTTGTGAAGGATGAGATTTCTGAATACTTGGAAATGCATGATAAAATACATCAAAGTCATCATGATTTCGTCAAGAGGAGATTGTGCCTGATCAATCTGCTAGAATTCTTTGAGAAACTAATGAGCATGTTAGTCCAAGGACCCATTAAGGGCCCATGGTGTTAGAGGCAAGGTGTTAGTGTGGATGGAAGCTTAACTGTCTGACAGAAAGCAGAGAATGGGGATAAAAAGCTCTTTCTCAGGATGGCAGCCGGTGACAAGTGGTTTTGACAAGGCACAGTGTTGGGACAACAGCTTTTCACTTTATACATTAACAATCTAGATGAAGTAACTGAGGGCATTCTGGCTAAGTTTGCAAATGGTACAAGTATAGGTAGAGGGACAGATAGCATTGAGGAGGCAGGGAGGCTGCAGAAGGATTTGGGCAGGTTAGGAGAGTGGGCAAGGAAGTGGCAGATGAAGTACAATGTCCGAAAGCATGAGGTCATGCACTTTGGTAGGAAGAATAGAGACATGGACTATTTTCTAAATGGAGAGAAAACTCAGAAGTCTGAAGTGCAAAGAGACATGGGAGTTCTCGTCCAAGTTTCTGTCAAGGTAAACTTGCAGCTTGAGCCTGTAGTTAGAAAGGAAATTGCAACAATAATATTTATTTTGAGAGAGCTTGAATTTAAAAGCAAGGATGTCCTGAGGCTCTATAAGGCTCTGGTCAAACTACATTTGGAGTATTATGCACAGTTTTGGGCCCCCTATTTAGGAAGGATGTATTGGCCCTGTAGCATTTTCAGAAGAGGTTCACGAGAATAGTCCAAGGAATGAAAAACTTAACATTTGAGGAAAGTTTGAGGATCTGGGTCTACACTCAATGGAGTTTAGATGGATGAGTGAGGAATCTAATAGAAAATTACAAAATACTGAATGGCCTGGACAGAGTAGCTGTTGGGAAGATGTCTCCATTGCAGGACTGACTAGGACCTGAGGACACAGCCTTAGAGTAAAGACAAGACCTTTTAGAACAGAGATAAGAAGAAACTTCTTCAGCCATAGAGTGATTAATTTATGCAATTTATTGCCTCAGAAGGCTGTGGAGGCCAGGTCACTGAGTATATTTTAAGATCGTTCTTGGTTGTCAAGGGGATCAAATATTACAGGGAGAAAGCAGGAGAATGAGGTTGAGAAACTTATCAGCCATAATTGGATGGTAGAGTAGACACAATGGGCTGAATGGCCTATTTTCTGCTCCAATGTCTTATGGTCTTAAAAAACGTTTTATTCATGTGACATATTTGGGGCATTCTAGGACATGAAATAAACCCTAAAAATGTTCATGCTTTTTTCCACTTTAAAACTGGTAACACCTTTTTTGTGTTAAATCTGTAATTTTGTCCTTGCATCAAAGAAAAGAGCAGTGTTACACTCAAAATCTCCCCATACATATTTAGTTCAATTAATTTAACATTAGTCAGAAACTCAGTGGCAAACATTACTTGATGTTAAAACCCTAATGTTAAGCTGTGCATGGTATTCTCTTTACTGTTCAGCTGAACAACCCATCAATGTTGTAGTCTGTAATAGCTGGGATATCATATTCTCACAATTTAAATGTGCTATCGATTCTGGTAACAATAACTGTGCATTTGGATCCTCCTGCCCAAAGCTGTCAATTAACTGAGATACAATAGCACCAGAGCTCTGGTTTCTGTTCAGTGACCAAATTAGGCACAAAGTAGGAGCCAAATTAATCTTATCACCAAGTAATTAATCAAATAGATCGTTTAAAAGATAAAAGCTGGAGAATGCTCTGAGATATAAGGCAAATAAAGTACTTTTGTTTCCTGAATAAACTGCAAGACTGCACAAAATCATTTTCCTCGTTTGAACAAAAACTGCTGATTGGAACAAACTGGGTTGATGAGAATATTCAGGCAAGTTTCTCTGTCTCAATGTCTTTACTTCTCTTGTTCTCTTAACCTGAAGCTAAATGTTAATGAACTGTAAATCCACCCTGTTACTGGATATGCAAATAAGTTATTTGTCCTGCTGGATCAAAAAACCAAGAATCTCCAAAAAAGTTAATTAAAATGTTAAATTGTATTTTAGCTGTTTAAATCACTGCTTAGCTCTGAATGCTGCCAGTTTTTCCCATGAAGATTCTCATTAAATTTTAACACTAACTAAAAACGTTTTCAAAACCATTTAGAGCAGTAACTCAGTGCATTGAACTGAGCTACTGCTCTAAATGGATTCTAAAAAGTTTTTAGTTTTAAATTTTAACCTCTGGATATCTTTTCAGGGTTGGAGAGCAACTGATAATTGGAAGATGTGTCTCCAAGTGTCATGGTTCATTTGAGTACAGAAAACATGGAATGTAAGATCAGATTCTATAGAGTCACTATGAGGAAGCAGATGCAAATTAGCAAGCAGAATTTCAGAGGTAATAATCTCCGGATTGATACCTAAGCCATTTACAAAGTGGCATAGGGAAATTAAGATGAGAGAAATGTGTTGCTCACCTTTGCCATGGTATATGTGGCTTCAGGTTAAGGAGGCACTGGCAGTAGTGCAGGAGAAAGTGTGGTCTTTACTATTTGGATAGTCTGTACCCAAATCATGCTGAGGCTGGTGTTCTAGTGGGCTGCATATCTAAGAAAATATATATGATTATGAAATGAATGGGGAAAGGGAGGAAGGGATCAAATTTGGGAAGGTTTAGTAAATCAAAGTGGCAAGACAGAAGTGTATTCATGTAGAAAATATGAATAGTCGATGGCAGGAAGGAATAGACCATACACCTCTTAACAATAAATCAACAGATAAGACCATAATTGAATTTCCCATTATCAACACCCTGGGGTTACCATTGACTAGAAACTGAACTGGACTAGCTGTACAAATACAGTGACTACACAAGTAAGTCAGATGTCAGAGATCCTGACACTCCCAAAGCCTGTCCACTATCGTCAAGGCACAAGTTATGAGTGTGGTGGAGTATACCCCAATTGCCTGGATGAGTGAAGCTCAACCAACGCTCAGGAAGCCTGACATCATCCAGATTGGCACCACAACCATAGTCATCTACTCCCTTCACCACCAATATTACTAACAGCAGTGTGCACCATGTACAAGATTCACCAAAGCTCCTCAGACAGTGCTTTCCAAATCCACAACCACCTTATTCTACGACAACCAGGACAGCAGATACAGAGGGACACACCATCTGCAAGTTCATTTCCAAGCCACTCACCGTCCTGACTTAGAAATATATTGCTATTCCTTCAGTGTTACTGGGTCAGAAACTGGGAATTCCTGCCATAATACCCTTGTGGGTCTACCTGCAGCACATGAATTTCAGCAATTTCAAGAAGCAGGTGGCCACCATCTTCTCAATGGGCAACAAAGGATTGGCAATAAATGCAGGCCCAACCAGGGATGCTCATATTCCATGAAGAAATGTGAAAAAAAAACAATGTTGTTATTGTTTATTGTGAAGATAATTGAGTACTAAAGCAGTGAAGTAATGCTTCAACGCCTTGTACATTTGGTGAGTCCATGTCTGGAATACAGTATTCACCTCCTTTATATAAGGAAGAATGTAAATGCCATGGAAGCCATTTGGAGCAAATTAACAAACCAGTAACAGGAATGGGTGAGTTTTTTTTAATAAAGAATGGATAGACAAGTTGGCTTCCAGAGCTGCAGTTAGGAAAAGAAAGAGATTACTTATGGAATAGATTCCTGAGTAGAATAACAGAAGCAAAACTTGTAAAGTAATCAAAAATACCAATTGGTAGTCTAATGCAGGTGGTGTCACAACCTTTATGATGGCCACCTTCATCCATTGTTATCTGTACTGAAATAGAGTTATCTTATCTATAAACTTGGTTACCTCTTTAACAAATAACCAAACAGGTGGATGAGGGTAAAGCATTTGACTTGGTGTATATGGATTTCAGTAAGGCATTCGATAAGGTTCCCCATGGTCGGCTATTGCACAAAATATGGAGCAAGAGATTGAGGGTGATTTTGCGGTTTGGATCAGAAATTGGCTCGCTGAAAGAAGATAGAGGGTGGTGCTTGATGAGAAATATTCATCCTTGAGTTCAGTTACTATTGGTGGACCGCAAGGATCTGTTTTGCATCCACTGCTTTTTGTCAAATCACACTCAGGTCGATAGAGTTGTGGATAGTGACAAATAGTGTTGTAGGCTACAGAGGGACATAAATAAGCTGCAGAGCTAGGCTGAGAGGTGGAAAATGGAATTTAATCTAGAAAAGTGTGAGGTGATTCACTTTGGAAGGAGTAATAGGAATGCTAATAGTAAGATTCTTTGTACTGTAGATGAGCAGAGGGATTGCAGTGTCCAGGTACACAGATGCTTGAAAGTCACCAAAGGGATTGAGTTTTGGAACAATGAGGTCATGCTGCAGCTGTGCAAAACTCTGGTGCAGCCGCGTTTGGAGTATTGCGTACAGTTCTGGTAACTGCATTATAGGAAGGATGTGGAACCTTTGGAAAGGGTTCAGAGGAGATCTACGAGGATATTGCCTGGTGTGGAGAGAAGGCCTGACGAGGAAAGGCTGGGGGACTTGAAGCTGCTTTTATTAGAGAGAAGAAGTTTGAGAGGTGACTTAATTGAGACATATAAGATAATCAGAGGGTTAGATAGGGTGGACAGTGAGACCCTTTTTCCTCAGATGGTGATGGCTAGCATGAGGAGAGAGAGTTTTAAATTGAGGAGTGATAGATCGAGAACAGATGTCAGAGGTAGTTTCTTTTCTCAGAGGATAGTAAGGGAGTGGAACACACTGTCTGCAACAGTAGTAGATTCGCCAACTTTAGGGGCATTTAAATGTTATTGGATAAATATATGGATAATAATTGAATAGTGTAGGTTAGATTGGTTTCAAAGGTTGGCGCAACATTGAGGGCTGGAGGGCCTGTACTGTGCTGTTATGTTCTATGTTCTAAAATTCAATCTAATTGGTCACACATGACCTTCCCTTAACAAAATGATAGTGCTACTATTATTGAATTTAATAAAAGTGTTCCGAAGTGCAAAAAGCAATATGGCATGAGTTGCAAATTGCCACAAGTTTCTGGATGTCTTGTACTGTATCTCTGCTAACCGCATGAAAATGATAGCTCACCATCAACCTGATTATTAATACTTAATGATTGTCAAGAAGTAGTTGGACTTTCGCCATAGATACAAATAAGTCTTGTCAACGTCCTTTCGAGTTGGTAGTTCAGTTTTCAATAACCCTGACAATTATGCAATTTGTCGTCTTAGCACGCCCCTCAATAATAGAAGCCCAGAAGGCGAATGACGAAAGTATGGATTGTCAGTTCTGCAGAGAGTAATTTGTTTCTGAGGATTTTGTCAAATGTAATTGGATAATAATATTTCAAGCATTTCCTTGGTCTCTTCTTTTTCTCCTCTTATAATTTACTCCTTTTCTCTATTTTTTTCTCTTCCTCATTTAAACTTGATGTAACCTATTCTCTGTTTAGTTTGCTCTTTCATTTTGTCATTGACCTTAAATTTCATCAGTTACGTAGATAGACAACTGGACTCTGTTCATGAGCTCCCAGATATTCTACTCATTTTGTCACATGTTAAGAATTTAAAGCTCCATTAATTTGTGATGCAAAGTTAATTACACCTGAATGGCCATGTGAAAATTCCAGTTAATAGTGCTGACTACAACAGAAGTCTCCATAGAAATAGTTTTAGATTGTTTGTACTCCACGTGTAGTTCTATTAGTCATTATAAATCTGATCATGCGACTGAGCCAGTCCAACATTTGACTCCGAGTTTGGATTATTTCAACTAGCTGATCACAGCTGAGATGACAATTGGTGTGATACAAGTCATGTCTTCCATGAATTAGGAATTGTTCAAAGTCCTACTCTACACTCTCTGAGAGACCATACGCCAGCAGTAGATTAATGATGTGTTTTCCAAAAAACACAGCAATAAACTTTTATGAGCAGCAAATGAGTTTTATTGTATCTTTGTGTAAAAATGGAATTGCTTCAAGTGTTCTGAGGGACAAGATGATTGTATTATTCTTTTTGATCTGAAGCTGTTAGGAGAGCTTATGTTGTTGCGGTGGTACTGATATTTGAGAATGTTGTATAATTTTAATGGAGGTTGGTTGTTCATGATTCTTAAAATCCTGTGTTATGCCCTAAGCTGAAGTTTGCCAAGTACTGCTAAGATGTCTGGGCTATATGATGCCGCTGTAAATTCAGTGTATGACAGAAACTTCTCTGGACTTATAGACTTGTCAAATTAGCAGCGGCCTCATTGTTCTCAGAATATTTGTCATGTAAGTTGTATGACAGGGGCACCATTGGAACAGACTGGCAACGTATCTCATTTTGACTAACTGTGTTGATAGGACTTCAAGTCTTTCAGATAAGAATCAGCAGCCAAAATTATAATCCAGCATTGGAGTGAGTATTTTCTGTGTTATTGGGTACCATAGTTGCACCCTATTTGAGAACAATTCTGAGTGTTTTTACTTGACTTCTTAATATATATTTCATGATTAACAAAGTGAGAATACGGTAGATTCTCTTTCACTTGCTTGATACTGGCATCAAGTCCTCTGAAGTTGTCAGTGTCTGCACAGTTCGGTGTACTGGAAGGTGCAGTTGATAATTTTTCAGCAATATATTTTAGCTCAGTTCTGTAAAGCATAACTGAAAATGTGTTGCTGGTTAAAGCACAGCAGGTTAGGCAGCATCCAAGGAATAGGAAATTCGACGTTTCGGGCATAAGCCCTTCATCAGGAATCCTGATGAAGGGCTTATGCCCGAAACGTCGAATTTCCTATTCCTTGGATGCTGCCTAACCTGCTGTGCTTTAACCAGCAACACATTTTCAGCTGTGATCTCCAGCATCTGCAGACCTCATTTTTTACCCTCTGTAAAGCATAACCTTTGCATCATACATCAATAAAATTATTCAAGTTCAGTAATCTTTCTGGAGATGAAAGTAAGCAAAATCACACACTTCCATGTGTTTTTCTTCTGCAGCATGTAAATTAGGATGTGTGGGTCATTTGATAGTAATTTTTTCAAGAATATGTTGACAATATAATGAATGTGTGTTTAATTGTCTATATAACATAGACACTATGGCAAGAATATTTTCTTTGACTGATTTGGTGTGTTGTAAGTTGAGGGCAGTGCTTTTGATTTCGAAGAATTATATATTTTGACCTTATGTCAAGATATTGACTTTTTTTTGCATTTCTACTGATAACCACATTCCGAAGCAGATAGCTACCTCTGTACTATTTCTGAGAATAATGTTATACACGTGGTTTATTTCCCCAATGGTGAAAGCTACCACTATCCAATTAGTCATTTAAAAATAGAAAGAAATAAAATTTAAATTGCTCTGTGGAACTTGAGCTCTTTTGTGTTGGACTTTAAAGTGCTGCATAACATTTAAAATCCAAGCAGAATAGCTGACAGCTATCTGGGATTTATATCCTGCAGCATTACTACCCTAGGGCAATTTATAATAAGGTGGAAATCTTCAACCGTAGTAATGTTAACCCCTTCACTTACAATTCATTATTTTTGCCTTTGTCACTTGTAATACTTGTAGAATTCTGCTTTGAAACTATCACAATGGTAGCAAGATTTGAATTCAAACTATCCAAGTATTAATGCTATTAGTGCCTTACTCTGTCAAACATGTCTTGGTTTGATTTCTGGTAGGTGGGCTGGACTGTGTGTGCAAGTAGTCCCGGTGTTACAGAGAACTGATGATAGTGTGTTCAGTGCAACCCCTCAAAAGACCAGTGGAAATACATCTCTGTCAATCACAGCAGCCTCTCTGTGACACCCCAAACAGCTTCAGCTGGTGAGGGACAAGAATCCCATCCTTCACTCAGGTAGTAGTCCTATCTCAGTAATGGCAAATCTGATTGGCCAGCAACTCCCTAGCCCCAACAGTGGTCATGGGGAGCATTGGCCATGACTGAGACTACAGTACAAGCAGTCCTCAGATTCATAGCACTGGAGCTCACAGGACTAATGAACTGTACAAGTGGTGAGTTTTGGAGGTGGTGCGGAGCATGGGTTGGAAGGTTGTGGTGACCAGTTCAAACTGGTGCAAAAGCATTTAGGAAAGGAGGAGAATGACCATCTTGAAAGGGAGGTAGGTGATGGAGACACCCTGCTTTTTCACTTGAAGCCCAAGCAGGATAACCTGTCAGGTTCCACCTATCCCTGAATTCCTCCTGTTACCCTCAAAATTGCTGCCAGTGCGAAGCAGCCCTTTGGGTGAAAGCAGGCAGAACACTGTAGGCATCACTCTCTCCCTGTAAAACTGTGAACAGTGCACTAGTAGGTGAGAGGGAGGGTCGCAGTAGACCATCTAGAAAATTTTATGGACCCCCACCTGCAAATCATAAAATTTTGCCGTGAGTACCTTTGGGTACTGGATATGCAAACACAGACCAGAATTTCTGCTCCTGATTACTACTTTGTGCCTTCAGTTGGATAATCATTGTACATTTTGATTGTGGGCAGGATCAAATTGGCTACAATTGCCCCTGGCTCCAGAAATTATAGAATAGTCCATTGAAATTCAGAATGGATAAACAAGTTACTGGTGATTAGTTGATCAATGACCCGGTATGAACCAACATTGTCCAGAGAGGATGAAAAGAATGGAATTTTTTTATTTGTAAAAGTAGAAACTACGAAATTCACTGACAGATGTCTAACTTTAACCTACAGTGAATTAAGCCTTCCTTTCAAAGATAGGTACTGATTAGGTAGATTGTCAGAATCTTGCTGTCAGCAGCACATGGCACTTATACTTGTAATGCTGCTGCAAGGACAATTTGCCACCAGAACAGGCTGTAACCCATAGATTGGATCAGATATATCTTTGGGCTGCTCACTCACTGTCTTTGTGCTTACTCACTTTGTACCCATTTCAATGCTTCCAGCATCTCTTGTCTTATTTCAGTTAGAGCTGAGAGTCTGACAGTATTTCTGTCTTGCCTTGCTGTTAGTGCAGATACAATATAGGCAGCTTGTCATAGATGTTGGCACTGATCAGTCAAGGGAGTGCATATATTGCTGTATGGCACCAAGCTATATTACTCTCACACCTGCACCATGTGTCACCAGCTTGTGAGGCAAACAAACTCCTTGTAAATCTTAAAGCAAAGAGAAAAAAAATAGACTGGCCATTCATAGTCTCCTGACTTTCAGGGGCTGACACCGAGCTGGCTGGCCACAGCCTTTGTTCTGTGTATATGTAAATAAAAGGTGACTTAATGACTGGATGCCAGCTGTGCAGTTATTTTAGCATTGAAGGACATATTTTAGAGCAGGAACTGGGGGTCATTGATGGTGACAACCAACATGGCTTCTCAGGTGGTGCAGTATGATGATTGGCATGGCTAAGCTCTAAGGCCAGGCCTCAGGGTGTAATGTCAGAGATTAAGTTGTAGTTCAAAGAGATCTGTGAGAATATCTGGAAACTCAGTACCAATGGGCTCAACGTGGAGTGTAAGGAAGAAGGGAATATGGAGTTTTGGTAGCAGGCGCTATCACCAAGCTGAGCCTGTGACTCACTGTCCCATGTGATTGGTGTTATCTTCCATGCTAGTGCACATCTAGTGGCCAACTGGTAAGGGAGGTGATGACCAAGTGGCATTATCACGAGACTATTAATTCAGAAACTCAGCACATATTCTGGGGACTCAGGTTCGAATCCCGCCATGGCAGATGGTAGAATTTGAATTCAGTACAAAATCTGGAATTAAGAATTGGCCAATGACCATGAAACCAGGGTTGATTTTTGGGAAAATCTGTCTTTCTAATATCCTTCAAAGAAGGAAATCTGCCATCCTCACTTGGTCTGCCCTACATATGTCTCCAGACCCACAGCAATGTGATTGACTCTCAATTGCTCTCTGAAATGGCCTAGCAAGCCAATAAGTTGTATCAGTCAATTAGGAAGTCTCAATAAAGGAATTAAACCAAAGGGACCAGCTTGCATTGACTTTGACACTAGAAAAGGCAACAGCAGAAAGAGCCCTGTTGACCCTGCTTGTGGCCAAATTGGGAGAGCTGTATCATAGACTAGTCAAACAAAGGCCTGATGTAATTATACTCTCAGAAACATATCTGTCAGGCAACGTACCAGAGACCATCATCACCATCCTTGGATTTGTCCTTTCCCACCACAGGACAGATGGAGCAGAAGTGGCAGCACAGTGGTATATAGTTGGGAAAACATTGCCCTGTGAGTCCTCAACATTGACTGTCGACCTCATGAAGTCTCATGTCTTCAGGTTAAACATAGGCAGGAAGCCTCCTACTGTTTAACATATACTGTTCTCCTGCTGATGAATTCGTACTCCTCCATGTTGAGCAACACTTGGAGGAACCACAAGAGGTGTCAGGCATGCAAAATGTACACTTAGTGAGGGATTTTAGTGTACACCAACAAGAGTAGTTCAGCAGCATAAATACTGCTCGAGCTGGTCTGGTCCTAAAGGACATAACTGCTAGACAGGGTCTATGACAGATAGTGAAGGAACCACCAAGAGGGAAAACCATTCTGAACTTCATCCTTACCTGCAGAAGCATTTTTCCATTACAGTAATGTTAAGAGTGACTATCACACAGTCCTTGTGGAGATATGAGTCGCCTTCATATTGAGAATACCGTTCATCATGTTGGGTGGCACAAACACTGAGCTAAACAGGACAGACTTCGAACGCATTTGACAACTCAAGACTGGGCATCTGAGTTACTGTGGGTCATCACAGCAGCAGATTTGTACTCCAGAACAATTTGCAATCTAATGGCCCTGCACATCCGCTATTGAATCATTGCTATCAACCCTGGTTTAATGGACACTGCAAAAGGGCATTCCAGGGGCAGCACCAGGCATGTTTAAGAATGAGGTGTCAGTCTGGTGAAGTGACGAAACAGAACTTTTGTATGCCAAATAGCATACGCAATATGTGATAGAGCTAAGCAATCTCAATCAACGGATTAGGTCGAAGCTCTGTAGTCCTGCTACATCCATTCATGAACAGCAATTGACAATTAAACAACTCGCTGGAGGAGAAGACTCCACAAATAACCTCATTCTCAATAATGGAACAACCTGACACATCAGTGCAAAAGATAAGGTGGAAGTATTTACAACAATCTTCACATGATATCAAGAAATGGTTGGAGGCAGGAGATACTGGCCCTGACAACAGTACAGGTAGAGTACTGAAGCTTTGTGCTCCAGAACTTGCTGCTCCCCTAGCCAAGCTCTTCCTATAGTTAGAACACTGGAATCTACCTAACAATGTGGAAAATTGCCCAAGTATGTCCTGTATGCAAAAGCAGGATAAAACCAACCCAGCCAATTACAGTCCCATCAGTTAAGTTGATCATCAGCTAAATGATAGAAAGTGTCATCAACTATGCTATCAAGAAGTATCTGTAAGCTAATAATCTATTCAATGACACTCATTTTGGGTTTTATCAGAGCCATTTTACTCCTGACCTCATTCCAGCCTTAGTTCAAACATGGACGATAGAGATGAATGCCAGAGTTGTGGTGAGAGTGACAGCCCTTGATATCAAGGCTGCATTTGGCCCAGTGTATCATCAAGGAGCCCTAGCAAAACTAGAATCAAAATATCAGGGGAAACCTCTCCAATGGCTGGAGTCGTACCTGACAATAGAAAGGTGGTTCTGGTTATTGGAGGTCAGTCATTTCAGCTCCAGGTCATTTCTGCAGGAGTTCTTCAGGGTAGTGTCCTCAGCTGAATCACCTTCAGTTGTTTTGTCAATGGCCTTCCCCCTGTCCTAAAGTCAGAGGTGAAGATGATTGCTGATGATTGCACACTGTTCAGCAGTCCATGTTCAAATGCAACAAGATCTGAACAATATCCAGATTTGAGCTGACAAGTCGCAAGTAACATTTGTTCCAGCCAGGCCATATGCCGTCTGAAACCTTGCATCATCTAAATGCAAATTATCTATTTGCCAGCCTTGATAATAACTGTTGGCACATGATGTACCATAGAAGGCATCAACGGCAAGCTCAGTGCAGTATTGGACACTTAATAATTAGCCTCACTATACAGTAATCAGAAGCAGGACCTTCTCCTCTCTGTTACCCTGGAGTACTAACCTCATCACATTCACAGCACTAGATGAGTTGACCTCCTTCAGTTCACACAGGGTTGTGCACCTGTACTTTCCAAGTTCAATTCTTGGATGAACCTGGTAAGCAAAGAAAGTACAAGAATGTTTCTTGAATTTAAATAAGAATGATGGCAAGAAGGTGCTAAAATATATTATTAGTCACTAATAATAATTCAAGAGGAACAGTTAACAAGTGGGATTCCAAAAACAGGGAAAATTGGTAAAAAGAGTGTATGACACAAGTGTCACAAAAATGCATACCAGTAGATATTTTGATATCTTTATATCACAAAAGTATACGGTGACAAAGCTGGTCATGACATTTGAATTGCCTTATGACAGCAATATTTTGGCAGTTTTCAATATCACAATGATGAGCTGAAATCTATTTTAGAAAATGTTATCATGGGGACAATGGAATTCTAGAGAGCTGCTTGTAATTAAACTTGAATTCTTGGCTTTTGATTTTCAATTGCGATGGTCTAATTTATATCTTTTTGTAAAGGTTTTGTTCACCTTGATAGTGCATTTAAGAAATTATTCAGTTTTTGTTGATCTCTCGCATAGCTTTATACCAATATGAATAGAATCAAAGTAAGTTTACAGAAATTATTGATTCATTTTTATCTTAACTTTAATGGTCCTGTTGGCATTGTCTTCCTTCCCTACCTTTCTTGAAGCTTCACTTAATCCTTGTCTCAATGTTATCCATGTATCCAATTGTTCTACTTTCTCTTTTGTTCATGCTCTCTATTATTCTTTCAACTGTTGCTAAAATGAAAATGTTAGATTTGCATTTTCAACATCCATTTTTGGCTATCTGTCTCTCCCTAACTGCTGCTTTACTTCCCTTCAGCAAACCCATTTATTTGTTTTTCTGTTTGTCCTGCTGATTTTGAGCTTCCTTTCAATAGCCATGTTTCAAAATCTGTTCTTGGCTCATTTTCATTTTCAGAGTCAAACTCTCAGATCTCCAAAGTGCCACACACCACACTAGTGGCTACTGTGCATTTTTTCAGTGAATGGTGATGCTTTCGGACTTCCAGATGTTACTTTAGTCACTGTTCTCACCTCTTGCCATTTTTTTATCTAACCTGGATTTAATTTTTGGATATAACTTTGGAATTTATCATCGATCAGGGTAATGGAAATTGCTTTCTGTCACTATCTCAGTACTTTCAATTTTATATATTCCATTGCAATTTACAGCTATATCCTTAGACTTCATCTGGTTTATGTTTAGGTCAAAGAACACAATGTGTCTTTGAATTGGGCTTGCTTCAGTCTCCTCCTAACCTTCTTTCTAGCCAAGAATGTCGTTTTCGCTGAATACCTGAAATTTCAAATGCTTTGATCTCCTGTGGTGCATCCACATCTCATGGTAATTCTTCCTGCATCATCTCATAATCTTTTCCCACTTCATTCAATAACTTGAATGACAGAAAGCATGGTTCTGTGACTCCTGTCTCAAACCGGAATTAGATTCTATGCCTTTTGCTTCCTCTAATGATTACTGAACAATTTCTGAACAACTCGTGTTAGCCACCGAGGATGTTTGGCTACAACAAAATTTACGAGGAGAAAGTGAGGACTGCAGATGCTGGAGATCAGAGCTGAAAATGTGTTGCTGGAGAAGCGCAGCAGGTCAGGCAGCATCCAAGGAAAAGGAGATTTGACATTTCGGGCATAAGTCCTTCTTCAGGAGTCTTTAATATGGAATTATACTCGCCAGTGTCAAAAGCTTTTACATATTTTAAAAAATATTTTTATCTTAAGAGATGACTTCTGCTGATGCTCCCATCATCTGAGGAAGAGGTCTTGCTTTGGGGAGAGTGCAGCAAAGGTTTATGAAATTGATTCTTGGATGACAGGTCTGACATATGATGAGAGATTGAGTCTGTTAGGATTGTATTTACTGGAGTTTCGAAAAATGAGGAGTTATCGTAGAAACCTATAAAATTCGAACCAGACCAGACAGGTTCAATGCGGGAAGGATGTTGCTGATAGTGGGGGAGTCGAGAACCAGGTGTCATAGTTTAAAGATCATCTCATCTTAGGACTGAGATGAGAAATTTCATTGCCCAAAGAATAGTGAGCTTGTGGAATTTACTAACACAGAAATTGGTTGAGGCCACAACATTGTGTTTTCAAGAAGGAGGTAGAGTCATAGAATCCCTACAGTGCCATTCAGCCCCTTGAGTCTTCACCAATCCCTTGAAGAGCAACCCATCCAGATCCAACCCCCTGCCCCCCACTCCACCCCTTCCTCATATCCCTTGTGGAGTAGATACGGGAGGGGGACTGGGGTCAGTGATTAGTCATGATCACTATAAATGGTGGAACAGGCTTGGAGGGTCAAATGGTCTACTCTATTCTTGTCTTCTATGTTTCTGTGTCACTCAAAATTCTTGACTCTTGCTTCAAAGCAATATTGGAATAAAATTGAAGCCTTTTGAAGATCACAGGAATGCTAAATTAATAACTTCAATGCATATTTATTTAATACATAGTTGTGTTTCAACCCTGAATGTTAGTATTTTATTTTGGTTTTTATTTATCTAATTCTCTTCAGAATGATATTTAAAATTTTCATTTATAGTTTACTAAGTACTTTATGCTTTGCAATGTAGCACAAAATAGCTGGATTCATAATGTGGAAAATATACAAGGGCAAAAAGAATAACCAACAAAATGCTTTATAATACCTTTTTATTTGTGAGCCAGATATTTTCCTCATCCCTTTGCCAAGGATGGATTGTAAGAATTGAAATGTGATTTTATTCCCAAGCTCTGTGATTGAAGTGTAACTTCAATGTCAGTTTACATTTCTATACAGAGTCACACTTGCCCATTATTCAGTCCTCACTGACCTATATTGGCTCTCAATCTACTGATGCCTCATACAGTCATAGAGATTTACAGCATGGAAACAGAACTTTTGGTCCAACCCATCCATGCCGACCAGATATCCCAACCCAATCTAGTCCCACCTGCCAGCACCCGGCCCATATCCCTCCAAACCTTTCCTATTCACATACCCATCCAAACACCTCTTAAATGTTGAAATTGTACCAGCCTCCACCACTTCATCTGACGGCTCATTCCATACACATACCACCCTCTGCATGAAAAGTTGCCCCTTAGGTCTCTTTTATATCTTTCCCCTTTCATCCTAAACCTATGCCCTCTAGTTCTGGACTCCCCAACCCCAGGGAAAAGACTTTGCCTATTTACCCTATCCGTGCCCCTCATAATTTTGTAAACCTCTATAAGGTCACCCCTCAGCCTCCAACACTCCAGGGAAAACAGCCCCAGCCTGTTCAGCCTCTCCCTATAGCTCAAATCCTCCAACCCTGGCAACATCCTTATAAATCTTTTCTGAACCCTTTCAAGTTTTATAACATCTTTCTGATAGGAAGGAGACCAGAATTGCCCGCAATATTCCAACAGTGGCCTAACCAATGTCCTGAACAGCCGCAACATGACCTCCTAACTCCTGTACTCAATACTCTGACCAATAAAGGAAAGCATAACAAACGCCTTCTTCACTGTCCTATCTACCTGCAACTCCACTATCAAGGAGCCATGAACCTGCATTCCAAGGTCTGTTTCTTTGGCAACACTCCCTCAGACCTTACCATTAAGTGTATAAGTCCTGCTAAGATTTGCTTTCCCAAAATGCAGCACCTCGCATTTATCTGAATTAAACCATCTACCATTTCTCAGCCCATTGGCCCATCTGGTCATGATCCTGTTGTAATCTGAGGTAACCCTCTTCGCTGTCCACTACACCTCCAATTTTGGTGTCATCTGCAAACTTACTAACTGTTCCTCTTATGCTCGCATCCAAATCATTTATGTAAATGACAAAAAGTAGAGGACCCAGCAGCAATCCTTGTGGCACTCCACTGGTCACAGGCCTCCAGTCTGAAAAACAACCCTCCACCACCACCCTCTGTCTTCTACTTTTGAGCCAGTTCTTTATCCAAATGGCTAGTTTTCCCTGTATTCCATGAGATCTAACCTTGCTAATCAGTTTCCCATGGGGAACCTTGTCGAATGCCTTACTGAAGTCCATATAGATCACATCTACTGCTCTGCCCTCATCAATCCAATTTGTTACTTCTTCAAACTCAAATCCTTCCTTATGCTCATCTCTCCCCAACTTTGTAATTGTAAGTTATGGTATTTTGTGTGGAAGCATTGGCAGGAACTGGATGAGTCAAATACACTGTTTTTGTATTCTTTACCTTGAGTATATCTATTGGGATGTAACAAGAATTGATATGCTGATGATATTTTTCAAAAATGAATTTTATCTCCCTTCATAATGCTTGCGAGATTTCTTTTTGGTAATAAAGTAACTGATCATTAGGAAACTTCGATGTACCTTCACTTTCGTCTCCTGTTTCCCACTTTTTCTGCTCAATAGATGCAGTGCATTGCAGCAGAAATGGAAAGATGGCTACTTTGGTCATGTGTACAGTAAGCTCTACTTGCCTTAAGTATTTCACTTTGTCAACTCTTGGTTACAGTTTAAACCTTATGTGGGAAGCGGGCAGCATCATCAGATTGAGCAGGCCTCGAAACATTGATTCGAGACAATAGTTTTTACTGATTACACTCTGGAACTCAATGCACATTACGAAAGTAACTGGAGATGCCTACTACTGCCTGTTAAAGGGAATTGATAACTCTGACACATCCAAATTTATAGCTTTTTGAGTGAAAAAGCAGAAACTGAAGATCTTTTCTCTTTGGCCAGAAAAAAGCAGAGATTGTAAGCGATCTGGAAAGTTTTCTTACTCTGCTTTTTGAATATCACTTGGAATTAAAATACAGTTATAAAATAACTGCATCAGTTGGAATAAAACCAGCACTGCCCACAAATTTTAAACTATGAATATTTAAATATCACCCCTATAATGATGGAGACATCCCTCAATAAAAACATTCATTGTTTAACTATGGATGTGTGAGACATTTTTGTTTGCTATAATAACACACAGAATAATACTTTACAAAAGTAGCCCTCAAACCAGCTATTATTTGTAGTTATTTGAATTTTGATATTGCTCAACTGTGGCAACTCCCTATATAATACTGATTTCTTCAAAGTTTTGCATCTCACTGGAAATCAATCCTTGAACTTATATTTTCACATAAATTTTACCATTCTTGGAAGCAATCAGTTTCAAAAAGGTTAACCAGGTGAGCACTGAATCTTGCCTCTTCCCTTCCTCCCTGTAAATAGAGCAAATATATTGTTTATCTACTATATTTGGATCCTGATCTAAAGCAGCATTTGTTGTGTGTAATATACTTCCATCATTGCTCATTTAAACAGCCACCTCTCTTTGCATTGTGTCAAAACCTAATGGAAAAATTAACATGCCAAGACTGCATTTTGGATTATTGAATTGGGATAGTTCCCTTCTCTGTCTCACCTGAAGTATCTCATTTGTATGCAGTGACAATAGCTTATTCTCCTCACCCTGAAGTGTATCATCCTTTTACATGTCATGTGTCATCTATCAATTTCAATCGACCTCCATGAGTGCTACAGAGCATATATCTGAAAGAAAGAAATCTTCCAGCCATTGCCTAAGAATAAAATAAAATCAATGTACCTATCACTGAGAGCAACAAACTGGGACTACTAATGTACTCTCTTCGGTTTGTGTATCCTTACCAAACTGTTTTTAATGAGTTAATTTGTTGCTCCAATAATCCAGTGGCCAAGATTTGGTCTTTTGCGTGTTGTGCAGCACAAATTCAAAACCGATCTGATAATCAAGATTTAAAAATCTGACGGGCTGCGTATTTCAATTAAAACTGAGGATTTTGTGCTTAGTTGATGATCACTTAATATTCTAAAAAGAACCTAACAGATTTATATCATTCATCACAGAAACTCAAGAACATTTATCAGTTTGCTCATTGTGTAACAACTTAGCTATGTTAGCTACCATTGTTTAAGCTAATTCCACAAATAGCGACAATTGAGAAAACTGTCTGTTTAGTTTTATGTTAATGCAACAATTCTTTTTCTGTGACACTTATTAATTAAAACCATTTGGCAGATGCATCCACAAATCAAATACGTGATATCTACTCAATTGCCACTCTTGGGGCTTAAGTGATTGTTTTATGGTGTGGAGTAGGGGAATTGTGTCCTAATGGTTCCTTATTTTTCAGACCTAATAATTAAATTGATCAGTGTTATGTGGTGGGGTGGATGATGCGTTTGCTACTGAACGTATTTAATTGTAGTGCTGGTCTGACAAAACTGGAGTAAATGCTCTGGGCCAATAAATATCTGTCTAAACTATAGTGTTAAGTAGCGAGAGAACTTAATTTTCAGTTCTATTGCCGTAACCGATTAAGAAATTTGCAAAAACTTTGGAAATGCAGGTTTTGCATTTCTTGGTTATGCCCTAAATTTTGGAGGGCTCATTATATACCTTCGTTCTCTAATTTCAACTAATCATGTTTGTGTTTTGTTCTTTGCACAATGCAATTTCAATTATAGTTAGTAGGTAAACATTGTATTGATTCTTCTCAAACTGGATTTAATTTTTCCTTAGAATAAGAGCACAGTTTCATTTCAAAGGTTGGCATATCTGTAGTTCTGAACAACCTTTGACCAGATAGAGATGACAACTTTGAAATTGTACTTTGGAAAAGATCATGCATTACTTCACCGCTTTTATGTCCTGGAATGCCCTGGATTATGAGGGGAGTTGATGCCTTTAATAGAATAACTTGCATTGCAGTTTGAAATTACCATGAAACTACAGACCAGTAGTTCTAAAACGCTTTTGGTCGAAATGCTCTTTTGAAATGGATTAGTAATCACAGACTTTCCACTTCTCTACTCCCATTTAAACAAGGAAATATAAACTGGGTGAGCTTGTATTTTGATGCCCTTTGAGATTTAGTTCTTAAATATGTGCTCTCTGCTGTGAAACAAAATTGCACTACTTGTTACCAGGTTTGATAATTGAGTCTACATAGAACAGTGTCAGATGAAATATAATGTGGGAAGTGTGAAATTATAATTTTCGAGTTTAAAATTAAAGAATACTTGTTGCAATTGTAAAAGACATTGGTGAGGCCACACCTTGAATAATTAATTTAAATAATCAGTAATAGACTCTTTGTAAAAGATTGAAATGAAGGCCAAAAGTCTTCACTATGTGCATTATCTTTAAGTTTCTTTAGATCCCAGTTTGGGAATTACTCGTGTTGGTCACACCAGTATTAACGGGCAATCAAATAACAGCATTCAAAACTCTTGGTATTAAGCAAAATAAATGAATACATTTTGATTTTGGTATAACTACTTATATTGCTAACTGTGAGAGATGCCTGTGGTCACTCATGGATTACGACTCAATACTAATTCTCATGCCGATTCTACAGTCTGACTTTCTAAGTGAAGACCCTTTCTGTCCATTGTCTTCATCTCATCCTTGATTGTCGGAGTTATACCAGCTTTATTCCATGTTACCAATATTTTCTAAAAGTCAAGCACCTTGATTAGTGGCAAATGGAATTCAATTCAGATAAGTGTGAGGTGATGCAGATCAATTGAAGGTGGGAAATCCATGTTTAGTGGTAGGACTCTGGGAAACACAGAGGACCCGAAGAATCTTGGTGTGCATATCCACTTGTCTTTTAAGGTAGCAAGTCAGGTCAGTAAAATAGTTGAGAAATCATACAGGATATTTATCTTTATTGGCCAGGGCATAGAATTTAAGATAGGGAGCTTATGCTGGAATTGGTTAAACCACAGCTAGTGTATTGTGTGCAGTTCTGGAATCTACAATCTAGGAAGGATGTGTTTTCATTGGCAATGGTGCAGAGGCGATTTACCAGGATGTCACCTGGGCTGAAAAGTTTTAATGAAAAGTGGTTCAATAGACTGGGATTGTTTTCTTTGCAGCACAAGAGACTCAGAGCTTACATGATTGAAATGTATAAAGTTATGAGAGGCATAATATGGGTAGACAGGAAGAAACCTTTCCCCGTGATGGAGGATTCTATGACCAGCAGAATAGATTTAAAGTAAGAGATATGAGATTTAAAAGGAATGTGAGGAAAGCTTTTTCACCCAGAGAATGGTGAGAATCTGAAGGTCACTCTTGGCAACGTGGTTTTTGCAGAAGTTTTTAGGTCTTAAATTGTGATGCCAAGGCATACAAGGTTATGGGCCAATTACTGCAAAATTGGATTAGAGTAGTTGGGTAGTTGTTTTTGACCAGGACTGACTCAAAGGGTTGAAGGGCCTTTTTTTTGTGCTGTACATCACTGTGGCTGTATATTTAATTTCAAAGCTTAGTCACTCTGCAAATGCATGTTTGTGATGACTACTGTATCAAACTCATTTATTTTAATTTGGTGAGTTAATTCATCCAGCTTGTTATGAATGCTTCATGAATTCAGACACAGCACGTTTGATTTGACTGTTAATATTTACTATTTTTCTTGATTAGGACCATTACTGTTGATTGGACATCACTACAATTAAACCTTCTTTGACTTAACCCCTCAATTCAAATTGACATATGAGGTTTACAGAATGAAAATCAATTTTCAATGGAAAAATCCTGATGGTGAATTTATTCTTTCCCTATGCAGATGTTAAGAATAAATCTCCAATTTCACCTGCGATTGACATTTATTTTTTTTCCGTCACTATTTTTATTTTCACCAATTTACTTGCCCTCAGCAATGATGAAGTCTTGATAGTCCTTCAAGTAAAATACTGCTCTCTTTTAGGATATAACAATACAGTTGAATAATTTTGCAACAATATGACTTAAAATTTACAGTGCTTTACCAGCCTGAGGCACTAACTTAGTGAAAGCTGAATGGAATGGATTGACTCTTGGCCACAGGCAAAATCATTTTAGGAATGAGCAAATTTTAACAGTTAATGAATAAAATAAATCAATACTTGCTTCTCCCGCTCTCCATCTTTAAGTACACACTAGGGTATGAATTCTGTTAAGGAGGCCATCAAACACCAGTTCATTTGCTGTACTATGTATCCTCCAGTATTTAATATAGGCAATAATGGTATCGAAGAAGGAAATTAGCTTAATGACTTGGCCTTGTTGGGAACAAGGGCTTCAGATTCTTTCAACAATAATTATGTGCATAGCATGAAAAGTACTGTCTTATTGAGTTGTCCCCAATTCATTGGATGTATAATATTAAAATATGAAGATGGACTTTCATTCTCTTGATGAAATTGAAGATTTATCAAGTTTATTTGGAAGTATTCCATATGGTTTCTTCCCAGCTTGATCTATCACTTTCAAAGGTTTGTGCAAGTCTATCTGAGCGTCTCGTTGCTCAAGTAACGACTGATTATATATCCTTTCCATGTTGTTTCTCTGTCAGTGTATCATTTCTCATTTCTCCAAATGAAACCATATCTGCCATGTGTCCACCCATTTCACCAGTGTGTCTGGGCTGCTGCATTTAACTTTGTTGCATGTTATTTACTTTGCTAGTCATTTTTAAAATCATCACTAACTTTGACATTTGTGTTGCATCCCAGTCAAGTATACATATATGTGTGTGTGTGTGTGTGTGTGTGTGTGTGTGTGTGTGTGTGTGTGTGTGTGTGTGTGTAGTTTTAAAAAAGCAATGGTTCTAATACTGCCCCCAGAAATTACAATTCTTACTAAAATTTCCTTTAGTAAGAAAAACATCTGTTCATGTATTTTCTGTATCTCCAAACCAAGTTATCACTCCCTTTAATCTTATGTTTATCTTTTTTTACATAAATCTATGATGTGGAACTTCATCAAAATGTCTTTTGAAAAATTCAGATGTGCAACTACCACACTATTCTCTCTCCGTTACATCATCAAAACTTGCCTTTAACAATTTTAACAATTTTTGCTGCATGTTTCATATTAATTTATACTTTTCTATAATCTATGCTTCCTCTGAATTTGAATTTTGTCGATAATTATCTCTGGTCGCTTTTGTATCATTGATATTATTACACAAAGTATCCCATTATTACCAGATTTAACCCTGTCTCCTGACCAAAAATGCAACATCTGTAATCTTTCAAACTACTAGTACCATTTAGTACCCAAGGAGAACTATAAGATTGTACTCAGAGCTTCTTTTAGCTTCATGTAAGTGTTCTTTGCAAAGTTATTTTCATGATGTATGCAGTAATCGATTTCAGGAAAATTGGCTAGTCTGGAATTGTTGCTCATGAAATTATTTTAATGAAAGTAAGAATTTCAATTTTCTGTATGATCTCAAGTAGAGTATAACGACCAACACCAAGTAGCTGGACCATATGGCCTTTTTCAGTGCCACATGTTCTATCTAAACTTGGGCTTTCAATCTGAGATTAAAAAAAGTACCTAGTTTTTTTTGAGGATTTGGACATAATTATGATTGGAGCTTCTATATAATTTTTTCCTTTGCAGTGATTTTTATTTTTTTGTAATGGAATCAGTATGCACAGAATAGTTTTCCAAATAGCATTATGCCAGTTTTCTCCTGACGATGGTGATTTGTATTGCAGTGAACATCTGTGAGCAACAGCTTCCCTGGTGCACATGTAAACTGGCTGTTCTGGTTTAAATTTGGATAGTGTTGCTTTAGCATTACAACATAGAAGGCATTTCACTTAGTCCCTTATCCTAACGTGGAGATACTGAGGACTGCAGGTGCTGGAGAGTCAGAGTTGACAAGGTATGGAAGAGTCCTGCCTGAAATGTCAACTCTTCTCCTCCTTAGATTCTCCCTTATCCTTCCTTAATATCTACAAATGTACATTTTTCAAAAGGCATCTTAAACAGTAGTTTAAAAAAGCAACCCTCCTTCACCAAGGACTTTGAAGTTGGGCATACAATTACTAACTTTCTGGCTGGATTCACTAACTCAAAACAGGTTTGAACCTAGGATCCCTGGATTGTGTGGTCAATAATATGGCAGATTGCACATTTAATTATTATTTTTAAATTAATTGGCATCAAAGCTAATGCTATTCCATCTGGAATGAAGTGTGTTTCTGCAGATATATCCAGAAGTGAGTTGATAAAATGGACATTGGTTCATTCCAGAATGAGATGGGGAATTGAATAATCCAAAATAAGGAAGTGGTAGAGGCTTCAAACAAGTATTTTATTTTTGTCTTCACTGTAGAAGACACACGCAAAAAAAGAATCTCAACAATAATAAGAGAGAAAGGGCATTAAAGTGGTGCTGGAAAAGCCCTCATCAGATTTTCCTGCTCCTCGAATGCTGCCTGACCTGCTGTGCTTTTCCAGCACCACTCTAATTTTGATTCGAATCTCCAGCACTTGCAGCCGTCACTTTTGTCGAGAAAGGGAATTAGGCAAGGAGGAATTTCCAGCAATCACTGTTATAAAGAGAAGTATTACAAAAACTAATGGGACTAAATTCTGGACCTGGTAGTCTATGCCTTAATATGTTAAAAGCAGCAGCTACAGAGGTAGTGGCTACATTGGTTGTGACCTTTCACAATTCCCTTGATTCTGATCAGAAGACCCCCACAAATGTAGTACTTCTATTCAAGAAAAAAGAGAGGCTGAATGTGGGTACTATAGGCCAGTCATTGGGAAAATGTTACTATTATTCTCTTAAAAATAATTTATGATTAGAAAATTATGGTCCATCAAGTAGCGTAAGTGCAGTTTTCTGAAAGAAAAATGTTTATAAATGTGTGAGGATGTAACAAGCAGGCCAGCTGTAAAGGAACCATTACATATGTGCCTACCAAAATTCATTCCCTAAAGATGTCACATAAAGATAACTACATAAGATAAGAGTTCACTGTGATGAGGATAATATATAAGGATGGATGCAAGTTATGTTAACTAACAGGAAACAAAGTTTTGGTAAGTGCGCAATTTTTAAGTCGGCAGTTGCAGTTTGTCAGGGATAAATGTCAATTATTTACACTTTTTGTTAATGGATGGAATCTTGTGGCCTTCCCATTGTATGTTATTTGGGAGAAAAGAATTGACTCAGGCAGGAGGGTGGAGGGTGGAATCCATTGCCTTTCCATCTCTGCTCAGCCATATCCATGCATTCATCAGTTGAAGCCCTTGCAGCCTCATCCAATTGCAGATGGTAGGGCACAGGCTGGCCATGCAAGGGATACAACTCAAAACCCTTTTGCGGGTTTGCTTGTGGTTTCCCAGGAGTTTTGGGAGAGAGAAGGACTTTCATTCCTATATGGAAAATAATGGGGAAGGTGGGGCCCATTGGGAGAGAACCTCTGTTCTTATTGCTGTTACCCATCCTCCCGGTCAGCATTCCCCTGTAACCTGGGATGCAATGACAATTTTATCCCTTTCAGGCATGTCATAGGAGTAGTAGCTGCTGCCTTCCAAGTGGTACTGCTATTCATTAGAACCCCACTGAGAGCTTGTCAGATGACAAGCCTGTATGGCAGAAGTATAGTTGGACTTTCCTAACAAGAGGTATCCGAGAATCCTGTTGTTTCCTCGAGATTTCATCCACTTGGTGGAAGATTATGCTGTAGCCAACTTTGCAGATGATTCAAAGATAGGTAGGAAAGGAAAATGTGCACAGGACACAAATTACCTGATTATGACATCAAGACTATGAAATGGTGTCAACAGAAATTGTTTGCAAGACAGTTGTTTCTGCAGCTGATCTTGTTATAAGTGTTTGGCTGAGTTCCAAGATTCAAAATGTATGAGGCTAGTAGGAGTCTGTCTTCACAGGTGGAGTTGGAATGTTTGCTTTGATTGATTTCTCTTTGAGTACATAAGAAGCTAACTATGTTGGTTCCAGGTATAAGGGGGTCGGCTCAGAAGGAAAGGTTAAACACTTTGGGCCTAAATTCGATCACATTTTAAAAAATGAGAGATGATGTTACTGAAACCTGTAAAATGCTGAGATAATGTTTCTATTTTGAAAGAATGCTGAACTAGCAGACAGGATCTAAAATATGGTATCTTTAATTTATTTTGGGAAATAAAGAAGAATTTCTTGTCATAGGCTGTTTTATTGAATTTCTTCAAGGTTGTGTTCGATACTTTTTCAATTAAAACGGAATTGGGAATTATGATGGGCAGGCAGGAAACTGAAGTTAAGGCCACAGTCAAATCAGCAATGATCTGACTGAATGTGGAGCAGGCTTGAGGGGTCAAATAGGCGAAAGTGAGGACTGCAGATGCTGGAGAGTAGAGTCCAAGAGTGTGGTGCTGGAAAAGCACAGCAGGTCAGGCAGCATCTAAGGAGCAGGAAAATTGGTGTTTTGGTCAAAACGTCATTCCTGATGAAGGGCTTTTCCAGCACCACACTCTTGACTCTAATGTCCAGCATCTGCAGTACTCACTTTCGCCCATTTGACCCCTCAAGCCTGCTCCACATTCAGTCAGATCATTGCTGATTTGACTGTGGCCTTAACTTCAGTTTCCTGCCTGCCCAACTTCTCCTCTTTCTTATACACTTCAGTTTTTGCTTTTGATTCTCAGACACCCAGCAAGGATGCATCAGGTTAAAAGTCTATAAATCAAAATTGATTTGAATGAGGGCAAAATAAAAAGTCAGATTAGTAAAGGGACTGAAGAACTGCTCCAGAATGTAGATTCTCCTTGCTCTGCTGGATCCACTGAATATGTATCAAATCAAGCAGTAGCTGGTGACATTGTTTCTGTCACCTGCGTTGCAGGGATAAAAAGATGGGTGCCAGAATTAATCCTCTTCAGTATAGTACATATCAGTGGCTGTTTGACATTTATGCTAGACATTGCAGTGAGCCAGAGGCACACAAAGCTCAAAGCTGGCATTTGAAATGACTTGAAATTTCTGTGGTGTAGAAAGATTAGATTGGATTGGATTAATTACTTACAGTGTGCAAACAGGCCCTTCGGCCCAACAAGTCCACACTGACCTACCAAAGCGCAACCCACCCAGACCCATTCCCCTACATTTACCCCTTCACCTAACACTATGGGCAATTTAGCTGTTTACGGGCAAAGTGCTGGAAATATATGGTACGTTTTCCTAGCTTTGTGTTCTTATTACACAGCTGTTTATCAAATTAGTGATGTTGAGTATGAACAGCCTGTCAAGTCTTTACAACTGTGATAAGTTTAAAATTTAACAGCAATACTTAAAGAAAATCATATATTACATTTAAAAGTTTATTTTAAAGTAACTATGTCCAAAATATTAATAAAACACACTGCTGAAAATAATGAATGAACATCAATGGAGAGAAAAAAATCAACATTTCAGGTAGGTGACATTGATCAAAATTTGTTCTCAGTGGGTCACTGACTAGAAAGTGCAAGATTAATTTAAAGAAGCTGTTTCACTGATGTTTACTGAGTTGCCGAGGAAGAAAACAGTGATAAGTTATTTCCAAGTACAGTCAATAACATTTGCAGAACAAAGGCAGTAGTTTCTGTGTGTAGTCTGAATCGGTTGCAGATATCACTACATTTCCACGATAATAAACCGGTTTTAGTGTGACAGTTTTGCAAGTAACAGATCTGATCATCAAGGAACACTGCATTTACCATAGTTGGGAGTGAGAAAAACAAGAATCTTCAGGTGTTATAATATTTTGTAATGTGAAATATTTTACGCTGTTAAGTTAAATTTTTGACCAAATGTGAATTAAAAATGTGAGCCATACTGAGCTAATGCACTTACTTGCTTGTGTTTGTATAAAATGAAACATTGTCCCCTCTATATTAATTGAGAGATGTTTGATGCAACTGCAACTTAATTTCTGAAGAACCTAAGTTTGCAGAACTAACTGAAAGTGAATTGAAAGTATCACAAACGAAATCTGCAGCCCAGCATTTAATGGGAATGTAAACATAATGTTCACAGTATAGAAGGTGCACTTCTGAGTTTGGGGAGAAGTAAAGAAAAGGATTGTGTTGCACTTGAACTGCAAATCCTCAATGCTAATGCAGAACGTTGTGAATGAAAAAGATGTTCTCCTGCACTGTCTTACGACATTGATCAGGGGAATAAGATTCAAAGCTATTACATCAATAACAAAAAAAGGTGACTTTAAATTATATGGTTATTATTTACTTCCTTGAGTCATCAGCTCATAGCAAATACCCACTTCTGACAGGTAAGCGTTTTAAAAAATATTATTCTTGTTATTATTGTTTCTCAAGTTGTTGGGTGTGCATAACATGCAGTGAAAAACTCTTAGTAAAAGCTAAGTTTTTAAAACTTTAACTCAAAGTATTATAGACCCCCAGTAGTCAGAGGAAAATTGAGAAACAAACTTGTAAGGAAATGTCAGCTATCTGTAAGAATAATAGGGTACTTATGGTAGGAGATTTTAACTTTCCAAACATCGACTGGGACTGCCATAGTGTTAAAGGTTTAGATGGAGAGAAATTTCTTAAGTGTGTACAAGACAATTTTCTGATTCAGTATGTGGATGTACCAACTAGAGAAGGTGCAAAACTTGACCTACACTTGGGAATTAAGGCAGAGAGGTGACTCAGGTGTCAGTGGGGGAGCACTTTGGGGCCAGCGACCATAATTCTATTAGTTTTAAAATAGTGATGGAAAAGGATAGACCAGATCTAAAAGTTGAAGTTCTAAATTGGAGAAAGGCCAATTTTTTTCGGTATTAGGCAAGAACTTTCAGAAGCTTGTTGGAGGCAGATGTTCACAAGTAAAGGGACGGCCGGAAAATGGGAAGCCTTCAGAAATGAGTTAACAAGAATCCAGAGAAAATATATTCCTGTCAGGGTGAAAGGGAAGGCTGGTAGGTATAGGGAATGCTGGATGAGTAAATAAATTGAGGGTTTGGTTAAGAAAAAGAAGGAAGCATGTATAGACAGGACCGATCGAGTGAATCCTTAGAAGAGTTTAAAGAAAGTAAGGCTATACTTAAGGGAGAAATGAGGAAGGAAAAAAGGGGACATGAATTAGCTTTGGCAAATAGAATTAAGGAGAATCCAAAGGGTTTTTACACATATATGAGGGACAAAAGGGTAACTAGGGAGAGAATAGGGCCCCTCAAAGATCAGCAAGGCGGCCTTTGTGTGGAGCCACAGAAAATGGGGGAGATACTAAATGAATATTTTACATCAGTATTTACTGTGGAAAAGGATATGGAAGATAGGGAAATAGATGGTGACATCTTGCAAAATGTCCTGATTACAGAGGAGGAAGTGCTGGATGTCTTGAAATGGGTAACGATGGATAAATCCCCAGGACCTGATCAGGTGTACCCGAGAACTCTGTGGGAAGCTAGAGAAATGATTGCTGGACCTCTTGCTGAGATATTTGTATCATTGATGGTCACAGGTGAGGTGCCAGAAGACTGGAGGTTGGCACTGTTTAAGAAGGGTGGTAAAGTCAAGCCAGGGAACTACAGACCAGTGAGCCTGAACTCAGTGGTGGGCAATTTGTTGGAAGGAATCCTAAGGGACAGGATGTGCATGTATTTGGAAAGGCAAGGACTGATTAGGGATAGTCAACATGGCTTTGTGCGTGGGAAATCATGTCTCACAAACTTGATTGAGTTTTTTGAAGAAGTAACAAAGAGGATTGATGAGGGCAGACCGGTAGATGTGATCTACATGGACTTCGGTAAGGCGTTTGATAAGGTTCCCCATGAGAGACTGATTAGAAAGCTTAGATCTCATGGAATACAGGGAGAACTAGTCATTTGGATACAGAACTGGCTCAAAGGTAGAAGACAGAGGGTGGTGGTGGAGGGAACTTTTTCAGACTGGAGGCACTGTGACCAGTGGAGTGCCACAAGGATCGGTGCTGGGTCCTCTACTTTTTGCCATTTACATAAATGATTTGGATGCGAGCATAAGAGGTACAGTTAGTAAGTTTGCAGATGACACCAAAATTGGAGGTGTAGTGGACAGCGAAGAGGGTTACCTGAGATTACAACAGGATCTTGACCAGATGGGCCAATGGGCTGAGAAGTGGCAGATGGAGTTTAATTCAGATAAACATGAGGTGCTGCATTTTGGGAAAGCAAATCTTAGCAGGACTTATACACTTAATGGTAAGGTCCGAGGGAGTGTTGCTGAACAAAGAGACCTTGGAGTGCAGGTTCATAGCTCCTTGAAAGTGGAGTCACAGGTAGATAGGATAGTGAAAAAGGCATTTGGTATGCTTTCCATTATTGGTCAGAGTATTGAGTACAGGAGTTGATGGTAATGTTGTGGCTGTACAGGACATTGGTTAGGCCACTGTTGGAATGTTGCGTGCAGTTCTGGTCTCCTTCCTATTGGAAAGATGTTGTGAAACTTGAAAGTGTTCAGAAAAGGATGTTGCCAGGGTTGGAGGATCTACAGGGAGCGGCTGAACAGGCTGGGGCTGTTTTCCCTGGAGCATCGGAGGCTGAGGGGTGACCCTAAAGAGGTTTACAAAATTATGAGGGGCATGGATACGATAAATCGGCAAAGTCTTTTCCCTGGGGTTGGGGAGTCCAGAACTAGAGGGCATAGGTTTAGGGTGAGAGGGGAAAGATATAAAAGAGACCTAAGGGGCAACGTTTTCACACAGAAGGTGGTACGTGTATTGAATGAGCTGCCAGAGGATGTGGTGGAGGCTGGTACAATTGCAACATTTAAGAGGCATTTGGATGGGTATCTGAATAGGAAGGGTTTGGAGGGAAATGGGCCAGGTGCTGGCAGGTGGGACTAGATTGGGTTGGGATGTCTGGTCGGCATGGATGAGTTGGACCTTAGGGTCTGTTTCCATGCTGTAGATCTCTATGACTCTTTAAGTCCATTCTGGAGACACTTCTGGTTTAGCCAATAATGTGATCCTATTTGATGACTCGGGGCAGAATTTGATCTCGAACAGTTGTGGCGATTTATTCTCTTACCTTATTAACTTCACATTTACAAGGTGCCCATGGCTGATAATTGCAAATGACTTTGCTCGTGCAGTTCTTAACCTAACCTTTGGGAAGGTAAACCAGCTACATGACTGTTGCTATGATTTTAAATTAACAAAAAAAATGCTCTAAACTTATCACAATTCAGAAAGAGAATGGACATGTTCCTTATCACATTTTTGATCCTGCTGTGAATTTCCCGTCTTTATTTTTAGCAATTTATCTTTTTACTATTGAGATTATCTGTTCTTCCCACAAAATAAGTCCTTGGAGTAATGAAATTGTGATTCAGCATAGGATTGAGCTTAAAGTTTTCCCATAACCTAGAATACACTCAGTCACTGAGTGAAATTTAATGAGAATTTGATTAACAAATCAGTTGAGTCATTAGAAATTTTACTTGGTTGCCCAAGACTCATTGTATACAAATAAAATATATATTGTATATACATTTACATTTTCATCCATTCACAGCATATGAGAATTGCTGGCTAAAGCAGCATTTATTGCCCATTTCTAATTGCTTTTGAGAAGATGGTGATGAGTTTCTTCTTGAGCAACTGCAATCCACGTGGCATGGGTACTGTCCTGTAAGGAAGGGGATTCCAGAATTTTGACATAGCAACAATGAAAGAATAGTGATTCAGTTCTGACTAATGTGTTTGTTTTGGAGGGGAACTTTCAGGTGGTGGTGTCCCCATGTGCCTATTACCTTTATCCTTCTCAGTGGTGGAGATCCCACGTTGGAGGATGCCGTCAGAGGAGTCTTGTTAAGTTGGTCCAGTAAAGCTTAAAGTGATGCATTATCTGCCCCTGTGCGTCAGTGGCGGAACAACTGATTGATGAGTGTGTTAGATGGGGTGCCCATCAAGTAGCTGCATTGTCCAGAATAGTGCTTTGGATTTTGGATTGAAATACTCTGCTTGACCCTGCAGATTATGGGAAAGTTAGATCGAAGGACACGTGATAGCAACTAACAATGGATTCTTCCTCTTTCCACCTGGATTGTATGTACAAATCTTCACTCTCTCCAAAATTTGGAATGATTTTGATTGTTAAACTGCTTTATTCCACAGTGCAGCAATTGCAGATGTTTCTTTACTTAAATTTCTTTCTTTGTATCTGTCGGAGAAATCACCCAGCTGAACAGAGACCACGCAAGCGCTGATCAGGTGAAAGTGACAAGCTGTTTATTATAAGTGATATTGCTGGAAGAGAAATTGACTAGGCTGACACAGCTGCAAATGTGTTGCTGGTCAAAGCACAGCAGGCCAGGCAGCATCTCAGGAATAGAGAATTCGACGTTTCGAGCATAAAAACTGGCAGTCTGTACAGGTAGATCAAGGGTTCTTTTCCTCGAGCAGTGGGCACAGGCAGTTTTATAGGGGTACAGTAATGTGGTGTGAATTACAGTATAATCAAGAGTAAAACACAATTAATGGGAGCAGTCAATCAATGCTGATTGAACTGCTGTGCTTTTCCAGCACCACTAATCCAGAATCTGGTTTCCCGCATCTGCAGTCATTGTTTTTACCACAATCAATGGGAGGACAATCAACCATCTGGTAGCAACAATCCATTCATAATTGAGTTAGAAGATTCCGATCCTCTGTGAGAGTAGATGCTCATGTTTCTTATTCTGGCATCAATGGGTTTCCATTGTGGTTAGTCCACAAGCGAGGTACTTTGGTGCCTCTCAGTCTGAGCACTCTTTGTAGAGTTCCAATATGTGTGAGGAGCGAGGCTGCCCTTAGGGCTTCAGGAGCAGTTGTGCTTACTGAGGACTAAGAAGTCTATTGTCAGGCTGTCTAGGTAAGTCTATTCCTGATGAAGGGCTTTTGCCCGAAACGTTGATTTTCCTCCTCCTCGGATGCTGTCTGACCAGCACCACTCTAATCTAGACTCGGTAAGTGTATTCCCCAGTCTGGACATTGCTTGCGTCATCTCCTGCTTGCTGTCTCGTGTCTTAGTTAGCCTGTTTGGTCAAGGCTGCAGCAGTTGTTTCTGTTGTGGGAGTTCCTTATGTTCTTTGTAGCTATGCTGTGGGTGGACAGGGAAGCAGTAGTTATTGCCCACATGTGCTGGATATTGTGCCAGAAGCACAACTTGTTTCTAAGAATTCAATAATGCGCTTTCTGCAATTTTCTTCCCTTTCGTTTTTAAGATTTTGGCAATTTTTTTCTTCTATTAACTCTCTGGTGTAACATTCTGGCAGAAGAACTCCAGCTCTGTTGTTTCTGCAGATAAAATAATAAACCATAGGAGCAGTAAAAGCCTATTCAGCCAATCAAATCTGCTGTCCATTCAATGAGATCATAGCTGATCTGATAATCTTCAACTTCCATAACCCTTAATTCACTTACTGATTAAAATCTGTATATTTCAAGCTTGATTATACACTTAACGATCCAGCCTTGACAGTCCAATGTGGTAAAATGTTCTACAGATTCACAATCCCCTGAGAGACAAAATGCCTGCTCATATCTGTCTGAAATGGGCAATCCCTTAGTCTGAGAGTATGCCCTCTGGTCCAAGACTCTCCCACACACAAAGTAGGGTAGTAGATGTTTCTATATGTCTCTACTACAAACAAATGTGGGTGCTGGATTAATTGTTAATTTTAAATCTGAGATACATAATGTTTTGTTAAGCAAAGAAACTAAGAGATATAGGCCAAAGTGAGGCTACAGATAAGCCATATCACATTTAATGGCAGAACAGGCTCAAAGGGCTTTAATGGGATGATTCTGTTCCTAAGGAGCGACAATCTATTCCACAACTAAGCCACATCTATGTCAAGTCCCCTAAAAATCTTGCATGTTCAGTAAGGCCACCTTAACTCTTCTAAATTCCAATGAGTACAGGCTCAACATATTCAACCTCTCCTCATAAGACCATCTATACCTGGTTTCAGCGAAGAGAACGTAGACTGCATTTCTTCCAATGCTAGTCAACCTTTCCTTCGATAAGAGGACCAAGACTGCTCACAGTATTCCAGCTGTCCGACTAGTGTCTTGTATAGTTTTGATAAAGTCTCCCTACTATTATGCTCCATTCCCTTTGAAATAAAGGTTAGCATTCCATTTGCCTTTGCTATTAGCTGCTGAATTAGCTGCTCGCATTTTGTGGTGTACGGACGAGGACTCTGAAATCCCTCTGTTCAGTAGCATTCTGTAATCTTTCTCCATTTTAGTAATATTCAGTCACACTATTCTTCTTGCCAAGTACATAGAGTCACATTTCCACATGTATGTTCCATCTGCCAAGTTTTTGCCTACTCACTTAATTTGTACATATCCCTCTGTAAGAGTTTTATATCATCCTTGTAACTTGACTTCAGATGCATTTTTTGATATCCACAAACTTGGCTATAATGCGTTGACTTTTCTAATCCAGTGACTTTTACATATGATAAAAAATTGTAGTCCCAGCCCTGACCCCTGTGACACACGACTAGTAACAGGTTACCATCCTGACCGTGTCCCATCTCCCACCCCTACTTTATCCCAACTCTCTGCCTTCTGTAAGTTAACCAATCCTCTATCCATACTAAGATATGATTTGGAGGTGCCGGTGTTGGACTGGGGTGTACAAAGTTAAAAATCACTCAACACCAGGTTATAGTCCAACTGGTTAATTTCAAACACTCGCTTTCGGACCTCTGCTCCTTCATCAGGTGGTTGTGGAGTATAAGATCGTAAGATACAAAATTTATAGCAAAAGTTTACTGTATGATGCAACTGAAATTATATATTGAAAAAGATCTGGATTGTTTGTTATGTCTGTCATCTTTTAGAATGACCATGTTGGTTTCAGTTATTTCATATGTAAATCCCAGAATGTGTTTTAAAGTTACATTCTCAAGTGAACTTTAACAATAGGTGCCATGATATCTCAGATAATGCATTAAAGTTGTGAAGTGCCCTATATGAGGCTGTCTCTGATTCTACTTCTAAAAAAGGGAACTTCGGAATCTAAATGGATTCGTGCAGTTTTTTAACAAAACAAAATAAAATAATAAAACAAATTCATCCCACAAACTTATAGGTATGTGGGTACGTGTGGCTGGGGGTGTGTCTAAGTGTCTGTGAGAGAGAGAGAGTGTGTATGTGTCTGTGTGCGCGCGTGTGTAAATGTAAAGGGATATAAGTCTGTGAGAGGGTGCATGTGTGGGTGTGTATGTGTGCGCATATGAGAGAGAGCCTGCTATCTGTCTTTATATCCTTTGCTAGTTTTTCTCATACTCTCTTACTTTTCTTTATAGCTCTTTTTGTGGCTTTCTCTTGACCTTTAAAGTTCTCCCAATTTTCTAGATTCCCACTGTTTTTGGCCACTTTGTATGCCTTCTCTTTCACTTTGATAGTCTGCCTCATTTCCTTAGACACCCATGGCAGGTTACCCCTCCTCTTACTGTCCTTCCTTCTCACTGGAATATACTTTTGCTGAGCACTTGGAAAAATTTCTTTGAAGGTCCTCTACTGCTCGTCAACTGTTACACCATAAAGTCTCTGCTTCCAGTCTACTTTAGCCAGGTCCTCCCTCATTCTATCATAGCACCCGTTATTCAAGCACAGGACGCTGGGCTTGGATTTTATCTTCACACTATCCAGCTGTATTTTAAATTCAACCATACTGTGATCACTCTTTCCAAGAGGATCCCCGATTATGAAGTCATTAATTATTCCTGCCTCATTACACAGGATCAGATCCAGGATATTTTGCTCCTTTGGTGGTTCCATTACATGCTGTTCAAGAAAACTGTCACGGATTCACTCACCAAACTCCTCCTCAAGGCTACCCTGACTGAGCTGGTTCAACCAATCTATATGCAGTTTAAAATGCCCCAAGATAATAGCTGTCCCATTTTTGCAGGCATTAGCTATTTCCTTGTATACTGCCTGCCCTAATGTGATATTATTTCGTGGCCTTTGGACTACGCCTATCAGTGACTTTTTCTTCTTGGAATTCCTAATTTTCAACCAAATGGATTCGACCTCACACTCCAAAGAACCTATATCATCTCTCAGCACTGCCCTGATGTCGTCCTTGAGTATCAGGGCTACACCACCTTCCTTGCATTCTTGTCTGTGCTTCCAAATAGTCTGGTACCCCTGGATATTTAATTCCCAGACATGACCATTCTGCAACCATGTCTCTCTGATGGATATCAAATCATATTTGTTCCCGATGATTCGTGCCATCCTTGTTACGAATCAACCTTGTTACGAATGCTACGAGCATTCAGGTAGAGTGCCTTTATACTAGCTTTCTTACTGTCATGATTCACAACATCTCTAATTTCTCCCGAGTTATCCTTCATTTTTGTTTCTTCCATAGCCTGGCTTGAACTTAAACCCTTTGTTGCTTTCTGTTTCTCCACCCCCCCCCCCCCAGGAAGGGTCTCAAAGAGGTGCAAATGGTAACAGCAGAATCATGGTCAACAGATACTGTCTGAAAAAAAAGAGTGATGGTTATGATCAGTAATTGTTGGACTCTTTTGCGTCCAAAGTGCTGATTTGAAAGATGACGTTGTGTTGCTATACTTTCCATTGAGCTTAATTAAAAGAGTGTTGGAGACAAAGAAGTCAGAATTGGTTTAGTGAAGAGAATCAAAAGGACGGGTGATCAGAGGCTCAGGGCCATGTTTGCACACTGTAAAGTGGTTCTCTGTAAATCAGCCACCTAGTCTGTATTTGATCTTCCCAATGTAGCAGAACTAGCATTGAAAGCAGCATAGACACCATTGGAAGAATTACAAGTGACTGTTTCACCTAAAAGGAGTGTGTGAAATAACTGAGAACTGATTAGAGTTCAGAGCATCCTAAGATTGAATCAACCCTGAAGGGGCTGAACGAGTTGAGAAGTGTAACTTATTTGTAGTCTTTACCAGATGATGGACTGCACGCACAACACTTGAAGCCCTTTGATTGGGCCTAACATTGTGCCTTCAGTGAATAAGTAGGATTTGTGTGTCAGCAAGAATAAGAAAAGGCTTATACATATTTAATTGAAAAGAGGAACATCAATACTGAAAGAATCTTTGAGAAATGCACTAAACACAGTTTATTCTGCAAGAACGTGTTGCCAGAGCTCTCAATACACAAGGGTGGCAGATGAATTTGCCCTAAACTTCTAAAAATCTAGTTACTAGGACAACCACTTCAGAGAAAGGCTGTCAAAAAATGTGGCACTGGAGAAGCACAGCAAGTCAGGCGGCATCAAGGAGCAGGAGTGTCAACATTTCGGGCATTGTTGCACTTTGGTAGATCCTTAGCTCTAGGTTAGAAGCTGTGCATTTAAATGCCAGTATGCATTCATGATACTGTTAGAAACAGAGAAAATAGGAGCAATAGCAGGCCATTTGGCCCTTCAAACCTGCTCTGCCATTCATTATGATCATAGCTGATCATTCAGCTCAACAATTTGTACTCACTTCCTCCCATAGCCTTTGATTCTTTCAGTCCCAAGTGTTGTATCCAACTCCTTAAAATCATAATGTTTTGGCCTTGACTATTCTCTGTGTTATCAGGTAACACACATCATCACACTCTGGTGAAAGCATTTCTTCTCATCCTAGTCCTAAATAGTTTTTTTGATATCCTTAGATTGTGATCCTTAGTTCTGGTCTCTCCTGTCATCGAGAACATTCTTCCTGTATTTACCCTGTCTAATCCTGTTAGAATTTTTTCGGTCTCTGCGAGATTTCCCCTCAAAATTCAGATCTCCATCAAATATAATCCTAACCAACTCCATGTCTCCTCATGCATTAGTTTTGCCTGGTTCTCCAGCAATTAAACCACAATGTCCTCACAATTCCTCAAAAGTGTGTCCATTTTCATAACAGTGACAATGTTTAGTTAATATATTTCTGACTAACAAATATCATAGAGTAGTTACAACACAGACCATTTGACCTGTCATATTTGTGCTGCTCTATGCAACTACTTCACTTGTTTCACTTTTCTTCAAAGCCTTGCATTTTTTTTCCTTGAGATCAAAATCCAATTCTCTTTTGAAAGCCACAATTTAATCTGCCAGCACCAAAAAATCAGATACAGCATTCCAAATCATTACT